>NW_011495018.1:7499867-7528829 GCF_000754665.1 Bison bison bison | reverse complement strand
CCCACATGCTGCAACTCAAGACCCGACACAGCCAGAGAAATAAATCAGAAATGTTTTATAAATGCCCTTTATGTCCCAGGCTTCCCTTGTGGCTCAGCTGGTGAAGAATCCACTTGCAATGAGGGAGACCTGGGTTCAATCCCTGGGTTGGGAAGATCCCCTGGAGAAGGGAAAGGCTACCCACTCCAATATTCTGGCCTGGAGAATCCCATGGACTATATAGTCCATGGGGTCGCAAAGAGTCGGATACAACTGAGCGGCTTTCACTTTCACTTCCTCTTTATGCCCCACACAAAGTCTACTCCCATCCAGGCAGAATGTATGACCCTCAGCCATTTCTCCAAGGCCAGGGGTCCAGGTGCCCTTGACGCCAGGGTCATGCTCCATGAATAGACACCAGCCTGGTCTGTCTTCTGTGGGGATGGTGCCCAGATGAACTGATGGGTCTAACATGGAGGGGTCTGACACGGCTGCGGGACCACCCCTCCCAGCCAATTCCTGCCCCACCTGCTCCTCCTCCCAGTGGCTTCTGCCCTGCTGATGACAACCAGGACACTGACTCTCCCAGAGAGAATCAGATGCCAGGGACCAAAGCCTACCAAGTCAGCTCATAAAAGCTGGACTCTAACACAAGGCCTGAGAATGTATCAGGCCTGAGAATGTATAAGGGTGGAAAGCTACGGCAAGGAACGTGGTGACTCAAGGCTGGCTGGGACAAGTCAGTGGCCTCCTCCAGCCCAGCCCAGCCCAGCCCATGGCTGCACGGTTTCTCATCACCCCTCACTGGCCAGCAGGTTCTACGTTCCTCCCTCTCCTCCAGAACCCTCTTCTCTGCACCTGCTCGAACACTCAAACGTGGCTGCCCAGCTCCAGGGCCACTATGCATCTCTGGTCCCGATCCCAGACTCTGGGAGGGATGAAGCTGATGAACTCATCCTGCCACAAAATACGATCTCCTTGGATCAAGTCTGGTCCAATCAGCTTAGGAGAAGCCAGTCCCAGTATTTAAATATGCCCTGGGCACCCACCCAGGGGAGGGAGAGGGTGAGCAGACCCGCCTCTCCCCCCAGAAATGTGCTACCTGTGCCACTGACCAGCTCCTTCTGTCTCTGCAGCTGGTACTGTACTCACAACTGGACCTGATGCAGAGCTTGTCCGCTTGTTCCTGACGCCTTTCCTTTTCTAAGACTGTCCCCCCTCATCAACCAATGGGGTCTTGTTTTAATCCAGCTCTGGCTTCTAATATAGATGATCTTCCTCCATCCTTGGGCTGTTCAAAGTTTGATGCCTGTGCCTCCTGGGTCCCCATCTAAGCCAATAACCACCAGACCAACCCAGGCTGAATGGGCATTGGTGGAATGACCTTGGGTTCTTGCCTTGGGCTCTGGTGGCTGGAATCTAACCAACTGGATTACAACAAGTTTCCTGCATCTGCTGCCCCCACCCTAGTCGGGTCCTTCCTGCCCCAACCCTGCCCTCTGATAACCACACACCCCCACACTCAGGGATGCTTGGCCGGCCACGAGGAGACACAGAGAATTCACCAGATTTTGAGGACAGGCTTATCTACACACACCTCCCCCAAGGTGAGGAGCATCTCACAAATGCCCAACCCAGATACACCAAGCAGGAGAAAAAACCTTCCCAGTAACCTGGGAGCCATCTCAGCAGGCTTGGTGGGGCTCATCTTCAGGATTTTGATCAACATTTTCATGACAACCTTTTAAAAACCGGCATTACTGTTTCAATATCTATGGGGCGGAAAAAATTCCAACTTGAATTTCTAACTTGCGGTTTTTCAGGAAGAATCTGAAGTCAGCAAGTAAATCATTCCTGAGACCCTTCTCAGGAATGTTCTAGTGGTGCAGCTGGCTTCCTGCTCAGGAGGAAGCATGGGGGGTGCTGCACAGACCACATTTTCCAAAAATGGCCCTTTTAAACTTCTTCTTCCAAGGTAATACATTGTGATGATGGCTATTAGAGGGTAGCTAATGGCCTGCACAGGAAGTTGAGTGGGAATAAGACCACAGGATAGAAGAGTCAGGCTCCCTCTCTTCTCTTCTCCCCGAGCCCAGCTACTTCCTCATGCTCTGGAGACAGGCAGCCACTTCTGACCCAGCCATGCCTTGGGAACAGGGGTCTGGTGACCTCCCACCCCCCGCCCCCCCTCGCCTGCCCTGATATCCCCCACCTCACACCGCATCGTTCACGGCCCCGCATCATGCTTGTGGACCCCACCTGGGCCGAGTGAAGCCAGGAGGGCAGGGTCAACCCCCTGGGGCAAACCTCTGCAGTGGGCAGGGAGCCAGCAGGTGGCTTGGCCCTGCACCATCATCCCCTCTGACTGCCCACCCCCAGCCTGCGTTTCCCTGTGGCATCAGGCATCACAGCCTCAGACCTACAGTAGCTCTTCTTCTCTGTTCAAGTCGCTCCCCCCCACCCCGTCATCCTGCTCCCAGGGATCAGCTCTCAGCAAACTTAATGGCACCTGAGTCCTCATCTTGGTCTCACAAGCCTAGAACCCAAACTAGACACTGTCCCTCTCCTCATTCCCAGGCCCCACTTGGAACCACCTGATGTGGAGTAGGCCCCCCATCTGCCACAAACATCCTCCAGGATGAAGTAAGGAAGGGTCTGCTTTGTGCTTGGTGACATGAAATTCCCTCTGGGACAGTCACACAAGGAAACTGTCACATACGCTGGGTTTCCTGACATCCTGGCCCCTCCCTGCCCATCCTGAGCTGCATCCCAGCTGAGCACAGTTGCCCCCAAGCTGGCAGCACCTACGGAGCCACAGACCCGGTGCCCACCATGGTGCTGTCCACAGGCCTCACCAGGAGGCTCCAAGGGGCCAGAGCCAGCCCTCGTCTCATTACCGCCAACGCCCCCCAGACAGGCATCTTCCCGCCTCACCAGCCTGCAAATGGCTCCTTGGGGAACGTCTGGGCCTTAATTGCTTTCTGTCCGGTGTCTGTCTCGGTGCTCAGACACGGCTCTCTCAGCCGACAGGGAAGGACGCATTCATACAGGTCCACACCAGAGGCCTGGACACAGACGGGGCAAAGCCCAACCCCTAGTCACCCTCTCGGATGCCTTCCAGAAGAGTCTTTTGCAATGAAAGAGCAGGCCCCTCCAAGGACTGGGGAAATTGGAGCACAGGCAGAAAGCCTGCACAGAAGGCAACCTGCCGGGGGTCCTCAGCCCAGAGTCCGCCGCTGGCTCAGCCAGGCAATTCCCTTCTCTCTCCAGACCTCAGTTTGCCCAACACAAAAAGGAGGGGCTTGGGGAAGACCGCCCCCCCACCCCCAGAGGCCAGTCTGGCTCTGACCACTATTCCCTGACCCCAGAGTAGCAGGTCTGGGAGATGGAGGTTGATGCTCCCTGCAAAAAGTGTCCATCAGTCCAGTATCCTTGGGGCGCCCTGCACACAGAAGCTCCCTCTTAGAGAGTCTTACGGCGCAACTAAAGGTCCTGAGAAGGCCTGCCACCCAGAGACTGTTAACATGTGGAGCTCAGAGTTTTCCTAATTCATGCAACCACAGAAAGCACGTCTAACACACGTGCTGAGAGCTGATGACCAAGCATTTGATGCCGTCATCAGGGTTCCTCCCAGGAGCTATCTCCATGGGATGTGGGTCAGATGAATCCTCTCTGATAACAAAGGCCCTGGCGTAGAAAGACAGGTGCCTCCAGGTGTGTGTCCAGGACAACACGCTAAAGAACAAAGAAAGGAAACACCCGAAACCCTGAACAGCTGCTTGTTCCTGTTTGTGATCGAGGGTGGCCGGAAGTGGGAACAACAGGCGTCTCCACCTGGCCGGCCCTCAGCCAGCAAGTCCCCGAGCCCCCAGCCGCCGTGAGAAAAGATGAAGTCAGGGGCTTGGGAACAGCCTCCACCTGCTACACAACCCTCTAACCCTCCCCCTCCTCTACATACCCTCCGTCATTCAACCGCAAATATTTACAGAGAGCCGCTCACGTGCAGGGCTGGACATCCGCCCAGACGTCTCCTATACAAAAGCCTCCACAGGCCCTCTTTGCCACGCTGTGCCCAGAGCCTCTTCCCAAAGGCAGACCTCAGTGGTCCCATGGCCCACAAGGTCACACCCAAACATGGTCTAGCCATGGCTGCCTGCCTCTCCTGCCTCTTCGACACACTCTTTCCTCGATGCTAGGATGCTCAGGATGGCATCCATTGCAAAGGGCTCCAGTGAGGACCTGCCAAGGGAATACATGCAAAACAGCGCCCGCATCACAGGGTGAAGGGAAGCATGTAGGACGCCTGGCTTCTGTTTGCATGAAGAGTCTGGCACCCAGTTCCCCTACCAGCGAGGCAACACTTCCCTCACCCCATCCTTTCCCATGTAGCCCCCGCCTACCCAATGGGAGAAATTAAGCCACTGAAGCTCTTCACTGCAGGAAGGTGGAAAGTTTGCACCCTGAATTCACCATGCTGACTCTGCTCAGGCCCTCTCCTCAAACAAGGCCCAGTTTGCCTTCCCTGGTGAGACGCAGAGCTGCCTCCAGGGCTGGGGTCTTCTCCACCGGGGACTCTGTTCCCCCAGCCCACGGACTCCAGGACAGGCTGTCACTATAGGATCTCACAGTCCATGCTTTCCCTCCACCCAACAGGTTCCCGGGCCCTGAAGGTTGTAAGCATTGCCCTCATCACAGGTCTCAGCATGAGCCCCCACTCCCAGAGGTGGCCCCCTCTCCCCTGGGGCGCTGCTCCAACGCATCAGGGATGGGGCTGGGTTGGGGTTGGGGCAGGGCCCAGGCCCCTCTGACCTCCAGGGCCTTTCAAGGCCAATACTCGGTCACCCCTGGAAAGTGCAGAAGAGTTTGTTCTTTTGAGAAAACAAAGGTGCAGACTTGCATTCATGTCCCCTCTGTCGAGACCACGTAGGGGACCCAGACTGCTCTGAGCTGCAAGGGCAATGCCGCAAACCTTGGATGGGGCACACCTCCCCCCTCGGACCCACCGTGGCCTGCATCCTCTTTCTTGCTGGGTGACTCACAAGATCCACGAGACTCTCCTACTTATTTCTGGAACCACAGACTCTGCCCTCAGGTGATGGTGAACAAGAGCAGCCCCAGACCTGACTGCCTCGTCCTTAAGCTACTCGCTACCTAACCTGACCCTGACAGGCCGCTCCTTGGGGACACTGGTCTCACTGGGACAGGACCAGGGGTCCAGGGTGGATGTGAGAAGGGGCTGACACGGTGACTGAGCAAGCATCCCCCACGGCCTAGAGGAACCGTGTGTCTCACCCTGGAGATGGAGGCATCTGGGGACGGGAAGTTAAGGCTCGCATCTGAAAGGCAGTGTGTCTGTTAGAAGTGCTTCAGCTGCAGTTAACCAGAAGTCTGACTCCTAGTGGCTGAACGAAGCAGGGGTTTATTGTCTCACATTAACAAGAAATATGAAAGGACGTGGCCCCAGACTCTGGTTTAGTGAATGAACCATCGTGATGTCTTAGCCTCCTGCTCACAGTTACAGAATAGCCCTTCTGGGTCCAGGAACCACCAGCACACCCACAGTGAGAAGAGGAGGAACAACAGCCCAGCCCCAGCTGTGTGCGATATCCAAGAAATCTTTACCTAATCCAAGAGTGCAGAAATCTCCTTGTGTTTTCTTCTCCAGGTTTCATTAACTGTAGCTTTTATACTTAGGATCTACTTTAATATTCTATATGGTATACAGAATGGATTGCAAGGTGGATTCCTCACCACTGAACCACCAGGGAAGTCCTTAAGCAAAGTATTTGAAAGGGCAGCCTGGATTTTCCTTGTTGCTGATATTTAAATGCAAGGGGAAAGGTTGATTGCAGGAAGAAATATGAAGCAAAAGGGAACCAGAACTTGAAGATTTGGAAAATCATCAGTCTATTCGGCTTGCAAAAGACACTAAAACTGGGGAGTTTGCTGTCAGGAAAGTCTTGTTCCAGAGAGAAAGGAGGATATAACTGGACAACACTTTGCTAGGACCTTAAAGGAACAAAAAGTCACAGTATCGGGTCACACAGAGTTCTTTTAAGAGACTGAGCCTGTGACTCATGTATCCCTTCAGCCATCTCAGAAGAAGCCAAAAATGGAGATGATGTTATCTAGGGAAGATGATGGGGGAGCCTGGTGGGCTGCCGTCTATGGGGCTGCACAGAGTCGGACACGACTGAAACAACTTAGCAGGAGGGAAGATGCGTGGAAGAGCCAGGTCTATCAGAGTGAGTCCCTGTGATGTGCACAGGAGAACCACAAAGTTCTTAAGAATTTTATACCAACAGAAAGAGCCATCTTAGCCTGAAAGGGGCAGATAAAGGACAGGATGAAAGAAGGATGTCAGGCCCCTAAGATTCTGTAGGCAGGAAACAGACTGATAAAACTCCCCAGTTTTAAACACACGCTACCCTTCATGATAAAGGAAGGATAACTCTGAAGACAGAGCCTTGAGTCCAGAGATTGGAGCCACAAGACCAAAGAGCAGAGCAGAGAGCTACAGAAAATTACTCATAGGTCTTGAAATCTAACAAGGTTTGCCTGGTTGGATTTTGAAATGGCTTGAAACTAGTGATTTATTTTTTCTTCCCCCTTTTATTTTCTCCCTTTGGGACAGAAATGTCTATCTGGTATCTGTGCTTGTCTCCCCACCTCCTCACTGTATTTGGGGAGCAGATAACATGCTTTCTTATTTCACAGGTCCACAGGTAGACAGGGATGTTTTTCCCCAGGACAGATCATACCCAGAGTCTCATCCACACCTGAGAAGCTCAATTTAGATGACTTAGATCATGAGACTTGGAACTTCTGAACTGGTGATAGTTAGATGAGATTTGGGGCTTGGAGTTGGTGCTATATAATGTTTGGTACTTTGGTGATATTGAGATGGGGTAAACGCATTTTGCATGCAAGATTAACATGAATCTTTGGAAGTCAAAGGGTAGATTGTGGTAGGCAAAATGTTGGCCCCCAAAGATGTCCATGTCCCAATCTCTGAAACCTGCAAACATGTCACTTAACATGAATTACCACGTGCAGTTGTGATTAAGTAAAAGCTCTTCTGATGGGAATTTCATCCCGTTATCCATGTGGGCTCAATGCAACCACAAGGATCCTTATAAGAGGAAAATTGGAAGGTCAGAGTCGGAGATATGTCAAATGAATCAGAGATCAATGTCATGGAAAGCATGAGCCAAGGAATCGGGCAGCCTCTAAAATCCGGAAAGGGAAGGAAATGGATTCTTTTCCAGAGTCTCCAGAAGTTACACAGCCCTGCCGATACCTTGATTTTATCCCTTTGAGACAAATTTTGAACTTCTAACCTCTAGAACGGTAGGATGACCAACGTGTCTTGTTTGTTCTAAGACACTAAGATTGTGTTAATTTATTACAACAGCAATAGGAAGCTAATACAACCCTTAAACATTTCATAGTTTTACCCTATTGTAAATAGAAATTTTACAGTTCAATTTCTACTTGTTTGTGTCTAGTTGGCAGGAAAAAAATGATTTTTATATATTGTTCTTGCATCACATAACCTAATTAAACTCAACTGTTAGCTCCAGTAGCTCTTTTTTAGATTCCACAAGACTTTCTGCAGACACAAAGATGTTGTTTAAGAACAAACACAGTTTAGCTTTTTCCTTTCCAATCAGGATGCCCTTTATTCTTTTTCTTGTCTTTTGGCACTGACTAGAATTATATAACTGGCTACAAATGTTGAATGGAAGTGGTGAGAGTGAACATCTTGACTCGTTTTTGAACTTAGGAAGGAAAATGTTCTGTCTTTAGCATTGAGTATGACGCTAGCTATAGGTTTTCCACAGATGACTTTATCAGATGAGGACGTTTTTTTCCTAAGTTTCTGAGAGTTTTAGTCAGGAACAGATACAGGATCTTGAATTCGGCTTTTTTTTTAATCCATTAATATGGTCATGTCTTATGTAACCTACTGGTAGAATGAATTACAATTACAGATTCTCAACTTTTAAAAACCTTGCATTCCTAGGAAAAGCCACTTAAGATTATAATGTATTATTTTTGTTGTTGTTGTCCAGTCGCTCAGTCATGTCCAACTCTTTGAAACCCCATGGACTGACACACACCAGGCTTCCCTGTCCTTCACTATCTGATGGAGTTTGCTCAAACGCATGTCAATTGAGTCAATGATGCCATCCAACCATCTCATCCTCTGTCACCCTCTTCTCCTCCTTCCCTCAATCTTTCCCAGCATCAGGGTCTTTTCTAATGAGTTGGCTCTTTGTATCAAAGTATTGGAGCTTCAGTTTCAGCATCAGTCCTTCCAATGAGTATTCAGGGTTGATTTCCTTTAGGAAATCTTTTCGGTATATTGTTAAAATCAATTTGATATAATATTGGTAATTTTTGAATATATGAGGATATTGATCTATAGTTTTCTTTTCCTCATTTTTAATCAAGTTCTGCATTGAGATTTCACATTGGTGATGCAAAATGATGGTGGGCAGCCTCCCAAGGTATGACACATTGAGCTTTTACAAGAGGTCCATAGCCATCAGGACTCTTTATTCTGAAAAAAACTTGAAACTGGAAGAATTGTCACAAAAATTTATCTTTTGATCCTCAGTCCAAGTGAAGACAGCAGGTGAACCTTCCCACCAAGGCAGCATCAGGGGCTATTCTAACATTCTTGTAGGCTCATGGAATTTGGAGACTTAGGATTTAGACTGAAATAAGTATATCTTGCTTCATGATAGAAAGAAGTTACTTAAAATACCCTGGGACATCTCCGTGTCTCTTGGTCTCAGAGTGAACTCATCCCGTCAGTGGCTCTTTCATATGGCCAAACACATAACAGCTGGAAAGGATGAGTATGTTCACTACTGTCTCCCCCCATCCTTCATCCCTTGGCTTTACCTAGAAAGGAAAAGAAAACACACATCTGAAAAAGTACAGTTATAGTTACTATTTCCTAAAAAAAACTTACTCTCACTTTAGGGCTATCTCAAAACTTTACAAAAGAGAGATAATCTCCATGGCACATAGTAGGTACTCAATAAATATTTGTTAAGTAAATTAGAAAATAGATACATGAGTAAACGAACAAAAATCACCCACTTGGTGAGGGACCGGTGTCAGTCCATGAATTTTCCAAGGGAGCCATGAATAGGTTCAGAGAATCTGTAACACCCACCCCATGCCTGACAAAAACAAAAAAACAAAACAAAAACCTAGCCTGCAAATGAGGTTACATGCATACGTGCAGGTTTAAATTCTCAGTGTGGTCTATGACCCAGAAAAGATTAATAATCATTTCCTTAAGGCCTCCAAAAACGCTAATGACTGAAACATAAACAATATGAATTTGCTTCCCATGGCCAAGTTCCTGGCTTTTAAGGATGGTCAGACTCTCAGGACAGCCTTGGTGTCTGCAGAAGGGACCCTCCCCCCATCGCTGAGCCCCACAGCAGAGCTTCATTTATCGCATCTCCAAGTGCACAGTTAACTTCCCAGGCAGCGGACCCCAATGAACCAAACGATTATGGATCCATTAGAGCCTTGCAGAGGCCATTAGTCCTCCCCACAGCCGGCCGCTGAGAGCACGTGGGGTTTTCCCAAGGAAGGGACTGAGCCTGGAGACAAGCGTTCGTTCCCTTCAGAGCACTCCAGCCCCCAGAGGTCTCACCTTCCCAGGGCTGTGGGGGTCCAGCCCCCAGGGGTCTCACGTTCCAGGGCTGCGGGGGCAGGGGGCGGGGCAGGGAAGCTTGCACGTGTCCCTGCAGGATGTCGCAGCCGAAGAAGAGGCCTGAGGAAGCACTCAGCTAAACCTTCCACCATGGGGTCTCCTTGTTAGTCACTCAGTCGTGTCTGCCTCTTTGCGATCCCATAGACCGTAGCCTGCCAGGCTCCTCTGTTCATGCAGTTCTCCAGACAAGGATACTGGAGTGAGTTGCCATTTCCTCCTCCAGCGGGTCTTCCTGACCCAAGGACCACACTCACACTTCCTGCACTGCAGGCGGATTCTTTTCCACTAAGCCACCAGAGAAGCTCTTAGTGCCCTTGGTGGTGGGGGTTTAGTTGCTCAGTCATCTCCAACTCTTTGCGACCCTATGGACTGCAGCCCTCCAGGTTCCTTTGTTCTGAGGATTCTCCAGGCAAGGATACTGGAGTGGGTTGCCATGCCCTCCTCCAAGGGATCTTGCCAACCAAGGGATCGAACCAGCATTTTTCATGTCTCCTTCATTGGTAGACAGGTTCTTTACCACTAGCGCCACAAGCCCTTCAAGACCCAGAACATCCTTCAAATGACCAGGCCACTCATCTGGTGTCTCCAGCCTTGTGCTGGTCACAGAAAGAGCTTCCAAACTGCCCTGTGCACAGCCCCGGGTAGCTGAGGGGCCCAGGGCCTGGCTGAAGCAGAGGCCCCATTCCTCCCAGGGGGCAGCTCGCAGGTGCTGCAGGAGCTCAGCTCAGAACAGACAACGGAAACGGTCTGGTGATTCAGCATGGAGGGAGGAGGGCCAGCCACCACTCTGCACCGGCTTAGAGACTGTTAGCTCCCAGATGGAGCCTCCATCCTGGTTTCCCAGCATGCTCTGGGTTCCAAAAAAGCAGCCCAGCTTATTGGGATGATAAAGGAAATGCTAGGGAAGGAGAGAGAAGCAGATTTAAGTACCTGCAGCGTGAAGTGTTTGGTTCATATTATTCTATTCGCCTAAAGGAAATCAACCCTGAATATCCACTGGAAGGACTGATGCTGAAGCTGAAGCTCCCATACAGTGGCCACCTAATGTAAAGACCTGACTCATTAGAAAAGACCTTGATGCTGGGAAAGATTGAAGGCAGGAGAAGGGGGCAACAGAAGATGAGATGGTTGGATGGCATCATCGACTCAAGGGACAAGAGTCTGAGCAAACTCTGGGAGATAGTGAAGGACAGGAAAGCCTCGGTGATGTGGTCCATGGGGTGGCAAAGAGTCAGACATGACTGAATGCTTGAACAACAACAATCCTATTCACCTTTCCACAACCCTGGGAAACAGGCGTTAATGTTCTTCCCGTTTTCTAGAAGAGGGGACCACCAGTCTGAGACAGGAAGATGCTTGCTGGTGGGCACATGGCCCGTGGTACCTGTGTTTAGACACAGACCTCCGAGCTAGAACACCTTGGCTCAGAGCATAAGGTGGCCTCTGCAGGGAAAGGTTCTTTTTTTTTTTTTTTTTTTTTTTTTTTAGGGAAAGGTTCTGCCAGCGACTGGCTTCACTGCAGGGAAGCTGAGGATGTGCCAAGCTGCCCGGATCCCTCCTCGACCTGTCTCTTTGCTTTGCCTTTGGGGGAGCTGAGTTCCAGGGCTCCAGTTTCACACAGCCAGTTATGGTGTAGCCACCCCTGTGCTCTAAGGAAGGTGACTGAGGGAAGGTGTGGGGATGGCTGACTCCTTGGCCCTGGTCCCCACTATGGACTCAGAGCAGTCTCCCTCTGCATCCATTTCCCCAACTGGAAACTGCAGGTTAAAGGAGATACTGCAGCAGCCTGTAGCCTCGGCGTGCCACGATCCTCCTTCAGTCTAAAAGGTTGTTGGCTCTGAACCCAATCAGGATAAATCAATTTCAGATGATGCTCATCTCTCTGCGGCTCTGTTCTGCCCCATCCATGTCCCATTTTCCTGTCATCATCTGAAGGAACCACTCACTGAATTCCCAAGAAGGCCAGTATGTCAAGAAAGGGGAAACAGCAAAAACCAATCTTAACAAAATGTATTGATATCTGAGCTCCCAATAAAATGTCATCTCCTTCCCACTGGCAGACTTTATCATTTTTTATTTAACCCCAGGGCAGTGGAGGATGTGGTTAGGAGCTCACTTCTGCCCCAGGTAGAGAATCACAAGAGCCCTGCCACGGGGAACCCCCAGGAGGGTGGAGTGCCCTCCACAGGCTAATAATAAGCAACAAGCATGATACTAAGGGGGCTTCCCAGGTAGCTCAGCCGGTAAAGAATCCGCCTGCAATGCAGGAGACCCAGGTCCGATTCCTGAGTCAGAAAGCTCCCCTAGAGAAGGGATAGGCTACCCACTCCAGTATTCTTGGGCTCCCTTGGTGGCTCAGATGGTAAAAAATCTGCCTGCAATGTAGAAGACCTGGGTTCGATCCCTGGGTTGGGAAGATCCCCTGGAGAAGGGCATGGCAACCCACTCTAGTATTCTAGCCTGGAGAATCCCCATGGAGAGATGAGCCTGATGGGCTACGGTCCATGGGGCCGCAAAGAGTCGGACATGACTGAGCAACTATGCACATAGATACTATACTAAGAGCCTTATTTGTATCAGTTCATTTAATCCTTATCAAACAGCACTATGAGGAGAGAATACCATCATAATCCCTGTTCCACAGATGAGAAGACGAAGACACAGAGCTATCGAATGACTTACTCAAATCGTTATGCAGCTAATAAGTAGCAGACTTGACTTTGTGCCTGGAATCTGGCCTAATTACCATGTTACAATGGTGCCTCTCAGTGGAGATTCTATGACTCAGGACTCCACTGGAAGGAAGTGATAGAGATGCAAACAAGCAAGCTCGAGCATAAAGGATAGAATTAAAAATACCTTGGATAATGAAAACTCCAAGGTGTATGTTTCAGGCACAGCTGGATCCAGGTGCTCAGGTGATGTGTGGAACTCACCTCCGTCCATCACCCACTCTGTTTTTCCCCAGGTAGGCTCTGTTCTCAAGCAGACTCCTGCACAAGTAGCAAAGAAGGTCCCAGCACTTTAGGCTTGGTGGTTGTTTAATCACTAAGTCATGTCTGACTCTGCAACCACATGGGCTCTAGCCCACCGGGCTCCTTTGTCCATGGGATTTTTCAGACAATAATACTGGAGTGGGTTGCCATTTCCTTCTAGGTGGATGTTCCTGACCCAGGGATGGAACCTGTGTCTTCTGCATTGCAGGCAGATTCTTTACTGACTGAGCCACTCGGGGAAGCCTTTAGGCATAGGTTCTCCCAGTCTGGCAACATTCACAGAGCCAGTGATTTCTTTCAGCAAAGCTCCCAGGTTTGAGTCTTCCTGCTCGGGCTTGGACCATGTCTTCATCTCTGAACCAATCCCTGTGATTTGAGGAAGGTCTGAGTCTGAGAGTAGAAGAAGGGGGTTCCCCAAAGGAAAATTCAGAGGCCGTTCCTGAAGAATGAATAATGGTCGCTGGGCAGGTAGAAACAGCAGCAGTCCTTTCACTGTGAAAGTGCTTAGAATTCGGTCAGACAGGGGAATTACTACTACAGGAGAGCCCCACGTGTGTGGCATCTGCCACACACCCAGGCTGAGACCCCCGAGTCCACAGAGGGGTGGCAGGATGTCACCACTGGCCCAACATCACCACACACTCGGCCGGTCTCAGGAGAAGCCGCGGGCAGCATGTGTCTGTGACCCTGGGGTCTGAGTTCCCTCCCCGGTCTGCAGTCCCTGGTCGTGTGCCTTAGGGGAAAAGTGGCCTAACTGTGCTCAGCCTCAGTTTCCTCATCTGGAAAATGGGAACAACAGAACCTCGAGTATAGGATCGCAGCAAGGATCGCAAGAGAGGAGGGTCTCGGTGCCTGGTGCTATCCCAGCAGACTTCAGGGGCTCGATCAATGACTTTTATTTTTTTAATGTAGGAAATCATTTTAAGAAAAATCTTGGTAATTACTGTAATACTCTGCAATTTTTATATAAAGTTTTATTTTGGAATACATTTAGATTTGCCAAAAGGCTGTTTGTCAATACTGAAAACTCAACACTGGTATATTATTAGGAGCTAAACTACAGACTCTATTCATATTTCACCATTTCTTTGTTTTAATTTAATTTTTTACTTTATATTGGAGTATAATTGATTTACAGTGCTTTGTAGTTTCGGGCGTACAGCAGAGTGATTCAGTTATACATATACATGTTTCTGGGGGTTTTTTCAGATTCTTTTCTCATATAGGTTGTTACAGAATATTGAGTAGAGTTCCCTGTGCTACATCCTTGTTGATTATTTTATATATAGCAGTGTGTACGTGCAGATATGCAGATGACACCACCCTTGTGGCAGAAAGTGAAGAGAAACTGAAGAGCCTCTTGATGAAGGTGAAAGAGAAGAGTGAAAAAGCTGGTTTAAAACTCAACATTCAGAAAATTAAGATCATGGCATCTGGTCCCATCACTTCATGGCAAATAGATGGGGAAACAATGAAAGACTTTATTTTCTTGGGCTTCAAAATCACTGTAGTTGGTGACTAAAGCCATGAAATTAAAAGACACTTGCTCCTTGGAAGAAAAGCTATGACAAATCTAGACAGTGTATTAGAAATCAGAGACATCACTTTGATGACAAAGGTCCATATAGTCAAAAGCTATGATTTTTCCAGTAGTCTTATATGGATATGAGAGTTGGACCATAAAGAAGGCTGAGCATTGAAGAATTGATGCTTTTGAACTGTGGTGTTGGAGAAGACTCTTGAGCGTCCCTTGGAATGCAAGGAGATCAAACCACTCAATCCTAAAGGAAATGAATGTTAAATATTCATTGGAAGGACTGATGCTGAAGCTGAAGCTCCTATACTTTGGCCACCTGATGCAAAGAGCTGACTCGTTGGAAAAAACCGTGATGCTGGGAAAGATAGAAGGTAGGAGGAAAAGGGAACGACAGAAGATGAGATGGTTAGATGGCATCACCCAGTCAATGGACATATGAGTTTAAGCAAGCTCCAGGAGATGGTGAAGGACAGGAAAGCCTGGCGTGCTACAGTCCATGGGGTCGCAAAGAGTCAGACATGACAACGACTGAACAACAAGTGTATATGTATTAATCTCAAACTCCTAATTATCCCTCTCCCTACATGTTTCCCTTTTGGTGACCATAAATTTGTTTCTGAATCTGTGAGTTTGTTTCTGTTTTGTGAATAAGTTAATTTGTATTATTTTTTTAGATTCCATGTACAAGTGATATCAATTAACGATTAAGAGCTCACCTGCCAGCCGGTACCCTCGCTCTTGGAAGGCCCTTTGGGGGTCTGAACTTCTGAGGACCAGAAGACTTCAGGAAAGCAATTCCTCTTTGCTTTAGCTGTTGGCAGACTTTAATGAAAAAAAAAATTAAATAAAAGCCAATACTGGGACTTTCTTACATCTTTTCCAAGGCACTTGACTCAGCAGGGTTGCACAGGCAAAGAGAGCCATTCCTGCCAAAGGCAGTGGATAGCAAAGGTTAGTTCGAGGGTCCCAGAGACCCGGGGCCTGGGAAGCACCCCTGCTTCCGGGTCCCCCTGAGACCCTTCTGAGAGGGGGTGGGGGAGACTCCGCTGCGACTGCAGAAGTACTTTGTCACCTGTAACGCCGTCAGGGAGGTGTGGCTCCCAAAGAGGGCACCACAGAACCCACAGCCCTTGGGGACTCACAGGAGTGCGGTGCCTCCTGGGGGACTTGAGCTCTGGAGAAAATGTGGCACCAAAATGTGAAGAAAGCCTCCCTCTGTGCAAAATGTGAACTAATGCAAATTTCCCCTTTCAAATGTTGCAAATGTGTCACGAATTGCATAATTGCCAATCTGCTACTGAATGAGTCATAAACTGGGCTTTCTGTCCTGCCTGCGTCCACACCACCAGAGCTCACACATAGTCACGCCCGCCCTCCGTCCATGCTGCAGGAAGTCAGCCCTGAAATATTCAGGTTGTGGGTGTCACAGTAGCTTAGAGTGGACCCTGTGCATGAAAGCTAATCTCCTGACTTGGGAACAAGTGGCTGTGCTCAAGCCTATTCTCAGCCTGTACCAGGCACCCCATAAAACATTGTGGGGAGGAGCAGAGGGGGATGATGGTTTAAATCGGGGATCCCAGGCCAAAGCCTACCCACTTCCTGTCCGTAAATAAAACATTATTGGAACATTGATTTAGATATTGTCTATGGTTTCTTCAGGGTTTCCCTGGTGGCCCAGCGGTAAAGAATCCACCTGCCAATGTAGGAGACATAAGTTCAAACCCTGGGTCAGGAAGATCCTCTGGAGGAGGAAATGGCAACCCACTCCAGTATTCTTGCCTGGGGAATCCCATGGACAGAGGAGCCTGGCGGGTACAGTCCATGGGGTCGCAAAAGAGTCGGACACAACTGAGCGTATGACAGCAACATTAGTGGCTTCTTCAACACGACAGTAGTTGGGTGGAGTCATGGTGACAGAAACAGAGAGCCTGCAAGAAGTCTCAAATATTTACTACCTGGATCCCTCCAAAAAACTTGGCTGAGCCGTGGTTTAAATAAAGTTAAGCATGCTTTGTTCTTGCAGGCCTTCTCAGGGTCTTAAAAGTATGTTAGACAATGTGAATTGCTGCACAGGGGATTTCCTGGATTCACTGAATGGAGACCTTCTCCTGGGGTCCATAACCACACTGGCCACACGGGCCCCACCATGGCCTAAGAACAGCGTCCTGGACTAGGGTTAGGAGGATATCACCATGTGTCCCCCCAGTGTCCAGGGGACCAAGAGGAGGCTTCTGAGATTCCTGAACTTGCATATCTATCCATCCTGCCTCCCCCGACCATGAACTCAAGGACACCTCTGTCTGTGTACCCCCAAATGTCAGCTCCACTCATGGCAGCCAGGAGGAGAGTGAAACTCAAGGTAGGAGAGGAAGGCAGTTGGCTTGGAATGCCCGCAGCAGTGCCCTAGGAAGGAAGCCTTACCCAGTGTGTGCCGTGTGTGCTTAGCCACTCAGTCGTGTCCGACTCTTGTGACCCCATAGACTGTACCCGCCAGGCTCCTCTGTCCATGGGATTCTCCAGGCAAGAACACTGGAGTGGGTTGCCATTTCCTTCTCCAGGGGATCTTCCCCACCCAGGAATCGAACCCAGGTCTCCTGTATTGCATGCAGACTCTTTACCGACTGAGCTATGGGGGAAGCCCCAGAGGTGTTTGCAAAACTTGAACCATTCGTCGAGAGCATCCTGCAAACCTGAGTCATTAAAGTTAAAAAGTGAAGTCTCTCAGTCATGTCTGACTCTTTGTGACCCCATGGACTGTAACCTACCAGGCTCCTCTGTGCATGGGATTCTCCAGGCAAGAGTACTGGGGTGGGTTGCCATTTCCTTCTCCAGGGGATCTTCCCGACCCAGGGATCAAACCCAGGTCTCCTGCATTGCAGGCAGATGCTTTACCCTCTGAGCCACCAGGGAAGCCTCAAACCTGAGTTGCTGCTCCTTCAAATAAGCAAAGGAGGCCACAGAGACTCTGGCCCTCGACCACTGGTTGCCCACCCAGGGCCTTGGCCCTGTCTTTCCCAGCTCTGAGGCCCTGAGCTGGCAGACTTGGCAGGTGGAAGCAGCTGCTCTATCCTCCAGCCTTAGACCTCAGGCACATCCGACCACACACACCACACCCTGTGCAACCACTGTTCACATCCCTGCTGCAGGCTGGGGCAGATGGCAGGAGTGCCCACTTGCACCGGGCACAGGATCAGGAAAATTCAACCTCCAGCCTAGAAGGCTTACCTGCCAAGTTGAAAGGAATCATGGGAAGAACTGGTGAAGAGCTATGAAGGAGGGGCAATCCAGGCAGGCTTCCTGGATGGAGTGGCTCCTGAGATGTCCCTGCAGACAGGGTGCTGACCAGGAAGACTCCCAGGGCAGAAAGACCTATCAGAGAGCAGGACAAGCTGCCCAGGGCAGGGAGCAGTAAGCCCAAGGCAGGGAGCAGCAAGCCCAGAACATTTCGGGAGCGTTTTATTCCACATCTGCTTGAAGGCAACCTTGTGCATGGGCTTCCCAGGTGGCACTGGTAGTAAAGAGCCTGCCTGCAATGCAGGAGACATAAGAGACGCAGGTTGAATCCCTGGGTCAGGAAGAACCCCCGGAGGAGGAAATGGCAACCCACTCCCAGTATTCTTGCCCAGGAAATCCCATGGGCAGGGGAGCCTGGTGGGCTACAGTCCACGGGGTCACGAAGAGTCAACACAACCAAGCAACTTTCACACTCACACTTCTTTCTCGTGCACGCTGGGAGAGCCTCTGCTGGGCGGCCTGGCTGGGGACAGTGGCTGGGGAGTGGCAAAGGCCCAGAATGGGGGTTACTGGCGGCAGAGAGGGCTGTGACGACACCTGAGCCGGGCAGTGGCGTGACCAGAGCTGGCTGCTCGTGTGAAACTTCCTGATTCAGCCACAGCGGGTGTGGATAGTCGTGGCAACAGTAAAGTGCCCGCTGCCATGTGTGTGCACACAGTGTCCCAGCGAATGGGAAGTGCTGTGTGCCGTTCGGTCCTGGCCTCCCGATGCCTCCATGAGGCAGGAGTGACATGTCCCCGCTTTCCTAAAGAACAGGCTCAGAGAGGCTAAGTAACTCACCCAAGGCCAGGAAGCAGCAGGTACCAATGTCTGAATCCAGACTCTTGACTGCTTTTTCCTAACCTCTTCCTGGGAGGAGACAAAAGACCCAGCACATGGACTATGAGCTGTGCTCTGATGCTGTTGCTGAATCATTTCCTCCGGACGGCTCCAGTGCATGCTGAACCACACCATCGCAAAGGCCCCAGCCAGCGCCGGCTGCAGTGGTCTTCTGGATGGCGCTTCTTGGGTGGACTGGGGGTCTCCAGGGACCCACCAATATCAGCCGGTCTCAATCCCTACGGCATGCTACAGAGCCCGGCACATAGGAAGCATATCAGCAAATGATTGCTGAATGAACCATTGAAAGGTGTTTGGAAGTGACTAAAAAATACATGCCCTGATCACAAGCTTTCCTCTTTAATCACGTGAAAAGACGAAATGAAGCTCTCCAAATATTTGCACGATCATAATCCATCTTGAAGTTGAAATATGTTCCCCCAAATGACCCACCCTGTCTGGTGTCAAAGACTTCTGCTTCAAGATGGAGCAAGTCAAATCCTGACAGCCAGAAGAGATAGATGTTCAGAGAGACAGCAGCCAACCCCTGACGGGCCTCCTGGCCCCAGAGAGGAGGCAGGAGGGGAGGACCTGAGTCTCTCCCTGGGGCTCATGGGGCTGGCATGGTGGCACCAGCTGCTTGAGTTTCCCCATGAACTGAAGATTCTTTCTGCTAACCCAGGAATCTGATGCAATAAATCTCACAGTGGTTGATGGTTCTGCTACTC
This sequence comes from Bison bison bison, assembly GCF_000754665.1. Taxonomy (NCBI): domain Eukaryota; kingdom Metazoa; phylum Chordata; class Mammalia; order Artiodactyla; family Bovidae; genus Bison; species Bison bison. The sequence goes on along the minus strand of NW_011495018.1, from coordinate 7,509,734 downwards.
TGAGTGTGGGCTTATTGGTCAAGAATTAAGCATCTTATTTAAGGTGATCTAATGACATTTCTGGAGAGAAAGAAAGAAAGAAGAATGGGGGGGCACACAGCCCCCTGTCCCCCTGGAGGACAGGTTCATGGGGGATTTAGGTTCCAGGAAACAAAAAGGCTGCCAGGGACTGTTGGCTGCCCCTCAATTCACCCCCAAGGTGGGGCCGCTGGTCTAGCTGGGCTAGCAATGGCAGGAAGGAGAGGACAGGTGTACAAGGATGGGCAGGTCAGCTGAGGCCCCAGCTTTCAGGGTGTGGGAGATGCTGGGGGTGGGGTGGACAATAGGCCAAGGACAGGAGGCAAGGGGAGGTGTTCCCTTGCTAAAATCTAGCCAGGGGTGGTGGCATCTGTGACCTTCCTTTGGTGCCCACCTGTGGCCCACCACCCATTGCTCGGGTCATACCTGTCAGTCTCCCTTCTTTCCTACAGGTCCCTCTAGGGCAGGAGCTGGGTCTGGAATTCTTTTTCTCTCTCCCACGCCCCTCCCAGAATCTGAATGGAAAGGGTGCTTAGAAAAGGCTTTGAATGGAATAGTCATTGGTTTCGGATTGAAAAGACCTGGTACAAAGCCAGAAAGTGGCTATTTGGGGAGACTGAAGTGGGCTTTACCCTGAGGTGTCTACGAGCACACACTGCAGAGCAAGATGGCCTGGATTCAGATTCTAGATCTGCCACCGGCTGACCTGTGACCTTCACTTAACCTCATGCGCAAAATGAGAATAGTAGCAAAACCCACCTTGCAATGCTGTGGTGAGGCCATTCACATAAATGTCCACTTTTGTGCCTAGTTCACTGTCGTAAGGGCTTCCCTGGTGGCTCAGCTGGTAAAGAATCCGCCTGCAAAGCAAGAGACCTGGGTTCCATCCCTGGGTTGGAAAGATGCCCTGGAGAAGGGATAGGCTACCCACTCCAGTATTCTGGCCTGGAGAATTCCAGGGACTGTATAAGTCCATGGGGTCGCAATGAGTCGGACACGACTGAGTGACCTTCACTTCACTCACACCTCATAAAGGCTACAGCCCATCTCTCTTTCTGCAATCTCTGCTGATGTTTCCTCTGCTTAAAGCAGAAAAAAAATACACACAAGTGTCCAATAATACCTGGGCCAGGGAACTTGTGTAGTTATCTTGGGCTATCAGAGAAAATTAAATGGAGGTGGCAAGCACTTTCCACGGAGGACACTCACTTCCACCCTCCAGGGCTGTGCTTTGTGCTTGAGTTTATTCTAAGCCATGCAGACTCCTTTAAGACCTCCCATTTTGCCTCCTATTCTGTCAATAAATGCCAGGAGTTCACACAATGGGCAGCCCCAGCTGACCTTCTGACCGGCTCCCCGCCCCGGTGACTCACAGACAGGGTGTGGGTCCCAGACTTCGGGACCTGGTATGACGTCCAAGATCTCAGGGGACTTTAAGTCCACTTGTACCGGTGACGCTGCTTCCTCTGCAAAAAGATTGCCATCCAGACCTAACAGGACCCCTCCAGACTCAGAATTCTATTAAGCAGATAAACAGGTAGTGTGGAGTTTCTTCTAAAATGCATATAAATAATGTCCCCTGAGCAAAGACGCTACGCATCCCCGGTAAACCTGCACCATCGCTCCCCTGCCCCTGGCAGCCTGGTCTCCTGGTTCAGTGCCCTGCGGGTGTCCCTGATGCCCAGTCAAGAGCATCTCAGATATTGACACATCTGCTCCCCGTGATAACCCGGGAGGGCGGATGCCCAGAGCACCCTTCTTTGCAGATGATGAACCTGAGGCATGGAAAAGCAAAGAGGTTTGCCCAAGGCCAAGCCAGGCCCCCTCCCCCCACGACTCCTCTCTCCAGAAAGGCTGGGCTATTGATCGCTGTAAAGGGAGGGTCTACCAGGCTTCGGCCAGAGGCGCTAAGTCCATGTCCACCTGCAGGGCCCTCAGGAAAGGGCATGGGGCTCTCACACCTCCCCTCTGTGACCCTGATCTATCCTGCTTGACAGTGCAGGGGCCGCCCCCCTCAAGAGCTGATCTGGAAAAGAGCTAACCTGGACAGTGAGAGGGGCCGGGGCTTGCAACGGAACAAGGAAGGAGGCCTCCCCCTCACAGGATGCCGGAGTTTGCAAACACCAATACAGGATGCCTGGTGAAATCTGCACTTCAGATAACACATAAATTTTTAACCTAAGTACGTCAATGCAGTATTGGAATTATAGCTCTACCGAGAAAGTATTCATAGCTGACCTGAAATTCACATGTAACCTGGTGTCCTTGATGTTTTCTGGCAGCCCTACCCCGCATCCCCACTACTCCCAGTAGTACTGGTGCAAGTTCAGGGCGGAATCTGGGGCCTAAACTCACACTTTTTCTGACCTTAGGTCATGGTGACTGAATATAATCCCATGGGAGGATGGGCAGGGAAGAAAGTCATGGCTTTCTGAATATTATCATCAGATTGGAGAATGTGTCCTAGATTCGGAGCAGAGCAACCTGGGTCGATGGTGGCTTCTGTCCCCAGCAGTGTGACCCGAGCACATCCCTTAATGTCCAAGCCTTGGTTTCCTTTCCTGCAATTTGGGGCTGATGATGAACCTGCCCTACCTGCTGCCAGAACTGCTTGAGGAAGGACCCTACAGTTCATAAAGAAGTGATCCAGCAAAGCTGAAGTCCTGGCGAGTCCTGCTGTGTTACAATTTATTCGTGTCACTTCACTAACAATAAATGAACAGTTTGATTCATTGCTGACTCCGAGGTTCTTCCCTAGCTTTCTCCACCAGCCTCGTTTTCTGCCTGTACAGAGTTCACGGAGACGCTCTGTTCTGGAGGTGGTTAAAGACGAAGCGAAGCCGTCGCAAATGTGATTTACATCCCTAATTCCATTTGAAACGACTTCGGCAGTAAATAAACCACTCTCTTTGATTCTTTTAACTCAGCGAATTTCAGCAGCAAGTGACACGTTGGAATCAGCAGTCTGCTCCCTCTTGCTCGGTTGGCCCAGGTGTGTCCACAGTGAAGGGATGCTGAGGCCTGGCCCAGTGCCAGGCTGCCGGCCTCTGCAAGAATCGGGACTTTCCCCTGCCACCTGCTTCAGTCCCTGGCTCCGTGGGGCAGTGACCCGGACCTGCACGAGGCCTGCCCCTGGTGTCTGCCTCCCTCGGTTCCTCTGTGCTTGCAGTGCGCCAAAGGAGGTTTCACTGTGTTGAGTCTATGAATTGATGTCAGATGTTCAAGAAGGACAGGGAGGTTTGGGCAGAGATGCCAGCCGAGGCAGAATTCCAGGACTGGCATGCGGATCAAGGGTCTTGCCCTTGAGCCTGATGCAGTTACCTAGGGATCCTTGCTGGGTTGGGGATACTGTGAATTCATGGCGACAGGTAAGCATGGGGCCTTGGAGTCAGCCCAGGTCAGCTCCCTGCTAATCAGAGAGGCCAGGGAGCTCCTGAGTTCCTGGAGCTCTGGATAATGGGAATGATACAGGCGTGCAACTCTAAGCTGACATGAAAATTACCTCATGGCATCTGTGTCCATCACCGTGTAAAGCACTTAGCAAGGGCCTGGCAGCTGTCAGCTCAATGCAACAGACAGGGAGGACTTCTTACCAGTGGGTAGGACACGGAGTTCAGAGAAGCTACGCACTTCCTGACACCCAGAGACCCACACAGCCTGACACCCAGACACACACACACACACACTGACAGAGGGCTTGGGGTGAGGCCCTGACACATAGATGTCACAAGCAGATCAGGTGACTCTAGCCACAGGGAAGGCTGAGGCACCACCCTAAGGGAAACCAGGCTCCCCAGCCCTTGGCAGCGTCAGAAACACCTGGAAAGCTGGTTATACCGCAGCTGGGGCCCCAGCATCTGCATTTCTAACAAAAGCCCAGGAGATACCTGAGGCTGCTGGGCAGGGACCAACCCCCCTTTAGTGGGGGGATTGCTGCCACTGTCCAGGGACATGAAGAGCTCTTTGAAGAGAGGCCAGAGGTGGTGATGTTTGGGGGAGGGAAGCAGACATTGGCCACCAGGAGTTCCTCCACCTCCTGGGCACCTCAAGCCAGTGAGCACAGGTCCCTCCCACCCTGCAGGTGCAAAATGATCGGGAAGCACACATCTTCTCTGATGCCAACTCCAACCAGTTTATGATCATAATTAGGTGCAGACCAATGGTTCTCAGTCTTGGCTGCACACTGGAATCCCTCAGGGAGCTGTGACATATACTGATAACTGGCTTCCACCCCCCAGACCTTCTGATTTAGTGAACTGGGTGCAGCCTGAGCATGGAGACTTTTAAAATTCCCCAGAAGATTCTAAGGTACAGCTAAGGTTAAGAACTGATGATATAGAGATTTCCCTGATGGTCCAGTGGTTAAGATCCCATGCTTCCACTACAGGGGACGATTCCTGATTGGAAAACTAAAATCCCACCAGCCCCACATGGTGGTCAAAAATTAATAAAAAAAAAAAAAAGTGTGTGCTCGATTTACTTTAAAAAAAAAAAAAAAACTGCTGGTATAGACCAACGGCTTACAATGTGGCTGCACATGAAAATCACTGGGGATTTTTAAAAACACCTTTTATCCAGGGTCCTGCCTCAAAACCTATCAAATCATAATCCGTGCGGGTGGGGCCCAGATGACAGCATAGATCCTTCTTGACACCTCCCGCAGATGATCGTGTAGCCAGGATAGAGATACAGTGTGCACAGGTCTAGCTCTCACTCAAAACAGGATATCATGGGGCATGCTCAAAATCGTAATCTAATTTTCGGTTTGTAGATGATCTTTGTCCTAGAAATGTACAAATCACATCTGTTGGGTTTTTATAGAATACATCTCAAGGCACTTTCCAATTTTAAAACCAATACGTGAGTGCAAAATATGAATAATTTAAGTATCAATTTCATGCACATAATAGATCCTCAATAAATATTCATTGAATGAACTAATCAGTCAACCAATCAATACAGTCCTAGTTCCAGGGCTGCCCTAAATACTTCTATATCCCCCCTAAACTGTGAACTCCCTGAGGGCAGGCCTGGGACCCCCAACCCCTAAGCAAGGGCATTTGATGAATGAAGCCATGAATCTGCAACCAAAGCTAAAGAGTCCTAAATGTTTCTGGTTGTCTATTTTCCAGGTGTGCAATGAATTTCCAGATGAATAGGGAATGTAAATATGCCATTTTTGTTGAAAGGATGATGATGTCACAATTTAATTATGGAGAAATTATTGGTTATTATGCTTTTTGGAGGCCTGGGGAGAAGCCCAGATATGGCTTTTGATTTAACAAGAAGCTAAAGGCTCACAGCCCAGACGCGCATGGACTCAGGTCAGGCGTCCAGCACTGATCCACACCCTGTCCTGCACAATGCAGGGGCCCAGCGTTTCCTCAGCAGCCCTCACTGGGGACCCGTTCTCTGTTCCACGGCTGGTGGAGGGTGGATGGTGGAACCATGGCCTGTGCAGCTCCCCGTCTTATGACCTCAGCTGATTTGCCCCCTTAATTGTAAGAATATTCCCTCCCCAGAGCCTCCCACCAGCATGGAGCTGCAGCCCTATACAGAGAAAGGGCTGTCAGTCAGACATCCAGATGTTCCAGCTCCTGAACCATCACCGACTAGCTGTGTGACTAGGGCAAATCACTGAGCCTCTCTGAGCTCCAGTGCCCCCGCCTATAAGATGACATCGATGCAGTACCCACCCTAAAGGTCACTGTGAGATGAAGACGGAATGATGCCTGCAGAGCCTGCCCACCAGGCCTGGCGTGGAAAAGGGATGAGGATGTGACAGGTGACAGCACAGAGGTTGAGCCCTTAGATCCCAGGGCTGCCTCTTAGTCACTGTGCCACTTGGAGCAAGTCACTCACCTTGGCAAGACTCAGTTTTTGCATCTGTAAAATGGGACCAATAGCAGAACTCATCATAAGATCACTGAGATGTGCCAGTGCCGTAAAGGACAAGTCATGGTCACTGGTTTGAACGGAACACTCAATATTTATTGCCAGAATTATTTCCACTTCTTAGCATTATGGGGATTAATAAGTGCCATTTTTTATAATAATAAAGAGTCGACTTTTCCCCCAGCAAGGATATGGTCATGGTTTGTGTGCTGATAGCACCCCAGAGATTTACCAACACCTCTCCCCTACCCACGCTGGCCCCACTGAAACTCCAATGTCACTGTTTTCTAATCAGGGTAAAGCACTTGCTTCAAACGAGAAGGGCAGAGGTAGGAGTTTCCTGTCACAGGCCTGCGTCCACTCTCAAGCAACCTGCCGCCACCAAGGCTGGAGGAAGGAAAAATTCAGGTCCTCAGGTGGGATGACAGACCCTTTTCCCACTTACAACCTCGGCCACCTCAGCAACCAAACATCTCATTGCCGCAAGTCCAGAGGGGGAGTGAGGGTCCATGCGCAGCCTTCCTCTGGAACCATCCCAGCCCCCGCCTTCTCCTTCCACACCCCGAAAGCAACAGGTGGGCCAGGTGGGAACATGTGCCCAGGACAAGATCTAGGTCAGGGTGACACAGACCAGACCAGCTCCAGCCCTGGCTGGACACAAGGCTCCTTCCCAAGTGCACACACGAATCCTGCTACAGACAAGAGAGAGGAAGACGAAACAATCTTTGGCAAAGTGTGACACCCTCAGGACTTCCCAGGAGTTCCTGTGGTTAGGACCCTGCACTTCCACTGCAGGGCCGTGGGTTCCATCCCTGGTCAGGGAGCTCAGATCCCAAAGCCCCACTGGTGGTTTAGTCACTAAGTCATGTCCGACTCTTGCAACTCTACAGACTGTAGCCTGCCAGGCTCCTCTGTCCATGGGATTTTCCAGGCCAGGATATTGGAGAGGGTTTCCATTTCCTTCTCCAGGGGATCTTCCAGACCCAGGGATCAAACCTGGGTCTCCTGAATTGCAGGCGGATTCTTTACTGACTAAGTCACCAGGGAAGTCTTTATCAGAAGCCCCATGGTGTGGCCAAAAAAAAGTGTGGCATCCTCCAGCAACCCACGTGCACCCAGGTGGCAATGTCCTTGAACAAAGGCCAGAGGGCCCCCTTCTCCCAGTCTACTGTGGGGACAGGATCAGCCTTTATCTGCAGTCAGGACGATGGGGCAGTGCAGCTGTTCCGCAAATCATGACTTTCCTCAAGCAGCCAAGACCAGCCTCCCTGGGCCCCAGGCATCCCAGAGTGCACAGCCCAGGAGGATCACGGGAAGGAGAAAGGTTGGCAGCATGAGTCTGACAGCACGGGCTCCATGGGCTGAGCCTGGCTCAGTGAGGTCTCTGATGACTTCGCCTCTCCATGCCTGTGAGATGCTGATGGGTAATTAATGCTGGACACCTCCATGTGCAGTGAGAATAAATAAGCCTGTGCAAACTCTAGAGTGCCGGCAGGAGCAACAATCATTACCAACCTTCCCGCTGGCCCTGGGGGAGGCCCAGCTGAGGACGATAAACTTGAATTTGGGCTCCTGGGAGCAGTAACTCAAGAGAGGCTCTCCAAAACTGTGAAATGTCTGCAGTATCTCCTGTTTGATCTTCAGAGTTCATGCAGACTCTATGTTTAATTCATAATATTTTAGTTTGTTTTAATCAAGTGGGGTTTGAAATTCGTTACCACCTTGTAGATTCATGTACCTGGTAAATCGGTGCTGAGAAAGTTGTGACTGGGGAGGTGAACCCCCGACCCCACCCCCGTGCTGCCAGCAAAGGCCGCTCGGCCAAGAGAGGTGACACCCCAGGGACCTCCCAGCAGGCCCATTTGGGGGTCCTCTCCCTCCCACCCCAGTGCCCTGAGGAGTCAGGGGCTGCCTCTGGCAGGTAATCCCCACGGCCCTACCCTGGCTGCAGGCAGGAGAGATTGAATGCCTTCTAACCTAGATTAACCTGGAAACTTGGCCTCTTGGCCAAGCCTGAGGGAAGGAAACAACTTTGTGAGGGTCATCCAGGCACAGGGTCAGGAGACCATCAATTCCAGCTTGTAGGGACTTCCCTGGTGGCCCAGTGGCTAAGACAATGTACTCCCAATGCAGGGTCTCTGGGTTCGATCCCTGGTCGGGGAGCTAGATCCCACATGCCACAACTGAGTTTGCACACTGCAACTCAAGACCCCACCTGCCACAGCTAAGACCTGTTGAGGCCAAATAAATAAAGAAATGTAACTTCCCCTCGTGTTCTCCAGAAAAGGAAGCCAGTTCACTGGGTCTGTGTCATTTCTTGCTCCCCTTGTGGATGATCCCATTAAGTCTAAGCTACTCGTTAAGTCTCCCGCCCTGGCTGGGAGCCCTGGGCGGGGCTGGTCTCATGGGAAGTTATAGAAAAGGGGGGAGGCTGTTTTCACCTTGTGGGAAGGGCTCCCCAGTCCTCGTAGCCCGCGCTCCAGGTCCCAGGTCCCAAATGCACCGTAAGAACTGCTCTGGCCCCCAGGGGTGCTGGCTGTGGGGCAAAGCCCAACACAGGCCGAGCTGTTGGGAGAAGTCCGAGAAGGCAAGGTCACCCCGAATGCCCTCCTCCCCCAGATGCCACAACGTCTCCTATCTTTCCAGAGCTTAGATTCGGGAGCCAGACAAGCTGCGTTCAGATCCCAGCGTTTGGCCCTGGACTTGGCCCCTGGGTCTCTGTCTGGGAGGAGCTCTGGGGAAATCATCAGCCCCCTGGATTGGACCCCAGTCGCCCTCACCCAGTGAGCACCTTAGAGAGCTGTGGGCAACCTCTTGCCACCAGAGGGTCTTCACAGGGAGGGGAGCATCCCGTGCCCCCTCCAAGAGCTGCTGCCAGGGCTCCCTCCTCGCGTTGGAGAATCCCAACCAGACAGCCGTGTGCACCCTTGTGAACGAAGGGGCCAGCCCGCCTCCTGCACGGGGCCCAGGCCACAGACACGGGGTCCTGGGAAAGAGGCACCTTTGGCCTCCACAAGGCAAGAGCTGATCCCAGGTGTGGGTGCCAAGACGCCAGAGCTGGTAGGATTCCGATGAAGATGAATGAGCTTCCCTTCAGCTCCATAATGTTAGTCTATCACCATCATCCTCTTCATCACCACCAGCAACAGCATCACTGCAGATCCGTCGTACGGACTCCATCAGAGACCAGCCTCTACTCCTGGCTCAGCCTCGAACAACTCTGGGACCCTGCTGGGCCTCCCATGTCCTCAGTCCTCTTTTCCTCTCCCAGGGATGTCTTCATAATTGTGGGGCCCCTTGTTCAAAATAAAAATGTGGGACTCCTTGTTCAAAAACCAGAGGGAAAACGTCATTCTATTTACTAAAATACAAATTTTCCTCCTACGCCTCACACATATTTCTCTCTCTCTCTCGACTTGTCATGATGTTTTTTATTTGCTCTTTAATGCTGTTCTAAGTAGAGAATAATTAAACTTTTTAAATTACCAACATGAATATTACCATTCATCACTATACTGTGCAATGCCAGTTTTAAATGCAAATGTAAGAACGCGTGTGTGGGATCACTGAAATTGCACACTTAGTTATTTTGTATTTTGCGTGTGCCTAGGTAGCTGTGTCCTTAACAGAACAGTGGGGACACTGCACAAAACTCAAGCGGTTTCGTTTCAGTCCTTGACATTCTCCCCACACTCTGTCCTGGGCCTTACCGCTGAGTAAGCAAGGACAGAAAGAAAAGGGTCTGCGGTTGTCCTGTCTCTCCTTCCCCGCTGTGTCGTCACCTTCACAGAAGTGCTGGACTAACACAGGGACCTCATAACCTGGGTAATGCCACTGCAAACTGGCACTTGCCATCTGCCTCTGCAAGGACTAAATCGGGTGCGGCTGCAGCTGCTGACCTTCAACCTCCCTTAAAAAGAGTTCAGGGTGGAAAGCAGAAATGAGGCTCTCTGT
>NW_011495018.1:7499674-7499767 GCF_000754665.1 Bison bison bison | reverse complement strand
GTGTGCTATTCCCTTCTCCAGTGGACCACTTTGGCCACCTGATGCAAAGAGCTGACTCATTTGAAAAGACCCTGATGCTGGGACAGAACTGAG
>NW_011495018.1:7497826-7499554 GCF_000754665.1 Bison bison bison | reverse complement strand
GTTTCCTCTGAACGAGCCAGTCCCCTCCCATTAGAGCTCAGCTAAGGAGCGAGAACACAGCAGAGAACCTTTTCCTGTGTCTGCTGAATCGGCAGATATTCTCATGTAGGACGCGATTTCATACTCTCTTCTATCCTGGAAGCAGACAGGCCCTGTGGGCACAGGAGCTGTGCTCAGATGGCACAGCACGGGAGTCTAGGCTGTGCCAAGGATCCATCCAGCTCAACAGGCGGGACAGAAGGGGCACCGGACAGAGATCCAGAGGGTCCTCCCCCAGAGCTGTGGAGTCATCCCTCCACGACGGACGCGGCCAGCTACCCAAACTCAGGCACGTTTCCTCAGCTGAAACTGGGAGCAACGAGGCCCGCACGGACACTTCACAGCCTCGTGGCCCAGGGCAGGGGTGTGTCCTGATCCCCCTTCCTGTGGATGTACTCGAGGCTTAGAAAGGTGAAGTGACAAAAGTGCTACTGTCTCAGCTTTCCACAGGAGGGAATTGAGGCTCGGAGAGGTTAAGCCAGCTGAGACCACCTCCACGTCTGAGGAGCGCCCGAGTCCACGTCCAGCTGGACTAAGTGCCAGGAACCCGTGAACTCACCCGTGCCGCGGCGCGTCGTGACCTTTACTGCAAAAGAGCAGCTGGGTGGCTGTCACTCGCTCCAGATACAGAGGGTGTCTCACTGGCCACGGTCATGCAGAAAACGGCAACATGGGGTGAGAAGTCCAGCCTGTCCACGTGCAGTGCCCCGGTGTCCCGCCAGACTGAGACAGCGGAGCCTTTCAGCCCGTGTGATGCAGGGAGGGAGGAAGGATGGAATGAAGGAAAGAAGAAACAGGCAGATGCTACACACCCAGGGCTCCTCCTCCTTCTCCTCCAGCCCCAGAGCGGCCAGAGCTCAGATCCTGCCCCTCCTTACCCTGTCTCTGCAGGGTGGCTCTCCTCTGTGCTCCCAGCTGGGACATGGTACCCAGGCCTGCATTTCTGCCCTCCCTCCAGCCACACCTCACCTCAGCCTCCTCCATGCATCAGGGAGGTGTTCTCCCCTCTGCCCTGCTCAGCTCTCCCCCATCACACACACACACACACACACACACACACACACACACCCCTCTCTGCTTCTATGTCAGCCTCTTTGCCAACTTGATACTTTATTTTCCCACCGATTTTGCCCATCCTCCCATCCCAGACTCTCTCAAGCCTCACGTCCTTCTCTCTCATGATGCTGTAGTCTGACCTTCAGGATCACAAGCATCCTAATCCCAGCTCAGGCCTTCCCCTACCCCAGCTCCCTGCGCGATGATGGTGCATCCTTCCTACATCAGAGGGTGGTGGGGTGTGTGCGTAAGGGCCTGGCTATTGGGGCCCCACGGGCCTGACTGTTTTGAACCTATTCATACTGATTTAAAACCAATCTGGGGCTTCCCGGGTGGCTCAGTGGTAAAGAATCTGCTTGCCAATGCAAGAGATGTGGGGTCGATCTCTGTGTCGGGAAGATCCCCTGGAGGAGGAAATGGCAACCCACTCCAGTATTCTTGCCTGGGAAATCCCATGGACAGAGGAGCCTGGCGGGCTACAGTCCATGGGGTCACAAAAGAGTCAGACATGACTTAGCAACTGCTACTGCTGCTGCTGCTGCTAAGTCGCTTCAGTCGTGTCCGACTCTGTGCGACCCCATAGACGGCAGCCTACCAGGCTCTGCCATCTATCCTGGGATTCTCCAGGCAAGA
>NW_011495018.1:7496506-7497726 GCF_000754665.1 Bison bison bison | reverse complement strand
GGCTCTCTGCACTCTGGGAGAGCTGGCAGGACAGGTCTTCAGAGATTTAGATGTTTTCGGGAGCTGATTTTATGAGCTCAATTCTTGTATCTCCTCACGTCTAGAAAAGCACTAAAATCCTTCATGGTGATGACTGCTCCTCGTGACTAGCAGAAACCTCCTGCAAAAAAAAAAAACAAAACATGTGCTTGATTGCATGGACTCGCCCTTCTCCAAAATCACACATATACTGACCTTCCCCCTCCCTCTTTGGAGCAGTTTCTCAGAGCTATCGGAGATGCTGTCTCCCAGGCTATGGACTTCATTTTGCCCCAGATAAAATCTGACTCACAACTATTATGTTGTGCTTTCTTTTTAAGTCAACAGTGAGAAAGGATAAGACAGGGTCGCTTGGTCGCTCGTGTTCCTGCCTGCCAAGACATTCTGGTTTAAACAGAGAGTGTGGCCTCGTGGGGATGTCAACGCCCTTGCTCACCCGGTCCACGTGTGCTTGCTCATGGGGCTTAGAGAAGGCCATCTGCAAGTGGGGACCCAGGAAGGACGACATGAATCCCGAAAAGATGTGCTCTGCTCGTGTGCATGCTCCATGGTCCCAACAGATTTCACTTACAAAACACAAGTTCAAAGACAATAGAACTCAGGTTTCAAGATGGCAGCCAAAGAGCAGCAAGCCAAGCAGAGGCCCTTCTGAGCCTGCCTCTGCAACCGGCAGAAGGCACCTGGGCTGGCCTACCTGGGGGCTGGGGGAGGACCACGCGCAAGGAAGGTGGTGGAAATGTGATGTCAAGGGAGACACCACAGCCCACGTGGGGCTGCCAGGCCCCCCGGAGAGAGGGGCAGGCGGGGACCCTGAGCGAAGCCAGCGTCCAGACGGACCGGCCAGGAGTGAACCGCAGGAAACTGATTTTGATTCTGGATGAGCTTGAGTGACACGAGATTCCTCTCCTTCCAGAGTCTGAACTGGTTTTAGTCCCCCGGCCAGCTCAGTATCGCGCCACGTTTCTCCAGCGACAGCCATTGGGCTTTAAATCAAACGTCGCTGTTCGCAGCCTGACTGCATATGCTCCAAGGTCAAAGCCAGTTTGCTCTCCGAATCTGTGCTGACAGAAGGTGGGTTTCACTGCATGGGCTTGGACCACCGGCCCTCCTCCTCTGCAGATCTTGGAACCAGCATCTGGCGGGGCATGTCTTTGGTGACAGCTCTTCTGCTCAGCTGCTTG
>NW_011495018.1:7477127-7496406 GCF_000754665.1 Bison bison bison | reverse complement strand
CACCATCGCCTTCTCCGGACTCAGCAACTAAACAACAAAAACCAACCAGTCAGCATGCGGGCCTCTCAAGTGCACTCCCGTGGTGGAGAGAAGGCTCTAGAGAAATGTTAGAATTTACTAGGAATTCTAGGAAAAAATAAATTAAATGGAGAAAATGTATGAACTACACAAGTACTAGAATATTATCAACATTCCCAAGTGCTGAAGAATATATAAACCTTCATGTTGATAGAGCCCACTGTCCCAGCAGAAATTCGAGCAGAATGACTCAATCCTAGAAGCAAAGAAATCCCCATGACCTGCAGATATTCACCACCCATCTCCCTTCATAGAGAACACCCGCAGCACAACAGGCAAGAATCTGAATGAGCAAACGGATTCAAAGAATGGAAGGAACTCCTAAAAGATGAATGTCTAGAAAAATTCAAGATAATGTGTCCTTAAAAAAGGAACATGTTGCGCTTAAAATGGTGCAATTAGAGATCAAAAAAGTGTCCTTCAACTTAAGATTCCTAGGGGAGAAGGGTGGAGGGAAGGGATAGGGAGCTTGGAATTGATATGTACACACTGCTATATTTAAAATGGATAACCAACAAGGACCTACTGTATAGCATAGGGAACTCTGCTCAATATTATATAACAACCTAAATGAGAAAATAATTCAAAAAAGTTTCAGTTCAGTTCAGTTGCTCAGTCGTGTCCAGCTCTTTGCGACCCCTTGAATCGCAGCACACCAGGCCTCCCTGTCCATCACCAACTCCCGGAGTTCACCCAAACTCATGTCCATTGAGTCGGTGATGCCATCCAGCCATCTCATCCTCTGTCGTCCCCTTCTCCACCTTCCCCAATCCCTCCCAGCATCAGGGTCTTTTCCAGTGAGTCAACTTTTCGCATGAGGTGGCCAAAGTATTGGAGTTTCAGCTTCAGCATCAGTCCTTCCAATGAATATTCAGGACTGATCTCCTTCAGAATGGACTGGTTGGATCTCCTTGCAGTCCAAGGGACTCTCAAGAGTCTGCTCCAACACCACAGTTCAAAAGCATCAATTCTTCGGCACTCAGCCTTCTTCACAGTCCAACTCTCACATCCATACATGACCACTGGAAAAACCATAGCCTTGACTAGACGGACCTTTGTTGGCAAAGTAATATCTCTGCTTTTTAATATGTTGTCTAGGTTGATCATAAGTTTCCTTCCAAGGAGTAAGCGTCTTTTAACTTCATGGCTGCAAGATATATGTATATGTGTGACTGGAATCACTTTGCTGTATACCTGAAACTAATGCAACCTTGTTAATCAATTATGTGTCTGTGTGTGTGTTAGTCGCTCAGTCATGTATGTCCAACTCTTTTCGACCCCACAGACTGTAGCCCGCCAGGCTCCTCTGTCCATGGGATTCTCCAGGCAAGAATACTAGAGTGGGTTGCCATAACCTTCTTCAGAGGATCTTCCCAACTCAGGGACCAAACCCTGGTCTCCTGCACTGCAGGCAGATTCTTTACCGTTTGAGCTACAGGGAAGTCCTATATACTCCAATATAAAATAAAAGGTTAAAAAAAGAGTTCTTAGAAATGTCATTGCTAGAACAACAATTCCATAGGAGAAAACTTGAAGTTCAGAAAATCCCTCAGAATGCATATCAGCAAGATAAAGGACAATATGAAGGAAAAAATACAAGACATTTAAGATCAGCCTAAAAACTCCCGTTAAGAATTCTAGGAAAAAATAAAAGGTAAAAAAATATACAAATTATTCAAAGGCCAGAATAACATCTCCAAGCACTGAAGGAGCATACACATCTTTAGGTCAATGGAATCCACCAGGTACCAAGAAGAATGAGAGAGAAAAGACCCACCCCCAGACACATTCTGAAAATGGAACTCCAGGAGGAAGATTCTAAAAGCTTTTTTTTTTTAAGAAAAGATTCTAAAAGCTTTCAGACAAGAAAAACAGATTATCTGCAAAGGAATTATGATCACATTGACATGTGACTTCTAATCAGCAATACTGGAAGCTGGAAAACAAGAGAGTGATAACCCAGAGTCTTTTTTAATAAAATTTAATAGAAAAAAGTTCTAAACTTAAAATTCTATCTTTTAAAAACTAATTCATGTAGGGACAACATAAATGTTTTGGGATATTAAAAACTACCAATACAGTATACTAACGCATATATATGGAATTTAGAAAGATGGTAACAATAACCCGATGTACGAGACAGCAAAAGAGACATTGATGTATAGAACAGTCTTATGGACTCTGTGGGAGAGGGAGAGGGTGGAGAGATTTGGGAGAATGGCATTGAAACATGTAAAATATCATGTAAGAAACGAGTTGCCAATCCAGGTTCGATGCACGATACTGGATGCTTGGGGCTAGTGCACTGCGATGACCCAGAGGGATGGTATGGGGAGGGAGGAGGGAGAAGGGTTAAGGATGGGGAACACATACATACTTGTGGCGGATTAATTTTGGTATTTGGCAAAACTAATACAATTATGTAAAGTTTAAAAATAAAATAAAATTTAAAAAAAAATAATACTTAGAAAACTTGGAAGTTTTCCAAGCATTCTTTTTGGAAATTCCCCTGAGAAAATTTTGATATTCTCCTGAGAAAATGAGCAAATAAAAAAGTAATTCAAATAGGAATATTTTAAGATGGGAATTCTACAACAGAGTAGACTTAGCTTTGCATTTGAAGCTCTTCAAAATTCCAATCACGCAGGCTGGCTTACACAGTAATTAAAAGTTTAGCTTATTATATTCCAGTGAAACAACTTTAAACTCACTCCTCTGCCCACCCATACACTGTCTGGATAACATCTTCCAGGCTTCAAACCAGCCACCGGTCTTCATGCATCTAAACAGAACCGGCTCTCTCCCTGGAATGTTGACTTCTTTGCACCCCCAGGTCTTCCGTAGCTTTTTAACAATATATAATTTTTAATCCAGTGATTTCTTAGTATTTCCTCAGGAGAGACATTCTTTTACCATTCTCTACATCCTGATAAAAGTAAGACTCAAATGTCATTCATTTTTAATTCCAAACTGTATTGATATTCATGCACATGAATATCATATTCAGGTACAGAAAGTGACACTCTCACTGTTTACATGTTGACTTTGTTAGGAAAATTATACAAATAGTAAACTGATGCAAATTTTATTTCAGTGTCATACGATTCCTCAGACAGAAATATCAACTAATTCCAATAATGTTTCTGCTTTTTGCATTCAAATCATGGACCCAGAATAAAGCTTTGGGAAGTTTTCTTTATTAATTGAGCATCATCTGAGACCATTAGGGATATTGTACAATTGACACTGAAGCTTAATGGTACTTGTTTTGCAATGATAATATAGATATAGTTTTTGGTGGAACACAGTATCATGGTAAAAAATCCTTACTAAATTAAGAAACTATGAAGCAGAAATTTAGATGAAATTATTGATGGTGCACATATAATTCATATTGGATCCCAAAAAGCTGGCGCTTTACCAATTTAAGTAAAAGCTGCCATTGCCAACGTTTTGTGACAACACTGACAAAAGGTTAAAAAAAAAAGCTTTGGCATAGCTTACTGTGCTTTCTCTCCACTGCCTGCCCTCTATCAGATTTCCGAATAGTTGGAGCTTTTGAAATCAATCTAAGTGCCCGACCACAACACTGAACTTTTTTGTAAAGGAGTCCTCCAAACGTTCGGTGCATGTGGTTTAAAAAATTTAGAAAACCTTGATTACTTAACACCTGGATTTTTAGTTTCTGAAGCTCTGAACCAATTACATTAATCGAAAACCAAGCTTGCAAATAAAAGGGCACTGGAATTTATCCCTAAAAATTAAGGAGAGGATGGGAACTCATTAATTAACGAGAGCTCAATATTGAAATTCTATAAGAGTACTTCAGAATATCTTGACTTAATATCTTAAGAAAAATCTTTCTTAATATCTTAAGAAAAATCTTCTGATGGAGCTTCTATTTTTAATTAGAAGAAATTACATTCTCTCCCAGAAGGTCAGGAGATTGAAAAAGCCTACAATTTTGCAGCATCTAAATTTAATGAAGTGTTCAAAAGAATCACAATTTGTTTGATGAGTTTTATCTTGTAAAAATATTTGTTGAAGAAAGGTATTCTGAAAAGAGGTTAAAAAGACAGTACCTGGTCAAATATTTAAGCTGAAAGAGTTTCACATTTTAATGTCAAAAAGTAGCACTGAGAATATCCTTCATTTTCACTGAGCCAACCAGGTGCCCCAGCACCTATAGAGAAAATATATTCTTGTCCAAGAATATGATCTGTTCTGTTCTGTTCAGTCACGAAGTCATGTCTGACTCATCTGTGACTCCATGGACAGTAACCCACCAGGCTCCTTCTATCCATGGGATTTCCCAGGCAAGAATACTGAAGTGGGTTGCCATTTCCTTCTCCAGAGGATCCTCCAGACCCAGGGATCAAACCCGAGTCTCCTGCTTTGACAGGCGTGTTCTTTACCATCTGAGACACTAGGGAAGCCCTAAGAATCTTCTTCTGCTGCTGCTAAGTCGCTTCAGTAGTGTCCGACTCTGTGCGACCCCACAGACGGCAGCCCACCAGGCTCCCCTGTCCCTGGGATTCTCCAGGCAAGAACTCTGGAGTGGGTTGCCATTTCCTTCTCCAGTGCAGGAAAGTGAAAAGTGAAAGCGAAGTTGCTCAGTTGTGTCTGACTCCTAGCGACCCCATGGACTGCAGCCTACCAGGCTCCTCTGTCCATGGGATTTGCCAGGCAAGAATACTGGAAAGAAAGTGAAGTCACTCAGTCGTGTCCAACTCTTTGCAACCCCGTGGACTGTGACTTACCAGGTTCCTCCGTCCATGGCATTTTCCAGGCAAAAATACTGGAGTGGGTTGCCATTTCCTTCTCCAGGAGATCTTCCCAACCCAGGGATTGAACCTGGGTCTCCTGTATTATAGGCAGACATTTTACCGTCTAAGCTACCAGGGAAGTTATGGGTCGCCATTGCCTTCTCCATAAGAATCTTCTAGTCTACAAAAAAGAATAGATTGTAGGCGTCAGTAATTTCAGATTTACTAACTACAAAATGTTTCTTTGAAGAAGACTTGTGGGAAATTTTGTGAAAAAGAAGTAATTTAAATGACGAGGCTATGTTAGGGGAAAAAATTGAATACCATTGAAATTATGTTAGAGACAGACCTGGCTTACAAAGCAGATTAAAGTACACTATTCTGCTTTTTTATTCTATTCAGATAGCCAATATAAAGAACTGTTTTTTAATTTTACTCTATTGTACATGAATACATGTTACTTTTGTTGTAGAAAGAGTTTCATGATTGAAAATAGTTTTTAATAGAACCATTTATAATACCAATACAATGAAATCAATCTGTCAGTCAAGAAATAAATATCTTCAAGATATAAAAAATTTTAATTATTTTAGAATCTCCTTTCACCCTCAAAAGTGACTTGGCGTGACCAAAAAATACAGTCACTCTAGTCATGAAGGATGATGAGGCATATCAGTTCTCTGCTACTGTGTAACAAATTACCACAGACCTAGCAATTGGAAACAGCCAAGGGTTATTGTCCTGGTGGCTCAGTGGTAAAGAATTTGCCCACCAGTGCGAAAGACGCAAGTTTGGTCCCTGGGTCAGGAAGATCCCCTGAAGAAGGAAATGACAACCGACTCCTGTTTTCTTGCCTGGGAAATCCCACGGGCAGGAGAGCCTGGCAGGCTACAGTCCATGGGGTCAAAAAAGAGTCTGACACGGCTGAGCGACTGAGCACGCACACACAGGGCCTGTTAGGACAAAACATGTGTGGAAGGAAAGCAGATGGTGACTCTTGAAAAATTCAAATTGGGTTTCCCTGGTGACCGAGTGGTAAAGAATCCGCCTGCCAATGCAGGAGACTTGGGTTCCACCCCTGGGTTTGGAAGATCCCCTGGAAAAAAGAAACGGTAACCAACTCCAGTATTCTTGCCTGGGAAATTCTATGGACAGAGGAGCCTAGTAAGCTATAGTCCATGGGGTCGAAAAAGAGTCAGACGTGACTTAGCAGCTAAACAAGAGACAGGGTGTGGCTCCAGAATTCAGATGTGGCTCAGCGGTCCACCTCTGGGTCAGGGTCTTCCCTGAGGCAGCACTAGAACCGTCAGTCTAACTTGCAGTTAAATCTCAAGGCTCGACTGAGTCTGGGAAATCCTCTTTCACACCCAGTTATGTGGCTGTCAGCAGGCTTCAGAAGACGTGCCTCCAGACTCGTGGTGTGGCTGTGGGCCTGTGTAAGTCAGCGCAGGCTGCTGTAACAAGTACCACAGGCTGGCAGTGTACACAGCAGTTCTGGAGGTCGGGAGTGCGGCATCAAGGTGATTGATTAGCAGGGTTGTTTTCTCCTCAGGCCTGTCTCTTTGGTTTGTAGACGGCTGCCTTCTCCCAAGTCCTCACATGGTCCTCCTTCTGTGTTATCAGTTCAGTTGCTCAGTCATGTCCAACTCTTTGCAACCCCATGGGCTGCAGCATGCCAGGCCTCCCTGTCCATCACCAACTCCTGGAGTTTACTCAAGTTCACGTAATCGCGTCGGTGAGACCATCCAACCATCTCATCCTCTGTCATCCCCTTCTCCTCCCACCTTCAATCTTACCCAGCATCAGGGTCTTTTCCAAGGAGTCAGTTCTTCACATCAGATGGCCAAAGTATTGGAGTTTCAGCTTCAGCACCAGTCCTTCCAATGAATATTCAGGACTGATCTCCTTTAGGATGGACTGGTTGGATCTCCTTGCAGTCCAAGGGACTCTCAAGAGTCTTCTCCAACACCACAGTTCAAAAGCATCAATTCTTCAGGGCTCAGCTTTCTTTATAGTCCAACTCTCACATCTATACATGACCACTGGAAAAACCATAGCCTTGACTAGACAGACCTTTGTTGGCCAAGTAACATCTCTGCTTTTTAATATGTTGTCTAGGTTAGTCATAACTTTCCTTCCAAGGAGCAAGCGTCTTTTAATTTCGTGGCTGCAGTCACCACACCATCCCTCTGTAAGCCTGTGTCCTAATCTCCTCTTCTTATAACAATGCCTCATACTGAATCAAGACTCACCCCAAGGGCCTCGTGTTAACCTAATTACCTCTTTAAAGACTCTATTTCCAAATACAGTCACATTCTGAGGTCCTGAGGGTTAGGACGTTACACATGCATCCTCACATATACACACCACCACCCACGTGCATGGGCCCACAATACCCAAGTCACATATATTGCACACATGGTCACACACACACCCACCACCCTCACGCACATCCACACTCCCATCTCACTACACATGCATTCACATACGCTCTCTCGCTCTCTCTCTCTCTCTCTCTCACACACACACACACACACCCCACACAGCACCCCCAGCACGCTCCCAGTCCTGGCATGAGGCTGGTGCGCAGTCATGGTTGGCCGCACTGATGAAACATTAGATCGGGGGAAATTGTGGTGCGGGATCCTTTTTTCCAAGTAATCTTTCCAGTTGTTTAACATCAGCTCCTGAGGAATTTGCTGTGTGCAGGCAGAGCCCTAACCTCACGCTTCTCAGAATTAGATAAAGGTCATTTCTCTTTCCTGCAATTGCATCGGAACTGATCACACTCTGGTGGATCTTTTCACAAACTATGACTCTTTAAATCAGGCTGAGTCTAAATCTTATAATACTTTATTTACTCAAGCACTTGGTCAAGGAGGAAGCATAAAAGTTCTCTCTAAGCAAATCACCTCTCCACACTTGAGGGTCCTTTAAAGGAAAGGGGAAAGTATTGGGGAAAGGACTCCATGGTCCAACATCCACCAGTCTATGGGCGTCAGCTTCAACCCCTTCTCCAAACAGAGCCCTGAGAATGGCACAGCCCAGGTGTGAAAGCATGGCTGAATTGGTTCAACTATGTTTTCTGAAGAATAAACCCCAAACATGCATTATTTTGTGATAAATCAAAGGTGATTTTTTTAAGGAGGAAAGAAACAATCCTGTTGACATATTTGTTGTTCAGCCGCTTAGTCGTGTCAGACTCTGCGACCCCATGGGCTGCAGCATGCCAGGCTTCCCTGTCCTTCACCATCTCCCTGAGTTTGCTCAAACTCTTGTCCGTTGAGTCAGTGATGTCATCATTCAACCATCTCATCCTCTGTCATCCCCTTCTCTGCTTGCCCTCAATCTTCCCCAGCATGAGGGTCTTTTCTAATGAGCCAGCTCTTCGCATCAGGTGGCCAAAGTATTGGATGCAAAGAATTTAGCACCATGCTTGGCAAGAAGAAAGGACTCTTATTAGTTCAGTTCAGTTGCTCAGTCATATCCGACTCTTTGCGACCCCATGGACTGCAGCACGCCAGGCCTCCCTGTCCATCACCAACTCCCGGAGTTTACGGAAACTCATGTCCATTGAGTTAGTGAGGCCATCCAACCATCTCATCCTCTGTCATCCTCTTCTCTTCCTGCCTTCAATCTTTCCCAGCAACAGGGTCTTTTCCAATGAGTCAGTTATTCACATCAGGTAGCCAAAGTATTGGAATTTCAGCTTCAGCATCAGTCCTTCCAATGAATATTCAGGACTGATTTCCTTTAGGATGGACTGCTATCTCCTTGCAGTCCAAGGGACTCTCAAGAGTCTTCTCCAAATGTTATTTTTTGGCTGTTTAGTTGTAAAGAACCCACAGGGATGGAGTCTGCTTCCTGAGAAATTCTGCATCCCTGACAATTTGATGCTCCTCCCTGGACCCCTCAGAATGCTGCTCTGAGACCATCTTTGTAGGCAAAAAGCTCCAGCGGGAGACAATCCCCATGGAAGAGGGAAGCTTTCCCCATACGCCCTTCAGCCATCACCTCAGGACACGAGGAATCCCAAGGAAAATGCAGCAACACCAAGAACACACAGTCCTGGCCTAACATCTGCTTCCCCAGAGCCGTCTGGTGTGTTCCCTTTACGATAAGATCCCCCAAGCCTGCTATTTCCTTATAGAATGCTATTCTTTATTTGATTTCTAAATTATTCTTCATGTGTTGCCTTTTACCTTGAGCCATTTCCAACCCCCAGTGAAATCTTGGCACCCAAAGCAGCTCTCAGAACTAAATTAATTATAAAAGCATATTAATGTCATCTGTATAGCAATGAAATTAATTTATTCAGTAGATCCAAGAGGAAGTCATCAATTATGCCCAGTGACTGAGGCATTTTGTGTGACAGCATTTACAGTTCTTACAAATTTTAATAATTCCTCCAGCAAGAATTGCCATAAATATCATGTGCTGTGCAGCCTTGATTTATGAATTAAGTGGACCTTTTAGATGCCGCCTGCATGTGAAGTCGCTGCAGTGGTGTCTGACTCTTTGCCACCCTATGGACTGTAGCCCACCAGGCCTCTCTGTCTATGGGATTCTCCAGGCAGGAATACTGGAGTGGGTTGCCATGCCCTCCTCCAGGGGATCCTCCCGACCCAGGGATCGAACCTGTGTCTTACACCTCCTGCATTGGCAGTCCGGTTCTTTACCCCTAGCGCCAGCTGGGAAGCCCCTCTTAGATGCTGCTGCTGCTGCTAAGTCGCTTCAGTCGTGTCTGACTCTGCGCAACCCCATAGACAGCAGCCCACCAGGCTCCCCCGTCCCTGGGATTCTCCAGGCAAGAACACTGGAGTGGGTTGCCATTTCCTTCTCCAATGCATGAAAGTGAAAAGTGAAAGGGAAGTCGCTCAGTCGTGTCCGACTCTTAATAACCCCATGGACTGCAGCCTACCAGACTTCTCCATCCATGGGATTTTCCAGGCAAGAGTACTGGAGTGGGGTGCCATTGCCTTCATGTTCAAATACTGTATACTTTATTCTTACCAAGTGTGTTCTGAGGTGGGAGGTGGGGTTATCTGTCAATGAAAAATAAGAATCTCTGTACTCTTCGAGATGACTCTGCCTCTCAGGATGTGAAAACATTCAATAGTGTCTACCCTGTGACATACACAAATTCCTTAAACGTGCTTCCAACCTTCCCAGGTTAAATTCCCAAGACACCTTATAAACTCTCTACAATGGAATGCAGGATCTCCACCCTTGTGTCAAGATCTGAATACACCTAAGGGTCCCAAGCGGCCCAGTCTCAGAACAAGTAAGGAGTCAAAGAAGCACAGCGTGGGCTTCATGTGCGCTTCTCAAAAGCCACTTGAGAAGATCCAGCTCACTAGCCAGAGCAATTCTTAGCAGACTCCTCCTTCCACGTCGTTCTTCTAAATCACCCACAAGACCCACAGCCAACCCGAAATCCTCTCTCACTGCTTCCTAAAACTCCCAAGGAAAAGATGCGTGCGTGCTCTGTCACTTCAGTTGTATCTGACTCTTTGTGACCCCATGGACTGTAGCCCACCAGGTTCCTTTGTCCATGGGATTCTCCAGGCAAGAGTACTGGAGTGGGTTGCCATGCCCTCCTCCTGGGCATCTTCCCAACCCAGGGATCAAACCCAGGTCTCCTGTGTCTTCTGCATCGCAGACGGATTCTTAACCACTGAGCCACTGGGGAAGCCCCTTGGAAAAGACAGTTGACATAAATCTGACAAATAATTTGTATCTCGGCTCTAGAAGAAATGCCCACAGAGCAATAAGGAAAAGACAGACGGCCCAGCAAAACAAAGGGCCGCATGGTAGCACAGGCAATTCACAGAGGAGGAGCTGGAATAGTCAGGAGGCACGTGAGAAGCAGCCCAGCTTCAGGAGTCCTCAGGGATAACTACAATGAAATTAAAACCAAACACACCCGCTAGAATGACTGCAGTGAAAAAGCCAGAAAATGCCAAGCACTGGCAAGGATGCAGAGCTACTGGAACTTTCACACACTGCTGGTTGGAGCGTCAGTTGGTACCATTTGGATCACCTCTTGGCTGTGTACATCACACTGAGCATATGCATTCTCTATGACCCAGAAATTCTGCTCCTAGGTAAATACCCAACCTAAATGAGTCCATATGTTCACCAAAAGTCAGGTTCTAGAATATTCATAGCAGCTGTATTTATAATAGCCCCAAACTGAAAATTTCAAAATGTCCATTAACAGGAGAAGGGAACTTTTGTTGTTTCTTAGTCACTAAGTCATGTCTGACTCTTTGCGACCCCATGGATTGTAGCCCACCAGGCTCCTCTGTCCATGGGATATCCCCTAGAGTGGGCTGACATTTCCTTTTGCAGGGGATCTTCCCCACCCAGAGATCAAACCTGCGTCTCCTGCACTGGCAGGCGGATTCTTTACCTCTGAGCCACCAGGGAAGCCCAGGAAATAGAAAAGGGTTGCCCAATAAAATACAGGACACCCAGTGAAATTTGAATTTTAGATAAACAACAAATAATATTTTAGCAGAAGTTTGTCTCATTCAGTAATATTACCCAAAATGCACTACTGCTGTGCATGGATGGTGTCACAGACATAATGATAAACAAAAGAAGCCAGAGAGGATCCAGAGGGGATGTGTCCATCTATATGGTATCCAAAACCAGGTAAACTCACCCCTGATACTAACAGTCAGGACAGTGGGGGGATGGACAGCTCCTGGATGGGGACAAGAGGGATGTCTGGGATCCTGGATGCTCTGTCTCTTCATCTGGGTGCTGGTTACACAGATGTGTCCACTTTGGGATGATCCATCAGACTGCACACTTACAACATGTGCCCTCCTGGAAGCATGAGACATGCTCACAGCGAAGAGTTTTTGTTGTTTATTGGAGGTTCAAATTCAACAAAGTATTCTATCATTTTCTGACAACCTTATTCCATTCTCCTGCTAGTGGACACTGTGGCCACCAACACATATCATATGTATATTTCATACGTCAGTAAAAGTTATTTTAAAAAACTTCACAGAACACTGTGATCAATACGGATCCCCCCACTTTTTCCCTAAGAAGGGAGGAGGGAAATGTCAGTGGGATCTTTCGTCAGCTGGGAGAGAGTTGGAGTAGAAAACAGGAATGCAAATATTCACATAGTAATAATTTTTTTTTCTTTTGGCCTGTGGCTTCCTGGATCTCAGTTCCCCGACCAGGGATTGAACTCCAGCCAAGGCAGTGAAAGTCCGGGATCTTAACCACTAGGCCACCAGGGAACTCCTGATAATAAGTTTTGTAACATAGAAAATAAATCTTTTAAAGTCCAGAGATATGACCCCTATTTCCACCCTCTTAAGATTTAAGTTCAAGTTGCCTACTAAGTACCTTCAAACTTCATCTGATTTTGTAGAAGGAGGCCTGATGGTGATCAATCAAGCTTGTAATTTTCATCCTTACCCACCTCCCCCACAATAGATCTCTGGTGTCTAAACAGTCATTGGGGAACTGGTGGTGACCCCCAACAGGGTTGAGGGGGGACACTGAGAAGCACAGCTCCTTGTCAGATGTACCCATTCAGTCCAGCTCAGTTCAGTCGCTCAGTCGTGTCCGACTCTTCGCGACCCCATGAACCGCAGCACGCCAGGCCTCCCTGTCCATCACCAACTCCCGGAGTTCACGCAAACTCACGTCCATCGAGTCAAGTAGAGACAAAACACAAAGCAGAGAGAGAAGCATGAGAATGTGACTGAGACGCTAGATCCAGTCCCAAAAGGCAGCCCAGGAAAGGAAGTGGCTAGACTTGGCTCCGGCATGGCTAACCCAGCCACCCTTGAGCACATCGCCACACAGCTGAGCCTCAGTTTTCTCATCTGAAAAAGGGGGACGGTGATAACAGGTACCTCACTGGCTTGTTGCAACAACTGAGTGAGATGACAGGCAGCGGATCCCATCTTCCCGAAGTGACCACCGGATCTACTGCTCTGGAAGCCCATCTAGAACCTTGCCACTACGCAACCAGAGTGAAAGTGAAAAAGTCACTCAGTCGTGTCTGACAATTTGCGATCCCGTGGACTGTCCATGGAATTCTCCAGGCCAGAATACTGGAGTGGGTAGCCTTTCCCTTCTCCAGAGGATCTTCCCAGGGATCGAGCCCAGCTCTCTCGCATTGCAGGCAGATTCTCTACCAGCTGAGCCACCAGGGAAGCCCACAAAGTTGAGTGTAATTCCCTTCTTTTGAATCCAGGGGGAGCAGAGAGCTTGTGACTGGGCTGTGACCAATCGAGGGTAACAGAAGTGATGTTGAGTAAATTCTGAGACAAGATCATACAAGGCAATTCCCTTCCCTTCTTGGCTGGCATACTCGCCCTCGGACCCTGAGCCTTCGTCAAAGCCCAGCTACCTGCTAGCCATCATGCTGTGGGGACACTCAGGCCACACGGGGAGGCCAATGGGCAGTCCCTGCTGAGACGCCAGCTGACAGACAAAATCAACTACCAGAAGGGAGTGAAGACTCCTCCAGGGGATTCCAGCCCACAACTCCATCAGCCCTTGAGTATTCCCGGCTGAGGCCCCAGACCTCAGCAAGAAGAGACTCATCATTCCTGCCACACTCTGTCCAAATCCCCAACTCACATCCATAAGCGGGATAAAGTGGTTGCTTCAGGCATTTGTTTAGGTGGTTTGTTATACAGCAAGAGCAACTAAAACACAACGTCTTGTATCAGTTAGCTCTTGCTGCGTAACAAAACACTCTCACATTTAGCGGTTTAAAACAACACTCATGTATTTAGCTCACAAATTCTGTGCGTCAGTTGGGTGGTTCTGGTGCTTCGGGCAGCTTCAGTCACTCTCTCCTGGGATTGCTCCTGCATCTGTGCTGGTGGCTGATGGGTGGCTGAGGGTCCAGCCCACCTGGCGGATCTCCCAGGTGGCACTAGGGGCAAAGAATCCACCAGTTAATGCAGGACACGTAAGAGATGTGGCTTCAATCCCTGGAGAAGGGCAAGGCAACCCATTCCAGTATTCTTGCCTGGAGAATGCCATGGACAGACAAGCCTAGCAGGCTACAGTCCATGGGACCGCAAAGAGCTGGACACAACTGAAGCGACTGAGCATGATGATCCAGGATGCCTCACCCACACATCTGGCCGTTGGCTGAATGGCAATGAGGCGTCAGGTGCGAATAGGCCATGGGTCTCTCATTATCCAGGAGGTTGGTCCAGGCTTCTTCACAAGGAGGCAAAGTTCCAGGAAGAAGAGAGGACCAGTTCAGTGTACAAGCTCCTCAAATTTCTAGTGGTGGCACATTTGCGGATGTTACATTGGCTGAAGCAAGTTAATGGCCAAGAGTGGAGTAGCAATGGGAGGGCTCGCAAAGTAACCAGCGAGGAGGCGTGAACCAGGGGGGAAGGATCCAGGGCCATTTTTGTAGTCCGCATGCTCTGGCACACAGTCAGCCTCTAGCACACGCTGGCTGTCCACGCGACATGAGGGACACAGAGTAGAGGCCACTCTGCACTCCCCACACACAGGCTCACCTAGAACAAAGGTGTCTGTGAGCAGCGGCTGGGGCTGAGCCGGGCGAGGCAGACAAGGCCTTGGCTCTGAGAGGCGCTTGTCCCTGACTCAGGGACAGACACAGTATCCAAAGGGCAGCGCGTGCAAGTCAGCCATGCTCAGGTTTAATTCCAGCTGTGCCATGAGCCCCCAGAGGGCCCCTGGCTCACTGCTGAGGCCCTCATCTTTTCATAGGGAATCAGAGCATCTCTACCCCTCAGTGCCGCGGGAAGGATGAGATGAGGCCGGGTGCCCAGAGCCTGGCAGCCCCACCAGAAGAGCAGCAGCCTGGCCATCAGCAGGCCCTGGGAATCTGGCTGAGGTGTCTTCTGTGCCCGCTGAGTGACAGCAGCTAGCAAAGACAAAGCCAGCTGAAAAAGTTGCCCAGCAAAGCCTGTCCAGAAGCTTGCTCCCCAAACTCCCTGTTATTATGCTACAAAAGACTGCTGCAGCTGCTCACCGAGAAATAACTGGTGCCACGCTTGTCGGAGGGTCGACCTGTGCAAATTGCAATCTGCAAATTGCAATCGCTCAGATTCCTGCACCTGCCAGCGCAGCAGGTCCATAAGCTGTGCTTTTCAACGCATTTCTCAAAGGCTCATATTGGGCGGGGCCCTGGTGTAACTGGGTGTTCTGCAAGGGCCAGAGCCCAGGCTTGGGTCCAGCTTGCAGGTTAGATGCCCAAGGAGGAATGAGGCAATTTCCAGGGGCTGAAGCCCAGACTGGGCTCCAGAGGACACTTGTCCAGCTGCAGGGCACTTCTGGGAGCCAAGCTGGGCATGCCAAGGGATACACATCACACACATTCACACATACTTAACCTACATACAAACCCCTTCCCAATGGCATGCCACCGTCTCACTCACATGCAATGATGCCCTCTACTCTGGCATTGCTGCCCTAATCATTACCAGGCCAGTTGATCCGCCCTCCCAGACAAAGGGGAGACATGAAGCTTTTCCTGGCAGACAAAGGGACAAGTGCAGACACCTAGAGTCGCACGTGGCCCTGGGACACCACAAAGGTGTGATATTCCATGAATAAAGTGGGAACAGCAGGATCCAGACCCCCAGAAACATTACAGTCCATCTTGTAGACATTACGGGGTCAAGGGAAGTTTTCAAACAATAGGGTGATGGCCAGGCGTGCAGATGAGTTTCAAGACTATGCCCCTGGGGACAGTGGAGGAAGGAAACTGACCAGCTCCGAAGCCCAAGGATGAGCTGCTGAGGGAGGAGAGGATGGGACAGACGCAGGGAGCATTTCTGGATTGGCATCAGCAAGTCATGTGACCGCCACAAAAGTTGCCTCCCCCAACTGTGCAGTGCGAGAGGGGAGGGAGGCTTCCCCCACTGCTGGTCGCCTCCTCCACTGCCCCTCTCCTGGCTCAGGTCCTGGGATCCCACCCTCTTGAACTTCTCCCCTCCATCCTTCACCTCCCTCCTGGTCTCCCAACTCTAACACCTCCTGCTCCAGGCGGCCTCTGTATGAAGCACAGTGTATGTAACATGCTCTCCCTCATTAACCTTCTGTGGCTCCCATCGCCTAGAACCAAGCCCACACTCTTAAAGCCCACCAAGCCCACAGTCTTGCATGGCCTGACCCCCACCCCAGGTCCTCAGACACATGCCTGGATTTCAACTCTCATGTCTTTGCTCAGATGAGGATCCCTTCCCAAGCAACCTGTCTTCTCCTCTACAGCCTCGGAAGAGTTCTCCTCCTGGCCGCGTCCTTCCTGAATTTTTCTCTTATCCCTAGGAGCCCTCCCCGCCTTTGGCTCTCCCACATCCTTCCCTGTGCTCTGAAGGTGCACACCCACTGTGGGTTATAGGCTTTATGTCCACCATCTCCTCCATCCTGTAAACACCAGAGGGAGGGGGGGCCTTATGTCTTTCACTCTGAAGCCCCCTTGACTAGTTGAGGCAATGCTAGCTGCTGTCAGAGAAGAGCCCAGAATCTCAGTGATCTCACACAGGAACAACTAACATCTTAACTCATGTCACATCCAGTGCTGCTGTTCCTGGCCCAGCCACCTTCTACAGGCTCCTTCAGGGACTCAGGCTTGGTCCACTCTTGGAGTTCTCGCTACAGAGACAGCACATCTGGTCTGAAGAGTTTGTTCTTATTGTGGCAAAAATACAGGGGCTTCCCAGGTGGCACAATGATAAAGAGTCTGCCTGCCAATGCAGGAGATGCAGGAGACTCAGATTCGATCCCTGGGATGAGAAAATCCCCTGGTGGAGGAAATAGCAACACCTTCTAGTATTCTTGCCTGGAAATTTTCCTGGACAGAGGAGGTTCACGAGGTCACAAAGAGTCGGACACGACTGAGCACACACACACACAAAATGCACCATCTTAACCATGTGCAAGGGCACAGTCCAGGGCGGGCAGGGCAGGCACACCGTTGCACAACGGTTCTCTAGGTCTTCATCCTGTGGAACTAACACCCATCGACTCCCTTCCCCGCCCCCAGCACACCCTCTCGTTAACCACATCAGCTAATGAGGTGCAACACTTCCACATTCCAAGAGCTCGCCACGTGGCCACACCCTGCCTCGCTGCAGCCAGGGGCTGGGGATCCACTTCCCGTTTCGGGGCTGCCCTGCGGAGGGGTGCCCAGCCGTGCACACAGGTGAGGCCTCAACAGGTGTGTGCTGACCTGAGCATAGAGGGTGAAGGAAAAGGAGGCTTTGGGGAGGGAAAGAGGGGGAAGATTCCTGCTAACATTTCTGGGCACCGACTGTATGCAAAGCACAGAGCTGGGGTGGTCACACACACACACACACACACAAACACATACACACGACAGCCACGTGGTGCTGTGGAAAGAGCCAGAGTCAGTCCAGATTCCTGGTCTCTGGCCTTGGTAAGCTGATGAACTCGATTACAGGAGATGAGATGTGCACAGGGCCTGGCGCCCAGGAAGCACTGTTACCGTTTACCTTACACAGCCCTGCAAGGGGGAAAGCCAGCCTCAAGTCGCTGGGCCACTAGGCAGCGTTCAGAAGTGACAGAGCAAGATCTGCACTCACACAAAACTGCATCCAGCTCCCCAGGGCATCCTGAGATGACCTCTGACCTGAAGAAGATCAGCGAGTCGGGGGCCCCCATTCAGACCTCAGAGCCTCCCTCCACTGACCCCTTGCCGGTAAAGCCCTGTAGAATCTGCCTGATGCTGCCAACTCCCTCCACACCCTTTTAGAGGAGCTCCTCCCGACAGCTCTCGGTACAAACACTGCAGAGCCTGGGCCAATACCTGCTCCTGTCTTCCCGCTCAGCCCTCTTTCCTCCCAGCCCCACCTGCCAAGCAAACCCCCACCTTCTGCTGCTGACCCCCCAGCCAGGAGGTATCACCAGCGGCCCCCTCTGCACGTGCTGTCTCCCAGCCCCCAACCTGTAAATGCAGACCCATCACCTCTGCTGTCAAATCCCCCCTCCCTGAGCTGGTGCAGCAGATGGGCTCAGGGAGAAGAGCTCCGAAGCGCCTTAGCAAAGGAAAGCAGATCTGAGCTCACGATGCCAAACGCCAGCCACACACCTGGCCACAGAGGTGCCCAGGGGAAACACATGGGCTGCGCGGCTGACCCAGCATCGAGCCCGGGATCAGCGGGCATCACCAAGTCCCAGGCCTTCCTGCTGGCAGGTCCCTGACTGCTATGGATGATCCATGCTATAGACATTGACGCCTCCTCCCCTCCGCCTGGCACACAGCAGGCCTTGAGCTTCAGAGAGACGTGGAGGAGGGCGAAAATGTAAAAACCACTCCTTCCTGCTTGGCAGAGGACCTGCACTCATCAGAGGCTTCTTGACTCACTGGCACCAGGCAGCTTATCACAGAGAAATATTGACCTGTGGTCAGTTTCTGGCACTCCCAGAGCTCGCTTTCATGTTTGGAGTGGAGGTGGGGGTCACACATGGAGAAGGCCCCGGCCCACCGCTCTGCTTCCCCAGCCACGTCTGCACTATCTGATCCTCAGCCAACGAGGCTGCGAGGCTGGCAGGAGCCGTGGGCAGGGCGCCTGCAGCCCTCACACTCCCTGGCAGGCCGTGCCGCTCGTCCATGTTTGATGCCTCGTCCTCTTTCATCTGCACCGCAGTGCGCAGCCAAGAGGAGGCAGGTCAGATCATCGGAGCCCCGGCCAAGTGTCAGCAGGGAGCTAAACCTCGTGGCTCTTCTTCTGTAGCCGCTGGCAGGAACAGCCGGCCATGGAGAAGCCGGCGCCCACGTGCATGCCCGGCTGGCATCACCCCTCTCCCCCCACCATCCTGGAATTAAGGCGGGACATCTGCCATCTCTGGGTTCTCAAATGTGAATCCCAGAAACCTGTGGAGATCCCAGCTGCCTTCATCCTTCTAAATGCGCCGTGTTTCTTCCGGGCGGGGCAGGGCTGGGCCGTGTCCATAGATTGCAGATGCTCTGGCCAAAGCGGCCTCCAGGACACACCAGGGATTTCAGTCCCAGAGTCAGGCCCCCTTGGTTCCCTGATTCTGACACCCCAGGCCCCACAGCACAGCCTCCCCCAGGCCCAAGGCCATCAGCACCAGGAGAGAGGTTGTCAGCTACAGGACCACAGGGAGAGGAAGGATCAATCCCATCTCCTGGGCTGGGAAGTGGGGTCAGGACCCAAAGCTCAGCCTGACCCCGGGCTCCTCCCTGCTCTCCAACAACCTACTCTCCCCTCCCTCCAGGTCTGGCAGATGCTGGCCCCTCTACCTTGGACACCCTCCCCTCCCCCTGCACACGGCTGGTTCCCATCGGCCTTTCAGGTCTCAACTGGGAATCGCTTCTTTCAGGCAGCCCTCCCTGACCACTGCCAGACAGGGACAGATGCTCCTCTTCACTCTCTCAGCTCCTTGCACTCCCTGCCCCTCTATGCTGATCGGAA
>NW_011495018.1:7476125-7477027 GCF_000754665.1 Bison bison bison | reverse complement strand
TTCATCTGGGTGCTGGTTACACAGATGTGTCCACTTTGGGATGATCCATCAGACTGCACACTTACAACATGTGCCCTCCTGGAAGCATGAGACATGCTCACAGCGAAGAGTTTTTGTTGTTTATTGGAGGTTCAAATTCAACAAAGTATTCTATCATTTTCTGACAACCTTATTCCATTCTCCTGCTAGTGGACACTGTGGCCACCAACACATATCATATGTATATTTCATACGTCAGTAAAAGTTATTTTAAAAAACTTCACAGAACACTGTGATCAATACGGATCCCCCCACTTTTTCCCTAAGAAGGGAGGAGGGAAATGTCAGTGGGCAAAGTTGGGATCTTTCGTCAGCTGGGAGAGAGTTGGAGTAGAAAACAGGAATGCAAATATTCACATAGTAATAATTTTTTTTCTTTTGGCCTGTGGCTTCCTGGATCTCAGTTCCCCGACCAGGGATTGAACTCCAGCCAAGGCAGTGAAAGTCCGGGATCTTAACCACTAGGCCACCAGGGAACTCCTGATAATAAGTTTTGTAACATAGAAAATAAATCTTTTAAAGTCCAGAAATATGACCCCTATTTCCACCCTCTTAAGATTTAAGTTCAAGTTAAGGCCACCAGGGAACTCCTGATAATAATTTTTGTAACATAGAAAATAAATCTTTTAAAGTCCAGAGATATGACCCCTATTTCCACCCTCTTAAGATTTAAGTTCAAGTTGCCTACTAAGTACCTTCAAACTTCATCTGATTTTGTAGAAGGAGGCCTGATGGTGATCAATCAAGCTTGTAATTTTCATCCTTACCCACCTCCCCCACAATAGATCTCTGGTGTCTAAACAGTCATTGGGGAACTGGTGGTGACCCCCAACAGGGTTGAGGGGGGACACTGAGAAGCACAG
>NW_011495018.1:7425036-7476025 GCF_000754665.1 Bison bison bison | reverse complement strand
GCACTCCCTGCCCCTCTATGCTCCCCCTGCCACTCGGTGAGGGAAGGGCCTGTTGGATTTTCTGTCTCCCTCCCCAGGCTATGAAATCCACAGGGCCAGTCAAGGACCTGGCCTGCCCATCACAGCTGCTGACACAGCGCCTTCCTGAATCTCCGCTGCCTGAGTGAAAAGATAAAATGAAAAGAGTGAATGAATGGATGACTGTTGGGCTCAGCAGTCCTTCCCAAGGACCTGTGTTGCCCAAACCCCGGATCGTGTTGCTCCAGAGATGAGCCCTAAAACACCCGTGCAGCACAGACAAGCTTCTGTCCTGCTCCAGCTGCCCTGGCAGTGGCTGGGGCCCAGCCTCAGCTGGACTCCTAGGCTTCCGGACCTTCCAGACATGCACCCCACAGAACTGGAGCCTTCCACGACCGCTGGAGCCGCTGAGGCCAGCCTTGCTCAGGCCTGGCCTCCTCTCCAGCTGGAGTTGTCTGAGTGCCTGGTGCCTGGACAGACCGGTCCTGTTTCCCTCGCTGGGGCCTTCCTTATGCGTTTAATCCTTCATTCCCTCATCATTCAAACCAGTGTGAGCTGGGTTTTGGTACTGATTCAGCCTGAATCAGCCTTCGGTGGAGTCAGCCTTCACTCTTTCTGTGGACTTCCAGCTCGAGATCCATTCTCGCGTCGGTTTGGATCTCAAGCAAAAGCCCCACTGGGTACCAGGTCTCTGCTCCCAGGTGAGGCTCAGCTGATGCAGAGTGACCTCGGTGTCACGTGTGGGTGGAGGCGTGTCTGCAGCCTACGAGGCCTCGGATGGTCCTGGCCTTGTCCTTCCCTTCCCACTGTCCTTCCACTCACGGCTGGATCACCTCTCAGAGAGCAGTGGGGCCCTCTCCCCCCACGTCATGTGTCCTGTCATCTCTGACCCCCTCCTCTCCACCCCCAGAGGGCTCATCCCCACTCACAGATACCTCCCATCACTTTTCTGCACTCTCCACGCCTGCCAGCAAGGCTGCCTCCGCAGAACCCAGGGCCCCTCGATGGGCTCTCTGACTTGGCCTAAACGGAATGCACAGATTCCAAAACAACTGAGTCAAGTCGGCTAAAATGCTGTTGCAAATGGTTCAGTTTGAGATGAAACAGTAGCCAGCACGCAGGGGTTACCGTGAGCACTGTTTCCCTCTCTCCTTATACACAGAGCCAAGCTAGGAGGGACACTGCAGAGCCTCGCCAAGGAGGAAGTTGTCGCTCACTCACGGTCAGGCACAGGAGGGCAGGGCGCTGTTTCTTCCTGGGATTCAGGCTGGAAACGCTCAAGCAGGCTGCACTGCAGCGTCGGATGTCCAGGCCCAAGCCTGCAGAAGTGGGAGAGCTGGAACAGAGACATGCAGACACTTCCCTGGAAGGGCACAGTGACAATCCCATTAGGATGGATTTCAGCAGCATTTTCTCCTGCAAACCAGTAAGCCAGGTAAGGAGCAGCGGGCAGGTGCACCTCACCAGTTAGAAAACCCAAAGGGCCAGACTCTACCCATTGGGGGGCCATCCAGAGCAAGCTATTAGAGTCTCATGTGGCCGAGAACTTGCCAGAACACTTCACTCCACACTCCCAGTTTGCAATTAGTGTTGGCAAATGTTGCCTGGGGTTAATTAAACATATTAATAAGTGTGAGAGAAGGAGTGCCAGTTCCCTCCTGTGGTTTAGTAGAGGGTAGAGAGAGGGAAGCCCTGCCAACTCACGGCAGTTTGAGCAAACTCCGGGTGGGATATCTGAGCTCCTTGAGGACAGGGACCAAGTCCCACCCATCTGGTGTTCCCAGCACCTTCCAGCGCCAGGCTCACAGTCAGACACACCGAAACGCCTCCCCCCGCCCAGCACTCTCTACAAATTGAGTGTAAGTCCTTCTGTTACGCCCTGGATTGTCTAGAAGGAAGGATCATACCCACGAAAGGCTTCTTATTAGACTATTCAGCACCCGGGTTCGTGCTTGCTAATTCACTCCAGTTGTGTCCGACTCTTTGCTACCCCATGGACTGTAGCTCGCCAGGCTT
Organism: Bison bison bison; assembly: GCF_000754665.1. Taxonomy (NCBI): domain Eukaryota; kingdom Metazoa; phylum Chordata; class Mammalia; order Artiodactyla; family Bovidae; genus Bison; species Bison bison. The sequence goes on along the minus strand of NW_011495018.1, from coordinate 7,473,991 downwards.
CTCTGTCCATGGGCTTCTCCAGGAAAGAACACTGGAGTGGGTTGCCATGCCCTCCTCCAGGGGATCTTCCCGACCCAGGGATCGAACCCAGGTCTCTTATGCCTCCTGCCCTGGCAGGTGGCCCTGGTGGCTCATATGGTAAAGAATCCAACTGCAATGTGGAAGACCTGAATTCAGCCCCTGGGTTGGGAAGATCCCCTGGAGAAGGGAACAGCTATCCACACCAGTATTCTGGCCTGGAGATATCCATGGACAGAGGAGACTGGCAGGCTGCAGTCCATGGGGGTCGGGAAGTCGGACACGAGTGAGCAAATTTCACACTTTCACTTTCTTTACCACTAACGCCACCTGGGAGGCCCTTTCAGCACACACAGCCACGTGAACAGAACATGGATAGAACTCATAGGCTAGAAACTATAAAAGCTGATATAAGAAACCAAAGAAACCTTGAATAAATCTAGAGACCGCATGGTCATGAACTGGAAGACTCACAAAGTTGTCAATTTTTCGTAAATAGCTCTATGTATTTAACACAATTCCAATCAAAACCCCAGCATGATTTCTTATAGTTATAGACAAATCGATTATAAAATCTTAATAGAAAGGCCAAGAAACTAGCAAAGCCAAACTTTTGAAAAAGAAAAATACAATCGGAGGAATAACTCTACCTGATTTTTAGATTTTCTAAAAAGCTACATTAATCAAGACAGCATGATACTGGTGAAGGGGTAGACACATATATCAATGGAACAGAACAGAGCATCTGCAAACAGACTCTCAGTAACAGCCAAGAGATTTTTGACAAAAGTGCACAGGCGATTCCAAGGATAAAATATAGTCCTTTCAGAAAATTAGGTTGGACATCATGGGCCAAAAAAAAAAAAAAAATTTTTTTAAGCTGATCTAAACACACATCTTTGATTCCTGGGTTGGGAAGATTCCCTGGAGGAGGGCATGGCAACCCACTCAAGTATTCTTGCCTGGAGAATCCCATGGACAGAGGGGCCTGGCGGGCTACAGTCTATGGGGTCGCAAAGAGTCAGACACAACTGAGTGACTCAGCATGGCACAGCAAACATACATCTTATACCAAACAATAAAAAAGGCTATAGATCTGAATATAAAGCACAAAGCTTTTTAAAGAAAACATGAAAGAAAATCTTCATCACCTGGATTAGGCAAAGAGTTTTTAGACACTGCACCAAGCGCAAGATGCATAAAAGAAAATAATGGCAGATTAGACTTCGTCAAAACTAAGAACTTCTGCTCTTTGACATACGCTGGTAAAAGAATATAAAGACAAGCTGCAGATTAGGAGAAATATGCAAATCTCATATCCAGTAAAGAACTTCTATCCAGAATATATCAAAAAGTTAAAACCCAGCAGTGAGAAAAGCAAAATAAAAGATGGGTAAAAACCCAACCAGCCACTTCACCAAAGAAGACACAGAGAAGGCAAATATTCAGATGAGACGGTGCTCAGCATCATTAACTGTTAGGGAAATGCAAGCTAAAGCCATGATGAGCTGGTTTTACACACCTATCAAAATGGCTAAAATAAAAAACACTGACAACCCCAAACGCCAGTGAGAGAATAAGAACTAGAGGTTTCATGTGTGTCTGGTGAGATTACAGAATGGTGCAGACCCTTTGAAAAATCCTGAGTACCGCAACTAAAAACGATCCCACAGGCCAGAACAAAGATTGAAGATCCCGCATGCCGCCGCTAAGGCCCAGAGCAGCCAAATAAATAATTTTTTTTTAATTCAAAAACTTTCAAAAAGAAAGAGTGGCTGAAAATTTTTCCAGATTTTATGAAAAATAAACTCACAGATCCCAGAAATTCAATTACTCCAAACAGGATAGATATAGAGAAAACCACACCAAGGCAAAACATAAATTGCTGAGAAGAGGTGAGAAGAATCTTAAAAGTCATCCAAGAAAAAGACACATGATGTACAGAGGGACAAAACTTAAATGACAGCAGACAATGAAATTTCATATTTAAATACTGAGGGTGGGAGGATCGTCAACCTAAAATTCTATGTCCAGGGAAATGTCTTTCAGAAATGAAGGTGAGGACTTCCCCGGTGGCCCAGAGGTTAGGAATCCGCCTGCCAGTGCAGGGAACACGGGTTCAATCCCTGGTCCAGGAAGACCTCACCTGCCACAGAGCAACTGGCCCAGGTTTCACAACTGCTAAAGCCAGCGTGCTCTAGAGCCTGTGCTTGCCAATGAGAGAAGGTGCCTCAATGCGAGGACCAGGTACTGCAGCTAGAGAGTAGACCCTGCTTGCCACAACTAGAGAAAGCCTGTGTGTAGCAATGAAGACCCAGTGCAGCCAAAAAATAAAATATGCATTTGATTACTTTTTTAAGTGAAGGCAAAATAAACAAATACAAATTTCAGACATGCAGAACCCAAGGCCATTCATCATTCCTTACTGGCAGATCTGCACTGTGAGGAATGTTAAAGAAATTTCTTCCTACAGAAACCATAATGAGGGCTGCTGCTGCTGCTGCTGCTGCTAAGTCGCTTCAGCCATGTCTGACTCTGTGCGACCCCAGAGACGGCAGCTCACCAGGCTCCCCCGTCCCTGGGATTCTTCAGGCAAGAACACTGGAGTGGGTTGCCATTTCCTTCTCCAAGGCATGAAAGTGAAAAGTGAAAGTGAAGTCACTCAGTCGTGTCCAATTCTTCACGACTCCATGGACTGCAGCCTACCAGGCTCCTCCGCCCATGGGATTTTCCAGGCAAGAGTACTGGAGTGGGGTGCCATTGCCTTCTCCATAATGAGGGCTAACATCAGTGAAAAGGAGAGAGTAAGGACTTCTGAAAGGTAATGAAGACCCTGGCAGAAACTGTCAGACTCAAGCTGATCGGAGCTCTGGAAATCAACCAAAGGCGACCAACAATCCCAGGAGCATTTATTCCCAAGAATGGATGAATGTCAATAACAGCGGTGTGCATTATCATATTTTAACTTATTCTATACCAATACTCCTCTCCCCAACTCCTTTCCATGTCTAAATATCTCACAGTAAAATGCTAAGTTAAACAACAAATTATTTGCATATTCTCTGTTATTTCTCCAAAAGTCTAAAGTCCCTGCTTAACAGACAAGAAGACAGCTTTCTCCCAGACCCAGCCTACCCACCCTACATGTTCAGGGGTCTTTTGAGATTGGCCCTGTATATTTACCCCCACTTCCCTCTCTGGCCCCCCTGGCCCAGGCCACACTTCCCTTTCCTGATGCTGCCCCTGTCCAGTAACTTGGTCTTCCTGGAGCCTTCCTCCCAGCTGTCACAATCATCATGGCACTCCTCTGCCACGCCCCGGGGCACCCCTCACCAAGTTCTCTGCCCTGCCTAGCCCTGACCGAGGACTTCCTGCTGGTGGACACACACCAAGAGCCCCTTGCAGGCTAGTGGGACATTGCCACACACAAGCACCTCTGGCTGCCCAACAGCAGCCGTCTCATGCCTGGTGTGAACGACAACAGGGACAGCGACACACAGGAGGCCCTCGGGGCTGACACGCTGCCCACGGGCAGCTTCACTCTTAGCCTTGGGCCGGCCCGCCAAGGGGCAGTTATCACCCCATTCTGCAGATCAGGAGACTGAGGCTCGGAGGTGTGCTGTTCCTTGGCCTCTGGTAGGTAGGTTGAGATCTGACCTCTTGTCCGAGTCCAGCCCCTAAGGCTCCACCCTTGGCCTCTGAAGCTGTCCCAGCCCCAGCGCCTGAGGACTGCATGAAACACACATGCTCTGTCCCTGTCATTTCCCCATTTCCCATCAGGAATCTTTGTTCCTCTGTGACTGCACACCGGATAATTTTCACGGGAGCTCGGGGTCAGAGCTACGGGTCTGCAGAGCTGTGTTTACATCTCGCCCCAACGAGACACTTCTGTGCCATGACCTGCCACTTTCCCAGGTCTTAACCGAGTGTGCTTTCCCCATTGAACTGTTTGCTTTCAAAACATTTCTGTTTCTCTAGACTCACTCATGTCCAGGCCCCCCCAAGACTGCCAGGCTTCCAAGGAGATGCAGGCTGAGGGCCACAGATGCTCTCCTGAGCCTCCCACCTCTTGGGCCACGCCCAGTAGAGGCCACTCCTGGTGGAGGCCACACCTGGTGGAGGCCACGCTTGGTGGAGGCCAAGGCCACAGCTGCCAACCCAGAGCAGAGGCGCTGGCAGGGCCGCCAGGATGCCCAAAACCCTCGTGAGGGTGTCTGCGAGGGTCCCGCCATGACCATGCCAGCTGTGGTCAGAGGCCATGTGGATGGTCCAGCTTCTCCTGTGTGGATGGTCCAGCCCCCCGAGGAGGCCTACTACGAATGGATCCAGAGCAACAAGAGGGAGAGCCCCCTCCTCCTGCTCCTGCAGGCTTCAAGACACAGCTGAGTCCAGGGAGGGGCCGTGCCGGTGTCCTGCCTCTGCACCCCAGGGGACAAGCCCTCCCAAGGGGGCAGCCTGGAGAGGCCGCAGGGAGCCCATGCTGGAGACCTCAGCCAGTCACTTGATCTCTGAAGCTCTGGGTCCTCACTGGACAGCTTGGGACAGTACTAACCCCAAGCCCCACACAGCACTGCCAATACGGCCAGTGTCCATTAAATGCCAGGTCCGCTCGCCACGGGCGTTAGAAACGTGTGGGTTGTGCAGGGCTCACCGACCCCTGCACCAACCACTGAATTTATGTGCATGCATGCCAAGTCCATTCAGTCACATTCTACTCTTTGCGACCCCATGGGCTGTAGCCTGCCAGGCACCTCTGTCCATGGGCTTCTCCAGGCAAGAGTACTAGAGTGGGTTGCCGTGCTCTCCTCCAGGGATCTTCCCGACCCAGGGGTCAAACCTGTGTCTCTTACATCACCCGCACTGGCAGGCAGATTCTTTACCACTAGCACCACCTGGTGGAGAAGGCAATGGCACCCCACTGGATGGAATCCCATGGACAGAGGAGCCTGGTGAGCTGCAGTCCATGGAGTCGCTAAGCTGAGCGACTTCACTTTGACTTTTCACTTTCATGCATTGGAGAAGGAAATGGCAACCCACTGCAGTGTTCTTGCCAGAAGAATCCCAGGGACGGGGGAGCATGGTGGGCTGCCGTCTATGGGGTCACACAGAGTCGGACACGACTGAAGCGACTTAGCAGCAGCAGCAGCAGCACCACCTGGGAAATCCTGAATTAATGTACTAATAGCTATATATCACTCGATGCTCATTAAGTGTCTTCAAATCCACCTGGAATGACACGGGAATACCCCTCGCTCTGGGTGACAGATTCACCCAGAAACAGTGCTCACCACCCCACGGAGGACACACACACCCCTCCCAATCTGGACCTCCGTGGCTTCAAGCTGATCTCAAATCACAGACACATGATAAAGTGCAGGACTCCCCTGGTAGCCCAGAGGCTAAGACTCCGTGGTCCCGAGGCAAGAGGGCTAAGCTCGACCCTCAGGGAACTAGATCCCACATGCTGCAACAAAGAACCAGTAAAGCCAAATAAATAAATAAAAATAAATATTAAAAAATAAATAAAGTACATAAGTCTGGACTTGGGGTGAGGACACGGTGCCCGGTGCGTGCTGGGATCAGAGCTCCCCCGACACTGAGAGCCCTTGATCACCTCCCAAGGGCACTGAGGGTGGGCCCAGCAGGCGGACGGGGAAACAGGCAGCCTCTACGGCACCCCTCAGGTAATCAGAGACCCCCCAGGGTGTGGCCCAAGGAAGGTGAGGAAGCTTGCCCTGGACCAGCGGCAGGACAGATGCCCAAATGCTCAGCAGCTTCAAAGCCTGGACTCAAATGACCGGAGCTTGGAACAGACGCTCCGCCTATGGGAGCGCTGGAGGTGACCTGCCCAGGGGGCTGGGGTCAGCCTCCTCGCCCACATCTTCCTTCCTCCACCGTGACCCCAGCCAGCCTGTCTCCAAAGGGTAAGTCAGAGAACAAAGGTACAGGGACCCCCTGAAGGCGATACCTCCACATGATGCCGTGAGAGGTGGTCATTATCAGCAAGAGAAGAGTCTGCTTCCTGCGTGGTCCCCTGGAAGAAGTAAAGAGGAAGAAGACAAGGCAGGACCAAGCACTGCCCTGACCAGGGCTCTGGAAAGCGAGGCATACAGGAGGCTGGCCCAGAGGGCAAGGAGTGCCAGGCGCCCAGCGAGGTGAGCTGGACCCGGCCAGGTTAGCAAGTGATGGGGAACGAGACCGAAAGTGAGACTGGCTGGTAAAGACCGGCAGCCAGTCTGTCCTTCTGGCTCAAGCACCCACGCCCACCAGACTTTGCAGGTCTCACTCGGGGGTCACAACCTCCAGGGTCACAGGGTCGCCACATCACAGCATTACCAAGTCACAGCCTCACCACGGGTGACTCTTGAGAGTCTGCTGGCTCCAGGTTGCAGCAGCTGAGAAAACATTTTCAGCAAAGCCATGCCTGCCCCGTGACCCACCAGAATCCCCGCCGCCCACTTACACATCTCCAGGTCCGTGAGACCGGCGTGTGCGTCAGCGGCCGCAGGTCCCTGCAGGCTTCCAGCATGAAAGGTTTACAGGGCTCCCCTGGGCTTCAACTTTCAATGGTGCCCATAAGTTTTTAGAAATCTATTTTTAGAGTCGATTCTTCAAGTTCCTCATCAACAGCTAAGTAAGCACAGCTGGGGCCAAGAGCACGACCTGGAAAGCCTTCTGTCCCTCTGTCTTCCTTCACCGTCCCACTGGGCAGGACACACGGACCTCTGCTCCCAGGAGTCATCTCCTCGCAAATGAGATAGCCAACAAGACCCAACCTTTGCCCCCAAGGAGGCTAACTCCCCTCCAAGAACCCAAATACTGCACTCTCACCCACCAGCAGGCTCTCAGAAGCACCCGCCTGAGGGTGTGCACAATGTACTTTCCATTGCCAACACCACCAGCTCCAGGGCCCTCAAGGCCCAGAGAAGCAGCTTCTCTGAGTTTCCAGGTGCCCTAGGGGGTCAGGGAGTACAAGAAGGATGGCTCTGGGTATCAGGCCTGTGTTGCAGTTTGGCCTCTGCATCTTGCTCTGTGATCACGGGCAAGTTGTTTACCCTCTCTGAGCCTCAACGTCCTCCTCAAAACAGGAGGATAACACACACCCCTCCAGCAAGCTCAGTCCCGCCGCCAGAAGCTTAGAGACACGGCTTGGCCACACCCTCTCCTGGGCCAGGCTACTTGCCTGAAGCCTTGTGCTGCTTGCTTAGTCGCTCAGTCTGTGTCTGACTCTTTGCGATCCCATGAACTGTAGTAGCTCCTCTGCCCATGGGATTCTCCAGGCAAGAACACTGGAGTGGGTTGCCATGTCCTCCTCCAGGGGATCTTCCCAACCCAGGGATCAAACTTGCGTCTCCTGCGTCTCCTACATTGCACAAGGATTCTTTGCCTGCTGAGCCATTGAGGAAGCCATGCCTAAGCCTTAACACCAGAGAAATGTCTACCTCTGTCCTCCTACGCCCCTACACACACACACACAGGCACACACCACCTCAGGGGTGGCTAAAGTAGCACCAAGGCCACGAGGCAGCCGCCCGGAACCAGACCTCAGTCAGCTGCCCCTTGACGCCAAGCTCCTAAGAGCCGGGGCGGAGGGGAGGTCCCAGTCCCAGATGATGACAGAGATAGCCTGCGTGGAACCACCAGCCTCAGCCAGGACAAAGGCCAGGCACAGGGCCCAACTGGCTCTGAGCCCCTGGGCCTGCCAGTCTGCGGCCAGCACGGCCCTGAAGCAGCTGTCAGCAGCTGCGGCCAGGGCATCCCTCCCCCCAGCCCCACTGCCCTGGAACTACCTGCTTCCAGGTGGGCACAGCCCTCACCCGCCTCCCGGCTTTGCCTGCCTCTGGGCCCTGAGGACAGCCCCTCTCCTACCCTCCTCCTGACCTTAAGCTTCCTCTAGAAATGCCTAGAAAAGCTGGGCCAATCCAGGCTTCCTACTGGCGATGCCTGTGTGTGTGGCTGGTCTGCCCTGACTCCTGGACGGCAGCCAGCTCTCAGGCACTCAGGACAGAAGAAGGGACCGCCTTTGCCACCCCTAATTTAAGCCAAGAAAATACCTCCTTGTCTCTCTCTGAGCAGGTACTGCAGAGCCTAGGAGTGAGGAGCACGCTAGCTGGGCCCCAGCACCCCCGTAAAGCGATCAGAGGAACTTCAATCCGAGGTATGTGGGTCATTCACTGCCCGCCCCCTGCAACCCGGGGAGTTCTTCCTCCCGGGTTTGCAGCCTCCTCCATCTTCCTCCCCTCCAGCCAAGACTTTCCAGTCTCTCTTGTAGCATCCCCAGGACCTGGCCCTTAAGTGTGGGCATTCCCTTGTGGTCCATCCTCGACCCTTTTCAGAGCATGCCCCCTCCCCAGGCATCCTTACCGGCTGCTTCAGGAACCCCCATCTGTCTCCCCAGCCCCCATCTCCGGGCTGCAGGCCCCACTCGCCCTCGGCTGCCAGCTCCCTTCTGGACCGGCCGGACTCGGGAACCAGTGACCTGAAGATCTGCAGAGATGTCTTCCTCTGAGTCCTTGACCTCCACCCCCGTCAGTGGGCCAGGAAGGGAGGTGGTGACTTGCCCGAGCCTCAGGGAGGGCTGAGAACATCACGCTGGGCTCCTCCCCCTCGTTAGGTCACCCGGTGTCCCCCCATCGGTGCCAGAGTGACCTTGGAACCTTCCAGTGGCCCTCCCTGGGACTTGTCATTAAGCGGCGATAAATTCCCTAATCGACAGCCTCTTGTCCAAATACCCACCCTGCACACAGCCAGCCCTGAGGCACAGACTGCATAAGCCACTGCTCCCCACTATGTGACAAGGCCTCTAGGTGTGGGTCCGGTTTGGGGTCTGCTGGTGCCCACCATCTGGGACAGATAGGGACAATCCCCTAACCCTCACAACGCACTGCCCAACTGTTATGGCTGCATTCACTGCTATGAATGTTAAGTACATTCACCTTCTGAAAGACCACCCCCCCAGCATCATCAGAGGCTTCTGCATTTTCAAATTCTTTCTGGAATCAACGGATGCCTGAATAAATACATTTTCAATGTATTAAGATTGCCTTTGTCATGTAAATAAGATTTCTCAGGCCACTGATCTGGCCATTTACATGCAAAAATTCTGCTTTTACACATCTGTCTATCCACATATTTTTATGTAGAAATAGTTGTAGCTGGCTAGGTAGCTTGCTGGATGGATGGATAGATGAGTCACCAGGTAAACAGATCAAACTTAACCCTCTAGATGTGTTCTGAAAAGGTCATCAATATTTTTTCCTAAATCAAACGACATTTTTAATTCATCTAGAAAGCAAGTGCGTACACGCATGCTAAGTCACTTTAGTCGTGTCCAACTCTGTGCAACCCCATGGACTGTAGCCTGCCAGGCTCCTCTGTTCATGGGATTCTCCAGGCAAGAATACGGGAGTGGGTTGCCAGGCCCTCCTCCAAGGGATCTTCCAGACCCAGGGATCAAACTTTCATCTCTTATGTCTCCAGCATTGGCAGGTGGGTTCTTTACCACTAACACCACCTGGGAAGGCCAGAGAGCAAGTACACACGTTTTAATTTAATGTCTCTTTACACCCAGGCTTTTCCAATACTCGAAAGGCTCAGAGTGAGACACATTTAAGAAGGATGTCAGTTCCCTGTCTCCACCCTGCACACCTTCATCCATCAGACTGGCCTTCCGTAGAACTATCTTCTTTGCTGCCCAAACTGAGGTTAAGACAAAATTCAAAGACTCTCTCCTTGGATGAGGTCAGTTTTCCACCACACGCCCCTTTGCCACGTGCTCTGACCTTCAGTCCCCAGCTCCACCCTCTCAGAAATCTCACACCATCCTCCACCCCAGTGATGAAAAGGACCAACCTGGCCGCTCAGAGCACGTCTTCCCCAGGTGGGCAGAGCCACCTCCAAGCTGATATTTTCAACAAGAGGGTCATAAGGTCTAACTTTATATTGATGATGGCACCTTCCTGTGTAGGTCTTCACAGCAAATGCTGTCCTGTTTGTTATCTCAGTGAATACCTGAAGCCTCCCCCACCCAGAGATGCGTCTCCACGTTACAGGTGAGAAAGCAGAGACTCAGCAACGGGAAGACACTGACCCACATTCAGGTGACAATCGCTGAACTAGCCTACGATGAGCATAACACCAATACAGGGTCAGACACCCATCCACTCGCTTTTCCCGGACACCCCACATCCTCCTCCCTTGTGGCTAGAGATGGTCCTTCAGCAGAGTCCGGCCCAGACGAGTCTCCCAGTCAGACAAGAGGGAACCCAGCGCCCTCCCCGGCAGCCATCTCCTCAGCGACACTTCAGTCAGAAAGTGCCCAGGGGCCCTAGGGCCTCAGAGGATCCAGAGTGGACTGGAGCAGTGAGCTGCAGTGGTCTCACACACACACACTCACACATATACACTCTCAAACACACACTCACAAACACACACACTCACACACATACACTCACACTCACACACTCACACACACACACACACTCTCACACTCTCACACACACACACTCACACACACTGATATACACACACTCACATACTGACACACACACATGCACTCACACACTCACACTCACACACACTCACACACTGACACACACACTCACACAACTCACACACACACACACACACACACACACACACACTACTGAAGGAGAGACACAAACATGACAACGAGGAAGCACCTCATGGACCTCATGACAATGAAGAAGCCATTTTCATGCTGTGTGACCTTGAACAAATTACTCAACCTCTCTGAGCCTCAGTTGCTACATTTATAAAAACGGAGGCGGGGAACAGAGAAAAGCATACCAACTTCCTAAGGTTTTATGAGGATTAAATGAGAATTCATGAGAAAGGATTCAGCAAAAGATTAAAGTTTATGTAAATGAGAGAGAGTTATCATGATCACCATTATGACATCTTTATATTTCAGAATTGTTAATAAGATTACCACTGTCACAAGGACACCAGAGTGCCTTCCTCAAGCAGGTCGGGAAGACCAGGAGATGGTTAAGATGCAATGGAACAGCCAAGATGAATCGTAGATAGGCATGACTGGAAGCAGGTCATCCAATTTGTCCTGAGGCCTGGGATGCCTGTCCTGGGCCGGGAAGGCTTCCCCTCCTCCCAAAAGACCACGGTGGAGGGTTGAGTCCATCTCCAGAGTGGTCTCAGTCCCAGGTCAGCTGTCGTCAGGGTGCTCCCCTGCCAGTTCCCTCCCTCCAGCTCACGAGTGTGCCCCCCATTCAGCTCCCCTTCTGGGTCACATGGGGCCTAGACCCTGGGGTCCGGACAGCCAGGAACTCAAGAGTCCCAGCACCACACCCACCCCTCAGACAGCTGTGGTTAGTTCTCTGAGTCCTGGGGGTGTGGATAGCACTGGCGGGCAGAGGCCACATCCAGTCTGGGGTGATCTTCAGAGGTAAGGTAAAGCATTGCCCCAAAGCCCCACCCCTGCCAGTGCAGCCTACCCAGCTCAGGCACCCTCCAAGCACCCCACATGGCTTTAGAGGTGCAGGAAGGAGACCTTCCCAACACCCCAGACCACAGGGAACACCTCCTCTGGGCTTCACCCCATATACCAGCCCCCAAATCTCCCTGCACAGCCAGAGACCAGCGGAGGCAAAGGGCTGGGAAGAGAGGCAGCCCAGGCCTCACCCAGGGAGACATTGGAGTCCCGCGTGTCCCCCGAGAGCAGGAGAATCCCACCCCCCACTGCATCCCCAGCACGTGGTCCAGGTTCCCTGCAGCCCAGGGAAGCCAAAACAGCCACAGGCCCACCCTGCTCTCTCCATTGCTGCCAACACTCCAGCCCCAGGGAGGAAAATCCTTTTCCCCGTGCTCTGGAGCTTTGCTGAGACAGGCAAATTATCATAGAATTGCTGAAGACAGTGGAAAGAAACCTAATCCCAGGGCTTAGCAAAGGAGCAGGCCTCTGAGATTCCACGAGTGTCCTCCCACCTGGCTCCTGGGGTTCCTGCTATTGTTCTGGGTCTTTCTTAACTCTTTCTTAGCTAAACCAAGCAAAGATGCAAAGATGGAGGGCCCCTGAGCCACTAAAGGGAACACCCCTCACCAACATTGCGATGCCAGCTGCTGGGTGTGCCTGGGGTCACGGCCACAGGCACTGCAAGCCCAGAGCACCCTGGAAACTGGGAGTCCCTGGGGGCGCTGCTCAGTGACCGACAAGGGTGGGCAGTAAAGGCCGGCACCCTCACCCCTCGGGTGGGATATCTCACGCTGAGTCTCCCATGGACTCCCAGGTGCAACCTGCTTCCCAGCTCATGTCTCTACTCTGGTTGGTTTGGTCTGAGATGGTCTCCCATATACACGACTTCCCTCCAATCCTGGTCTCAGGATCTGCTTCTCAGAGGCAGGACAGGATGGGGATGGGGGAGGACAAGCCAAGACAGAGGTGAAGGCTCAGAGGTTGGAAAAGGAAGGACTCACTCAGAGAAGTGCTGTCCTACAGCAGAGACAGAGAAGGGCACCTGCTTGTGGTTTCATTCTCACCCCAGCCTTCTAGGGGGGGTAGCTGTTATTATGTCCATTTCTCAGATGCAGACACTGAGGCTCAGTCAGGCCCCAGGTCCTCAGTGAAGGATCTGTGCAGCTGGGATTCAAACCTGACTCCCTGAGATAAAGGGTCAGATCCCTACACCAGGGGCTTCCCTGGTGGCTCAGATGGTGCAGAATATGCTTGCAATGGGGGAAACCCAGATTCAATCCCTGGGTTGGGAAGATCCCCTGGAGAAGGGAATGGCTACCCACTCCAGTATTCTTGCCTGGAGAACCCCACGGACAGAGGAGCCTGGCGGGCTACAGTTCATGGGGTTGCAAAGGGTCGGACACCACTGAGTGACTAACCCTTTCGCTATGCCTAGACCATGGGGTCTCCAGGCAGAGGCGGCAGAGTTAGAAGAAGCCGTGTATCCCCCGGCAGTGGCACGTGAAGATGATATGGTTCCATCAAGTCTGTGACATTGACAAGAAAGTGGTCAGCAGACAGGACGGCCAGTGTCCTGCCCGAAGCCCCTTCATGGAACGGGCCCCCACGTGCCTCTTCAGCCCAGAAACAAGGAGAGCCCCGCTCATTCCCCATGCTGTACGGCCTCTCTCCTCTCCTTATCTTAAACTGCCCAACACTCAGCTTTGGCTTTAAGAGTCCAGCTAATTAGAAGCATATTTTATTTTCTCAGGGGAGGCAGCTGTGGGATAAAAGTCGGAAGTGTAAACTCTGGTGGTAGATGAATCATCGCACTGCTTTTTATTAATTTTTTTTACTGTCAAGTTGTTCTGGCTTTCCAAAAACCCACAGAAGAATAAGGCTCCTTGCTCTCATTATTGGTGATGACTGGGGTAGAGCTCAAAAGGCGAAGGCGTGGCTGAAATAATCTCCAGGGGGTGAAGGGAAGAGTAGGGGAGGCAGATGCTGGTCACCAAATGCCACATCCGCCCAAGGGCCAAGAAAGCATCTGTCCACGGCAAGACTGGGGGAAGGAGAGCAATCTACCCCTGCCAACTTCAAGTTCTTCCATTCACACAATGAGTATCAAGGAGGGATGAATGAGTGAATGAGCTGATTCCCCTAAAACCTTCCATCTGACCGAGGAAATAAAAATAATTGAATTCAATGAAATTTAAAATCACTAAATTATTTCACTCAAAATCATTAAATTATTTATTTTTAGATGATTAAATTAAAATAACATGGCCCTTTAATAAGGTGGAACATGATAGAGTCATACACTTAATGTCTAGGAGAACATTTACTAATAACAACAATAGGAAAGTATCTCTTTCTATTATCAAGTGAAAAGCAAAGAATAAAACAGCATGTAGAGTAGGGTTCAAGCGTAACCTTCAAGATACAGCGTGTACACATACATACATATGTGGAAATGCGATGTAGGACAGGCTTTCCTGGTGGCTCAGCAGTAAAGAATCCACCTGCAATGCAGGAGACTCGGGTTTGCTCCCTGGGTTGGGAGGATCCCCTGAAGGAGGAAATGGCAGCCCACTCCATATTCTTGCCTGGAGAATTCAATGGACAGAGGAGCCTGGTGGGCTACAGTCCATGGGGTTGCAAAGAGTCGGACAAGACTGAGTAACGACAGCAACAACAAATAATGTAAAGGCTTGCAAAAATGGGGGCGTAATACATGGTGTGTGACTTCTTCTTTATCTTTCTCTGTATTTTCCAGTTCTCAATATGACTATAGGTTACTTCAGAAATCAGGGAGAAAAAAGTTTCTAGTAACCATAAGACCAAATATCATAAAGTAATTGAGAGTCTGACTTCTTTGGTGAAACACAGACGGGACTTATTGGAGCCCTTCTCGGGGCAGGGGCTGGGGTGACTCCTGATGTCCTCAAGGACCCCTGGGAGGGAAGGGGAGAGGAGAGATGGGCCGACACAGCGTCATCCCTACAGCCTGCCCCCACCAGACAGCCCTGCACTACCTGCGCTCAGCGCGGATTTTACTGCACTGATCAATGTGCCAAAAAACTGCACTTGGTCTTTTTTTTTTAAAGCAAATTAAATCTGACCCTCTGCTCCTGCCCTATGCTCCCACCCTTGGGCTGATGGCAAATTCACTTTGTCATTATATTAGGGCCCCCTCTCAGACGGGGCTTCCCTGGTAGCTCAGTTGGTAAAGAATCCGCCTGCAATGCAGGAGACCCCAGTTTGATTCCTGGGTTGGGAAGATCCCCTGGAGAAGAGAATAGGCTATCCACTCCAGTATTCTTGGGCTTCTCTTACGGCTCAGCTGGTAAAGAATCCACTCGGGAGTAGATTGCAACTCCGGAGACGTGGCTTCTATCCCTGGAGAGCCCCTGGAGAAGGAAAAGGCTACCCACTCCAGTATTCTGACCTGGAGAATTCCAGGGACTGTACAGTCCACGGGGTCGCAAAGAGTCGGACATGACTGAGCGACTTGCACTTTTACTTTCTCAAACTAGGTTGATAGATTTGGCAAATAAAAATACAGGATGCCCAGATAAATAAGCTAAAAATTAGCATAAGTCTATCCCATGTAATACTTGTGATATACTTATCCTAAAGTATTATTCACTTTTTATCTGAAATTCAAATTTACGTGGGTGTCCCATGTTTTTTCTGACAACAGTATCTCTGTTCCCTGAGGGTTCTGCAAAGGCCCAGGGAGGGCTGTAGAGCTGAAGAGACAGGGAGGCCCCAGGCCCCTGAGTTCCGAGTATATCACAGGGGAGGGGCAGGGACCTTTCCTGTCCCCATACTGAGTGAGACAGAGTTGGGTGGGGGGCATCTTTGCCAAGGCTAAGCACCTGGTGAGAGGTGACCCAAAGCCTTGCAACCTCTCAGGACCCTGCTGGCATGGGGCCTCGGTGCCCACTGCTGTCAGGACACCAGGAACCATCCTTTATCAGTCAGGGGTCTGCCAGGAGACCACCAGCCCATCAAACCAAGTGACTTGTGTGAGGTTAATAACGAGACCATTTGCAAAGTCATGGACCAAGTGTACAGAGCCCAGCGCAGCACCCAAATCTACTGAATGATTAAGGGAGGGAGTGGCTTCCAGAATCTGAGCACAGAGATTGGGAAGGGGCTGCCAAACAGGAGCTAAGACCCTCAGAGACCCCTAAGGGAGAGATCCCAGGAATAACCACCCAGATCTCTCTCCTCCCTCCCACGTTTCCTGCTGGTGCTTCCCACTGACCAAACCAACTGGAAGCCAGCAACCCCCTGGGGCAGTCCCCGAGGGTCCCCTTGCAGGGGCCCAGAGCAGGTGGGAAGGGCAGTGGAGGGCACCCAGCACAGGGCCCCTCAGTGGGGAGGACGCTCTGTCCCAGCCCCTGCTCTCACAGTCGTCACCCCTAATCCTCAGCCTCCTTCTGGGAGAACCCCCCTCCAGTCCCTTCAATGAGCTAAACAAAAGGCCAGAGACAGGCATGGCCTTCAAACAAATGGTCCCAACACAAGAGGACACGGCAGCCTGAGGGCCTCCTAGAACAGGGGAGGGAAAATGCAAGAGCCCAGAGCCCTGATCTCATCTGTCTTGATCCAATCTGCTCTGTGTTGGACTCCCACCTAAATCCTGCTTCGAAAAGGTTTTGCAGCTACATAAAGAAGCAAAAACCAGGGCTATAAGTGAACAAAACAAACAAACGCACCAACTCAAAACTAAAATTCCTACTCCCCTGGAAACACATGTGTAAACTAGAGCGCTGCAGACAACGTGTCTTGAGTACGAACATTAATGAGCCAGGCTGAGACAGACCCTGCTTCACGGAGGATGCCCCCCTGGTTTTCTGACCCAGGGGTGGGGCTTATTTTTACAAGCTAATCAGCAAATTCCCAGTCTCAATAAATGGTTCAGGAATGTGTATCCAAGCCAATCAAAAACAACGAGGTTCCTTCTTCCATAAGAAAGCAATTAGACTCAACCTTTCCCTGTACATATGAATAAGGAAGGATGTAGCCCCAGGAGCTTTGGCACCCATTCTGTGCCTATGAGGAAAGAATCTGCCTGAAAGTTTACTAACGTGGAGGAAGCAGTGCCAAGAGAGGAAGAGAGAGAAGCCAAGTCCTGGTTACATCATTCGAGCCTGGGATCAAACCACTCCTGACACAGCTGGGTTACAGGCACCAGTAGAAGCTCAGGTTTTGCTGAAGCCAGTCTGGGTTAAGCTTTCTGATACAAGTTAGATTCTAAAAAGCATGCTGCATATAAAGAACCAGGAGCATCATTCCTGCTTCTCTCAAGGCCAAAGAAATTGAAAACAGCCAGTTTCCTCCGTCCAGCTGGGCGTCAAAGTAAAGGCCTCTGCTAAAGGGAAGGGAACAGACAACCAGAAGCCTGAGCTCATCACAGGGGCTGCAGGGGAGCCGCTGCTTTGCCAAAGGTGTCAAGTCTGCTCAGTCCCTCTTGGAGGAGGCAGGACAGCACAGTGGTTATGAGCAGGGTCCCAGGGCCAACTGGCTCTGCCCCCGGGCTTGATGCCAGCTCTCCCTGGCCAGCTGATCACCTCGGGCAACTTTCTTAACTGCTGTGGGCTTGGGCTCTGTACCTGAGGATAAAAGCAGTGCTCACAGCATGGGCTATTGTGAGGACTGAAAAAGTAACAGGTATAAAGTCCTCAGGATAGCGCTTGGAACACAAAACTAGCTTCACCAAGAGATTTTAGCTGCTATCCTTGTTGTTGTTACTTATTATTATTGGCTGTCCTGTTCTTCATTGCTACGCGGACTTTTTCTCTAGCTGCGGCAATCAGGGGCTACTCGCTAGTTGCTGTGCAAGGATTCCTCATTGCGGTGGCTTTTCTTGTTGCAGAGCACAGACTCTAGGGCTCATGGGCTCAGTAGTTGTGGTTCCCAGACTCTAGATCAAGGGCTCAGTAGTTGTGGCACACAGGATTAATTGCTCTGTGGTATGTGGGATCTTCCTGGATCAGGGATCAAACCCAAGTCTCCTGCACTGGCCGGCAGATTCTTTACCACTGAGCCACCTGGGAAGCCCCTGCTATTCTTATCAATACTTAAGACCTCCTTGGACTTCCCTGATAGCTCCGTTGGTAAGGAACCTGCCTGCAATGCAGGAGACCCCAGTTCACTTCCTAGGTCAGGAAGTTCCACTGGAGAAGGGATAGGCTACCCACTCCAGTATTCTTGGGCTCCCCCTTGTTGCTCAGCTGGTAAAGAATCCACCTGCAATGCAGGAGACCTGGGTTCGATCCCTGGGTTGGGAAGATCCCCTGGAGAAGCGAAAGGCTGCGCACTCCAGTGTTCTGGCCTGGAGAATTCCATGGACTGTACAGTCCTTGGGGTTGCAAAGAGTCAGACACGACTGAGCGACTTTCACTTTCACTTTCAAGCCCTCCTTGGATGTTTCACTCTGGAGGTTGTCTCCCCCAGACTCCTGCTCACAGGGGGCTGCCCTGCCTGAGCCCCACCCCTCCCCCCTGCAGGTTCCACCTGCCTGACCCTGAACGTGACCTGCTGGGCTGCCCTGGCCCCACCTGACCGTCCAGGCTCATACAGCCTCTCCCCAAGGCCAGGCTGTGAAGCTTTTCTGTTGCAAGTGACAGAAAATCCTCCACAAACTGGATAATGAGGGAGGTGATTTCACTGTCAGGATTCGGGATTCCTGAGATGCATAGCCCCCTCCTGCCTCCTCTCCTGGCCTTCCTTACCTTCAGATTGTTCATGCCTTCTGGAAGGTCATTTTCAAATTAAAACAATTAAAAGTTAAAGGTAACTTTTGTAAAAGTCTAAAGTTTTTTGTAAAAGTTTAAAAGGTTTTTTCCTTTTTTAATTGTTTTTAAAATTAACAAGGATGGGGACTTCCCTGGTGGTCCAGTGGTTAAGAATCCACCTTCCAAGGCAGGGGATGAGGGTTCCATCCCTGGATGGGGGCTAATACCCCACATGCCACCAGGCAACTGAGCCCGCACTCACCGCAAGAAAGAGCCCACACACCACAACAAGTGCCCAAGTGCTGCAATTAGGACCTGAGGCAGCCAGACAAATAACATTTTTTATTTTTAAAATAAAATTGACAAGGATAGAGGAAATACTGATCGCTACTATTATTTCCTTCATTATTATAGAATACTGACTAGCTGAAGCTACCCCTACAAATAGAAATAATAATGAACATGGCACATGGAAAAATTCATGGATCATGGCTTTACTATCATTCTTAGAGGAAAAGTCAAAGCTTTCAATAGATCAAATAGAAAACAAGCAAAAAGGGAAGACAAATGAGTGTAACTCAAAGGACTAGAAAAGAGCAACAGTCAATTCAAGGTAACAAGAAGGACCTAAGTGAATAAATACAGGCAAAATTTTATTTTTTAATATTCAGGGAATTCCCCGGTGATTCAGTAGTGAGGACTCCGCACTTTCACTGCAGGGGCCTGGGTTCAATCACTGGTTGGGGAACAAAGATCCCACAAGCCACATGGTATAGCCAAAAGTAAAAACTGAGATGATTAATGGAAACATGAAACATCATTGAGACAAAACAGAAATGATGCATATGATCAAAACACAAATGTGCAAAAGAGAAAATGAAAACAGGGAACATCTCAGATATAACAAATATTATATTTGATATTAAATACTTAAGGGATATTATTCACAACCGCAAGCCAATACTTTAAAGCAGATTAAATGGAAATATTTCTGGAAAAAATATGAAATGCCAAAACCCGCTCAAGAGGAAACAGAAAAGTTGACTAGATCAATAGCCACAAAAGAAAGTGAAAACCCAAGAGAAACAGCAGACAGGCTGTTAGAAGGAATGGAAGAGAGCAGTACTGCTGCCAGATACAGGATCTGCACAAAAAGCAACAGTGTTTCTATGTTCCAGCCAAAGCTAACTGGGGAAATGGAGCCAAAAATACATTAGCATTTATCACAGCAATAACAAATAGAAACCACCTGGGAATTAGCCTAGCAGAGACTGCACAAGATTTCTATGGAGAAAATTTCAATCTAGTAAAGTCACCAAAGAACAGGGAGAAATTAGGAAGTTGTGCCCCAATTATGTATCCCACAGCTTCATGTCACCAAGCCAATTCTCCTCAAACTCATCTGAAAATGAAAAGACAATCCAATTAGGAAAGTTCCAGGAACTTTAACAGCTTGACTTGAAAATTCATCTGAAAACTAAAAAACGCACATGAATGGCTAAAAAAATCAAAGACACGATACTGGCAAGGGAACAGATGAGACAATCTAAGAAACAGAAGAGGGATTTCAGAATCATATCAAATGATGTGAACAGCAGAGATGAAAGGACGAATATCTAAGAAAATGATGCTGGAGACATTAACCTGATGTGTGAGCAAGATCTGGGCTCCTACCACATACAGCCTACACTCCACATAGAGAACCCTGGGTCCAACATTCCTTCCATACTTAACTCACTGGCTGTATTTATCACCTAAATTTCATGTTGCCTAATTAACAGTCATTAGTCTGGGTATCGTGGTATGTCTTATAATTTAAACATACATTTGTGATTTTTTTTGGTGGGAGGCTGTACCACGCACAGCATGTGAGATCTTAGTTCCCAGACCAGGGGTTGAACCCACGCCCACTGTGTTGGAATCTTAACCACTGGACCGCCAGGGAAGTTCCCATTTGCCATACTTTTTAACATTGAATGCATATTAAGCCCTTATGCAATCCAAACATTTCCGGCATGGAAGAACGTTTGAAAGAAGCAAGTTCTACATGAAAAGCAGATTCTTGAAATCCTTACACTGAATCACAGAAGCAAATAATCAGGCTGCTTCAAAGGAAAGATAAGCTACTGGAGCATTCTGCTTCTCAAAATGCAGAGATAAACAACCCAGGATGAACACCTGCCATGCGGTGCCAACACATTAGCATCCAGGAAGTAAGAAACAAAGAAAATATAAGAAAAATGTTTGCCCTGGATATTCACTTCCTCTAGAACTAGAGAGAGTTCAGATTCTCACTAAAGCTCTCTAGATGCAGCCATCAATGGTATTTGGAAAGTCTTCATATTACACATAAAGAAAAGAATATAAAAATGAAAAGTATTATATATAATGTAATATCACATGATAATATAATTTCACATAATGTAATATGTACTGCTGCTGCTGCTGCTGCTAAGTCGCTTCAGTCGTGTCCGACTCTGTGCGACCCCATAGACGGCAGCCCACCAGGCTCCCCCGTCCCTGGGATTCTCTAGGCAAGAACACTGGAGTGGGTTGCCATTTCCTTCTCCAAAGCATGAAAGAGAAAAGTCAAAG
Organism: Bison bison bison; assembly: GCF_000754665.1. NCBI lineage: Eukaryota > Metazoa > Chordata > Mammalia > Artiodactyla > Bovidae > Bison > Bison bison. The sequence goes on along the minus strand of NW_011495018.1, from coordinate 7,453,201 downwards.
TGAAGTCGCTCAGTCATGTCCCACTCTTCGAGACCCCACGGACTGCAGCTCACCAGGCTCCTCCATCCATGGGACTTTCCAGGCAAGAGTACTGGAGTGGGGTACCATTGCCTTCTCCAGTAATATGTACACACATACATATTCCAAGGGCTTCCCAGGGGGCCCTAGTGGTAAAGTATCCACCTACCAAAGCAGGAGATGGAAGAGATGCGGGTTCAGTCCCTGGGTCAGGAAGATTCCCTGGAGAAGGAAATGGCACCCCACTCCAGTATTCTTGCCCAGAAAATTACATGGACAGAGGAGCCTGGCAGGCTACAGTCCATAGGGTTGCAAAGAGTCAGACACGACTGAGTGACTGAGCACACACGCATTCCAAATAGTTTAAGGACTGAAATATGACAGTTAAATTCTAAAGTTAAAAAATAATAATAAAAAATAATAAAAAAAAATAAAAAAATTCTAAAGTTAATTTTTTAAAAAAGAGAAAAAGCCTAATGGTATCAAAGTTGGAAAGAGTTTAAGATGCCAAAAGAACCAAGTACGTGATGAGAAATGACAGATCCAACTCCATCAAAATTAAAGATTTCTGTTCAATAAAGAATATATTAAAAAAAAAAACAACCCACAGACAAGCTGAACAGATGAGTGGCAGACTGGGAGAACTTTTTCTTCAAAGTCCGTCTGAAATTTATAAAAATCATTATGCAAATTATACAAGTAACTCCTACAAATCAGTGAGTGAGAGAGAATCAGTCCCTCAGGAAAATGAGCACAGCTATAAACAGACGGTTAACAGCGAGGAGACAGCATCTGATGAGGAAGCGAGGAGGCCTCTGCCAGAGATGCGGGAACAGGGAGACACCGCCTCCAGCCATCCGATTCTCGGCAAACGGAAGGTCGATGAGAGCACAGGTAGCTGTGAGCTTGCAGAACAGGGGTCCCGCTGGCGGGCAGGCCAGGCTGCTGCTGCAGGATTGCAGACAGCCAGGCAGCAGGTACCTGCTCGGTACAGCAGCCTGGGACAGGGGGATAGGCGTGGGGCTCCTGAATATGTGTCCCAGAGTCATGGCCACAGAGCCCCCAGAAGATATGGAGAAGGGCGATGGGCACAGCATTATTCCTGTCACAGGGAGGGGTGAGGCCTGTCGCCCAGAATGGAAAGGCGTGCGGGGGTGTGGGTTGTCTCAGGCTGCCCAGGCTGCTAGAACAGGGCACCAAAGACTGGGCAGCTCCTTCACAACTTTGATCTCTCACCATCCTGGAGGGTGGAGAGTCTGAGATCGAGGTATCAGCACATCCAGTGTCAAGTCCAAGCCTACCTCCTGCTGTTTTCTGGATGTGACTTCACATGGCAGGAGGCATGAGGGAGCTCTCTGGGGTCCCTTTTGCAAGGGCACTAATCCCATTCATCAGGGCTCCACCCTCATGACCGAGTCACCCCCCACCCCAAAGACCCACCTCCAAATACCATCACCTTGGGTGGTGGAATTTTAACATGTGAGTTGAGGGGGGAGGGGCGGGCCTAGCGGGGGTCACAAACATTCAGCCTAGGTTTGTGGACTTCCCTGGTAGCTCAGACAGTAAAGCATCTGCCTACAATGCGGGAGACCCAGGTTCAGTCTCTGGGTCAGGAAGATCTCCTGGAGAAGGAAATGGCAACCCACTCCAGTATTCTTGCCTGGAAAATCCCATGGATGGAGGAGTCTGGTAGGCTATAGCCCACGGGGTCGCAGAGAGTCAGACACGACTGAGCAACTTCACTTTTTTTTGGGAGGTGGGGGCCAGTGGGGTCACAAACATTCAGCCTATAGCATGAGTATACTCACATAATGAAAATTCCACACGGCCAACGAACATACTAAGCCAGACTTACATATGGCAACAAGGACTGATCTCAAAAACTTAATGTCTGGCAAAAAAAAAGTAAGCAAGACAATAAGATTTACGGGCCAATGCTATTTATGGAGATTTTAAAACACATGCAAAATGGCACTCTATTTCAAGGAGCCATCTGTATTTAAATAAATAGATAATGTACTGAAAGTAGACTGGGAGGATGTAAATTAAACACATTGAAGTGGGTACTACTGGGAGGAGGGAAACAGGAGTGAGAAGGGAAGGTGAAGGGGAAATAATAAAATAAAACCAAGTGCAGCCTGGCACAGGCCACCCACAAAGCGAGCCAAGACCTCAGCTGGTTCTGGGGCATGTTGGTACTACATGCATGTGCAAGGACAGTGCTGAGGGCCCTTCTCCACCTCAAGAGTGGGGTCTGGATCTTACTCAAAGTCAGGACCTTCCTAGCGCACCCCACCCCATCCTTCTGCTGTGCACCAGCCCCAGACCAGCACCTCCAGGCTTTCCTCCACAGCCACGGCTCAGACCCCAGGGCCCTGCTTCAGCCCAGAGCACCTGCGTTCTCTACCTGCCTCTGAGGCCTGTGCCCTCTGACCCTGCCACCCACCCCTCCAGCCTCTGGCCAATGCAGGTGAGAAGACAGAGACTGGAAGGTGAGCTCACTTCCAAGATCAGGACAGCGGTCTCTGGACTGGGGGCCGGGTGTTCCAGGCTCTGCCCGTGCCGACTCTCAGCACAGTCCTCTAAGAGCCCTGCACGCACTGAGAGTGGGCCCTGGACATCCCTGAAGCCACAGAGTCCAAGGAAGACAGCCCAGCTAACGCCCTGGTGACCGCCAGGCTCAGCTGCTGTCTGAACACTGCTGAGTGTGCTTTCTTGGTAACTCGATGTCAGCCCTGATGATCGTAGAGAATAGAAAAGAGAATCCTCTATTCCAGGGAGTCCCAAGGACAGGTGGACAGGGAGGGGTTGGACATAGGACCCCGCCCACCGAAGCAGCAAGATGCCAGAACCCCATGGAAGGGGGCACTGCCAGGGGGTGGCATTGGTTTCCTCTCCCCGTAATTATTAACTTTTTCAGGATGACAGTCTGAGCAGTGAGGGTCTTGGGACAGGGCTCGTGTACCTCCCAGGGCACATGTGCTAAGGAAGTGCCTATGAATCCACAGCAGAAGGAAGGGAATTTTGGATGGAAGGGAGGGTGGGAAGGAAGGACAATAAACAATGGATGGAAGGAGTGATCAGCTGAAGAGTGATCACACAGGGGCACAACAAACTCAGTCTCACAGTCACAACCCCCAGAGCGGGGCCTTTGACAACACAGTATGCTCATGCACACGTCTGGTTATGAAATAAAGTCACTTCATCAGAACATGGAGCAAGCTAAGCACATCTTAGAATCATTCAAGTAAATGAAACTCACCCTTTAAGTGCCGGGCTTTTTATTTAAACCATTTAGGATAAAAACTCCTTGTTCATTGCAAAATGGACTAACACTCCCTGCTTTTAATTACCCACAAACACCAAACATAATAACGTGTTCTCATGGGCGTAATCTGAGCCATGTCTGTCTCGCCTGTTGTAACACCACGAGGACTTGGGGATTATGAGGTCTGAACGTCCACTCTGCCTGACCCCCAGCCCACCAGCTTCATCTCTGCCCACCTCACCCCTACTCTTCCCTTCTCTCTCGGACCCCAGCACTTTCTCTCAGGCTCTTCCCTCTGGCAGGACCATGCTCCCCATGATACTGTAATGGTTTGGTTCATCACCTGGTTCCACACACATTCAGCCAAAATTCTGGGCTTTGTCACCAGGGTAGCCCACGCCCAACTACGTGCAGCTCAGTCTGTGGCAAGAGGGTGTATTTAGACAAGGGAGGCTGTTTTCTACCTAGCTTGGGGTAGGGAGGTAGGGGCATCCATACATGCCCTCCAGTGGGCATGTATGGATGTGAGAGTTGGACTATAAAGAAAGCTGAGCACCGAAGAATTGATGCTTTTGAACTGTGGTGTTGGAGAAGACTCTTGAGAGTCCCTTGGACTGCAAGGAGATCCAACCAGTCCATCCTAAAGGAGATCACTCCTAGGTGTTCATTGGAAGGACTGATGTTGAAGCTGAAACTCCAATACTTTGGCCACCTGATGGGAAGAGCTGACTCATTTGAAAAGACCCTGATGTTGGGAAAGATTGAGGGCAGGAGGAAAAGGGGACGACAGAGGATAAGATGGCTGAATGGCATCACCGACTCGATGGACATGAATTTGGGTGGACTCCAGGAGTTGGTGATGGACAGGGAGGCCTGGCGTGCTGTGGTTCATGGGGTCGCAAAGAGTCAGACATGACTGAGCGACTGAACTGAACTGAACTGGAGGCCTGGCAGCTCTGTCTCCCTGCTGGGGAGCGGGGAGGCCCAGCATGCCCTGACAGGGGACAACTAAGCTGACCAGCTCGCTGGAGGCACCTGACTCCTCCCCGCAATGGTGGGGCCTACAGAGGACCAAGAGCTCTGCCTTGGGCTCAGGATACAGAATCCTCGGGAAGCCCTAGGATGAGTGAGGACGATGACAAGGACCTCAGCTCAGAGAAGATAGGAATGGATGTAGCCCAGGACAGTTGGCACTCTCAGCTGAATGACTCTGTGTTCACAGGAGACAGGAGGAAGGGGAGTCATGTTAGAAAGACCATCACCAGAAAAAAGTAAGGAGGGGGTGGAGCTGGGTGCCTGGAGATGGCCAGCACATGCATGTCCAGCAGCCTCCCCTCTGCTCCCCTTGGTGGGCCCTTTCCCATCTCCCTGACCACTTAAAGCTCCATGTAGCTGAGGACTTAGTCCTTCATCCTCGTCTCCTCTCCCTCCACTCTCAATCTTGTTAATCTCATCCCTTTTCAGGACTACAATGTCATCTGTGTATCAAAAACTCCTGAAATGACACTTCCCAGCCTGAATCTCTTGCCTGAACTTCAGGCTTATGTACCCAGCTGCCTATTCACATTTCCTCTTGGATGTCCAACAGATATCTCTGTCAGTTAGAGACTGCTGCGTAACAAGCAGCCCCAAACTGAGTGGGCCAAAAGAACCGTGTGTTGTTTCTCATGATTCTTTTGTTCCAGAGCTTAGACAGGGCTCATCTGACTGGTTCTTCTGCCCCATGTGATGCTGGCTGGAGTCCCTCCCATGGCTACACTCATCTGAGAATGCAACTGGGGCTGGAACGTGCAAGAAGGTCCTTCTCACTGGTCTGGAAGTTGTTGGCCCAGCAGTCCACAGGCTTCTTTCTCCAGCCTCCTTACAGCACAGCAACTGGGTTCCCAGAGAGCAAAAGCAGAAGCTGGCAGGCCTCTTCAAGGTGAGGCCAGGAACAGACACAGCATCGTTTCCCCCCACTCTACTGATCAAAGCAAGCGACAAAACCAGCCCTAATTCAAGGATGGGGGAAGGAGTGGGAAGTAATGGCCACGTGGCATGGGGGACAGAAGGGAAGGAGTTGTCAGTGGCTCTCTTTGGACCACTCAGATGACATCTACTCCATCACAAGTCCTGCTGTTTCTGTACTGAGAATATATCTGGAATCTCATCCCTTCGCCCCGCCACCACTGCTCCCAACCTCACCTGAGTCACCAGCATCTTTACCCTGCTTCCCCACCAGCCTCCTGAGTGGCCTCCCTGGTTCCACCCTTGGAGTCTCTTCCCAGCATAGCAGCCAAGTTGACCATTCTGTACTTTAGGTTGGATAATGTCACTTCTCTGTTCAAACCTTCCTGTGCTTTCCTATTTCATTAAGAGGGGAGCCAAAGCTCTTACTGTGGCCCCCAGAGCCCTACACTGTCTGCAGCCCCCATGCCCACTCTGGCAGCACTGGTCAGACCACCGTGTGCCTCCCTGACTGCCCTCCAGCCAGCCTGGCCTTTCATCTGAAGAGTCCCCTGCAGCCCACAAAGCATTTTCTTAGCAGGAGCAGCTACTTAACTTGCAGGGCTCAGCACAAAATGGAATTACAGGTCCTTGTTCCAAAGGACTAAGAATTTTGAGACAGGCAAGCATTAAACCAAGGGCAAGGAAAAGGGGTAGAAGGTATAAAACAATGTAAATCCCAGCCCTTGGACCCCAGCCCTGGGAGCCCGAAAGTCCTGCCAGGACTCAGGGAGGAGCCCAGCAGGATCGGTGAGGGTGGTGGCAGAGGGGCGCTAATTAGGGGGCTCACACAGAACCTGCAAGTCGGGCCACCACAAGCCCCAGCCCCACGTCAGGACAGACTTAATGACCTGGGTTGGAGTCACCACCAACATAAAGTATCTTGTTCCCAGCAACTTTTAAAAGGCGTTTATGGCCCCGGGACACCTCAGGCCAACACTTGGCTTATGGGCCAGCTACCCAGACAATGAGGGCAAAGAGGCAGTCAGCACAGGGTCCTGGAATGACGGGCACCAGGGCCGGGGATCTGAGGCCCATTCTCCCTGCACAGGACTGGGCGCCCCTCCTCGTTACCTTGCAGTTTCCCCCCTTGCCCATCCCATCACTCAGTCCTGCAAGGGGCCATCTCCTCCACAGACCGGGGGTGGGGCTCCCAGCATCGTAACCAGAATCCTGGGGTCTGGGAAGCCCATCACCACCCATGTTTACTCGTTGGTTTGTTTTTCTTTTTTGGCCGTGCTGAGTAGCACATGGGATCTTGGTTCCCTGACCAGGGATTGAGCCCGCGCTCCCTGCAGTGGAAGGGCAGAGTCTTAACCACTGGACTGTCAGGGAAATCTCTGCCACTAGTGTTTAAATGCAGCCCCAGGAAACACAAAAGCCACTGGAGGCAGGACCTGAGTCACTGCCTCCCAACAGCGCCAAGGACCCCGGGAACACCTTGAGTTCCCACAGTCCACTCCATTGCTTTCATCAGCCCACGTGCTTCATAGCAATTGATCTGACGTTATGTTTTTGTTAATCAAAGATGGTCATAACAAGAGTCCAAGGTACAGGAGCTAAGCCCTCACTCTGATGTGATTCCAGCCAAAAGCAGGGAGAAGTTTTACCCTGGGTCCCTCTGTCTCAAGGAAACTGTGAGATTTCCGTGCTTTACTTGTATGCAGCCACCATTTACTGAGAACTTAACACATGCAAAGCTAGGGGAAAGGCTTTGCATGAATGGTCTCACCCAGGCCCCATAGCAACTTGGGAAGTAAGCTTGTCATCCTCCACCCCAGGTCACAAATAAGGAATTGGGTTCAGAATGGCCTGAATACATATCCTGGGGTTAGTGATGGGCCTGGAATTCCAACCTATGTCTGCAGAGGGTAACGCTGGGCGACTTCCATCTCCTTATCAAGATTCACCGCTCCTGAGAGGCAACCATGGTGTCCACATGGGGAAGGAGCAGCTAACTCTGCCTGGAACAGTCATAGAGGGCTTCCTGGAGGTGGTGATATCTAAGTTGGGTTTAGAATGATGAGTAGGGTTTGGCTAAGAGAGGGGAACAAAGAGAAAAAGGAGCACGTGCAGGGCTCTGAGCACAGCAGGCAGGAACCAGAGGCGTCCTGGCATCTCAGTGCACGTCCTCAGAGGCTCTGAGATTTGGGGTTCCACCCTACTATTATTAATAATAGTAATAGCTACCACATGTGTACGTGCCTGCTAAGTCGCTTCAGTCATGTCTGACTCTTTGTGACCCTATGGACTGTAGCCTGCCAGGCTCCATTGTCTGTAGAAATCTCCAAGCAAGAATACTGGAGTGGGTTTCCATGCCCTCCTTCAGGGGCTCATCTTGACCCAGGGATAGAACCCACGTCTCTTATGTTTCCTGCATTGGCAGGCGGGTTATTTACCACCAGCACCACTTGGGAAGCCCAGCTACCATACAGCCAACACTTACTATGTGTTTTATAGAAAAACCATTATTTTCCCCCACAAGACTGAGAGCCAGGGACGTTAAGAAACTGACCATGTGATCTCAGGTGCAGGATGGAGCCAGGTCCGCATCATGGCTTCCATTTGCAGCCAGAATCCACACTCCCGGTCTCCACACAGACAGCCTGTTGGTGCGGGGCTCATGGGAGCTGGCAGGAACAGTGCTGGCATTGGTATCAGGGAGACCCTGGTTCCTCTCTCAGCTCTGGCACTCACTTCTCAATCCTGAGTAAGTGACTTCTCCTCTGGGCCCCCAGCCCCCTTTCCTCCTGCTTCACAGGATGTCAGCAGGATTGCAGTGGCCAGGTCATGGAAACATTTTTCTGATTATGGTAGGATAAATAACAGCCCAGAGATTGTTCGTTGGACTTACCTGGTGGTCCAGTGGCTAACACTCCACACTTCCAATGCAGAGAGCTCAGGATTGAGTCTTGGTTGGGGAACTGGATCCCACACGCTGCAACTAAGACCCAGTGCGGTCAAATTAATAAATATCAAGGGGGAGAAAAGATTGCTCAATCCTAGTCCCCAGAATGGTGAATATGTCACTTCATATGGTAAAGGGGACTTTATAGATACAATTAGTTAACAGGGAGATGGGAGACTGTTCTGGATTATCCAGTGGGCTCACTGAAATCACAAAGCTCCATATAAGTGAGAGGTAGGAAGGTCGGAGTTGGAGAAACACTCACGATAGCAGAGGTCAGAGTGATGGATTTCAAAAACAGAAGGAGGAGGGACTTCCTGGTGGTCCAGTTAAGACTCTGCTCATAATTCAGGGGACACTGGTTTGATCCCTGGTCAGGGAAGATCCCACATGTCCTGTGGTGCAGAAAAACACACACACACACACATACACACACACAGAATAGAGGAAAGAGTCACCATCAGAGAAACAGGCAGAGAATGCAGGCAGAGAAACTTGCAAAACTGAAACAGGTATGGGATGGGATTCTCCCCTAGAGCCTCCAGCAGGAAGCAGCTGTGCCCACAACTTGACATTAGCCCTGTGAGACTGATTTTGGACTTCTGTCCTCCAGAGTTGTAAGATAAATTTGTGTTAAGTCTCGGAGTTTGTAGTAACTTGTTACCGCAGCAAGAAAAAACTGATACACTGGCTCTCATACCCTGTTCACAAGGGAGTGATGCCACCTGGGACTTTGCACCCTGAAAATTTTACACAAGTATCTCCTTTGGTCAAAGCAAAATAAAAATATTTTAAAGGAGCTGAAAAATGTATAACCACATTAAACCGTACCAGTCTCTTCCTGCTGCCCCCAGCTGAGACACATTTTCTTTTCAAAGAGTGATGCTAAGGTGCTTCCCGACAAAATCAGACCTGTTGGGACGGCGTCCGCTGCTTGTCACCAAGTAACCTTGTCTGCCCATGGGTGCCGTGGGACCCACGCTGAAATAACAGCGCTGGGAAAAGGCACACTGCTGACCAAGCAGGGGCTCTAGCGGAGGTGGAGGGTGGATGTTTTGGCAGATGTTTCTAAGAGCTTGAATATAATTTGTCAACTTTGTGGGCAGGAAGGGTGTGGCCATAATTTATTAATAAAACTAGTGAAAATGCATGGCAGTCAAGGGAAGGCAGAGCCCTCGAGACGCCGCCCAAACTGCCCACACAACAGAGAACAGTCAGGGGATGGGCCTGGAGCCGGGTGCTCATCAGTGCTCGGCCGTGGAGTCTGCCCCCCTCCACCCTGGTCCCAGCGGAGATGGACTGGGTCAGCAGAGCCCAGACAGGTCTGTCTGACTGCATCCTGCTGGCCACCAACCCTGCCATGGAAGAGAGGCCAAAACAGGAGGGTCAGAGATGGACCTTCTAGTCCCTGCCAGGGACCAAGGCAAGTTACTGTCCATCTCTGGGTCTCAGTTTCCCCAGCCAGAGCCAGAGCCAGCTGGACTAGAGGACCCAGCCTGAGGGTCCCGGCTCCCTGGTCCAGGCCCTCAAGCTCAAGTCCAGCTCCACCTCAGCCTCTGTCTCTCCCCCCTCCCCAGATGGGCCCAGCTCCAGCCAGAGCATCTAGCAAATTCTAACAAAGAGGGTTGCTTTCTGCTTGCTACCCAACGTCCCTCCCCTCCATCTCCCTGAGGTCTCCTTGAATGAGGTCAAATGAACTTGACCTCATTTCTTGATCCTGGGGCCAATAGATCATTTAGTCTTAACTCTCTCCTCCCATGGGCTTGGCACCCCTTTCTCTTTTCTTTTCAGATCTTTACACTCCATCTTGGTTTAAACCCCCAAAGACAACCCAGAGAGAAGGACTTGGGTGCAGGTGGTGTATTTGGGAGGTGGTCCCAGGAAGCACAGGGAAGATACAGAGAAAACCAAACAGAGTGCTGATCCCCCAAATGATAAGGGGTTTCCCCGGCGGCTCAGATGGTGAAGAATCTGCCTGCAATGCAGGAGATCCAGGTCCAGTGCCTGGGTCAAGAAGATCTCCTGGAGAAGGGAATGGCCACCCACTCCAGTATTCTCACCTGGAGAATCCCATGGACAGAGGAGTCTGGTGGGCTACAGCCATGGGGTCCCAAAGTGTCGGACATGACTGAGCAACTAACACTTTCACTTTCAAAATGACAAGTTGGAGTCCTAATCCCTGGTATCTATAAACGTGACTTTATTTGAAAATGGGGTTTTTGCAATGAAGTGATAAGGTCTTTACATTTAATTTAGTTGCAAGTTAAGGTGAGAACACACTGCTGTAAGATGGGCTCCTAATCCAATATGACTGGAGTCCTTATGAGGAGAAGAGCTGCAGAGACAGGCAAAGATAGGAGGAGAATAGCATGTGAAGGCCCACTCATGCAGAGGGAAGACTGTCACGTGAAGACAGAGGCAGAGATTACAATGATGCAGCTGCAAGCCAAGGAACTTCAGTCATATTGGATTAATAGCCCATCTTCTTGAAGAATGGGGGTTTCCCAGGTGGCACTAGCAGTAAAGAACCCGCCTGCCAATGCAAGAGACATAAGAGACACAGGTTCAATCCCTGGGTCAGGGAAGATCCCCTGGAGAAGGAAATGGTAACCCACTCCAGTATTCTTGCCTAGGAAATCTTATGGACAAAGGAGCTGGTGGGTACAGCCCGTGGGGTTGCAGAGAGTCAGACACGACTTAAGTGACAGTGTGCACACACATATTGCAGTGTGTTTTCATCTTGCGAGTAAATTACATGTAAAGACCTTATCCCTTCATTGCAAAGACCCCATTTTCAGATAAAGCCACACTTATAGATAGCAAGGATTAGAACTTAACATATACATACATGCATAAATATACATGCGTATGTACATGTATGTATATAAGCTTCCCAGGTGATGCCTGTGGTAAAACAACAACAACAACAACCTGCATGCCAGTGCAGGAGACACAGAGGCATGGGCTAAATCCCTGGGTTGGGAAGATCCCCTGAAAGAGGACACGGCAATCCACTCCAGTGGGTTCTTGCCTGAAGAACCCCACGGACAGAAGAGCCTGGCGGGCTACAATTCATGGGGTCACAAAGAGTCAGACGTGACTAAAATGACTTAGCACACTTGCACTCATATATAAACTTTTTGGCCATTTAGCATCTTTGTATGCCCTTCCCCACTTCATGTAGCTTGGAAGAGAGAGGAAGTCTGTTCCATTACAGATGCTGAAGTGCCAGAGACCTGCCTTCCTAGCCTCTTTTGCAGCCAGGGGAACAGGCATTTGATGAGGGTTCTGTCCACTAGGTACCCATGGGAGCCAGTGACAGAAAGAGTCTGAGACTGTGTGGACACCATGCTGGGGAGGTTGGGGGCACCAGAGGTAACCACACATTCTAGAGGCTTCCAGAGTTGGGCTCAAGCAGCAATGGCCAGCTCATTCACTCTGGGATCAGCGCCAGTGGAGGTGTCAGTTCCCACAGAGATCTCAGGTGTCTCCCCAGGGGCAGCCCTGCTGAGTGATTCTAAACATTTTTACTGGCTGCACGGCCTCCAAAACTAGTTGTCTGACCCATACAGAGATCCTGTGAGCTGCTCACACCCTGCAATGCATTTGTTTTGCCTTAATAAGCAGAATTAGCTTCAGCTGCTTGCCTTCAAGCTCCATGACTGATGCAATTTCATGTACACAGCTCTTTCAGCTTTTGCTTGCAACCATTCTGGCTTTGAGATTCTGGTGGGAGGCTTTGGGAGTGGGCCAGCTCTGTTCCCTGTGGGCAAGTGGCCCTGGTAAGCATTCTACGTGTTTTTCTTCTTTATAACAACTCTATTGGATAGATAAGTTTATTGCTTGGTTTTTGAAATGAGGAAACTTGAGGCTCAGAGAAGGTTTGCAACTTTCCAGAAGCAGCAGAGCTCAAAAGGATGGAGGCCGGATGTGCTCTGGGTTGGTCTGACTCTAAATCCTAGGCTGTTCTGCCAGGAAACTCTCTTGGGAGGGAGGGGTCACTTCCTGCTGGGAGTCCTACCTGAAAATAATTCCCCTGTTGGTGCCTGGACATTTCCTGTGTAACACCATGAAATATCCTCCCAGAAACACATTCTAAATTACTTTGGACCCTGAATCATGCAGGTTACATTTTAAGATCATCAGGGTTGGCTACGTTGAGGACTCTTTCTAAACAAAGCACAGTTGCAGTACCTATGAGGAAAGCTCCTGTGTGGGACAAGAAGTCCCATGAATGGAGCATCTCTTAATCTGGGGTCTTGGAGAAGCAAATTACCCACCGACTCAACAGAGCAGCAGCCTGGGCAGTGACAGTCCATCCGATGGCCCTGATAGGTTTATTCCTGGGACAAGATCAGGGGAAGACAGGTGCTAAGGATGCTGAGCTTACAAGCTCCCATCAGGACTCAGAGGGCACTGAACCTTTGGGGATTTTGGCAGCTATGTCAGAAGGGGGTGGGGTGGGGGGTGGGTTAGGAAACTCAGACCAGGGCAGTGGCCCCAGGGACTCAGGACAGTTCTGGAACTTTCATTTGGGAGTTGGACTTGTCACTCCTGTTCCTAGAGTGCCCAGCATGAAACTCTTCAATGAAAGGCCTGTGGGGAAATGGGGGCCTGTGCCAGGTGCCACAGTTGGTGCAGCAGAAGGACCCTGAGAGGAAGAAGGCCAGCATACTGAGATGCTAAAGGCACTGGTGAAGAAGGGGGACCCTGGGTGAGTGGAGGTGTTCAGTCTTCCAGTCATGTCAAACTCTTTGTGACCCCAGGGACTGCAGCACCTCCAGCCTCCCTGTCCCTTGCCATCTCCCAAAGTTTGCCCAAGTTCATGTCCATTGCATCAATGATGCCATCCAGTCATCTCATCCTCTGATGCCCTCTTCTCCTTCTGCCCTCAATCTTTTCCAGCATCAGGGACTTATCCAACGAGTCAGTTGTTCACATCAGATAACCAAAATCCTGGATTTTCAGCTTCAGCTTTGGAAGTAGGGAGTCTGAAAAGTCAGATGCTGTGGGGAAGAGTGGGACTTAGCAGCCTGAAGATCTGTATTCCCCTGGGGGGCAGCCCATTTCCTGGGCCAGTTGAAGGCAGGCAGTTCTGAGTGGGGAGAGCCCTGGATAGATCTGAGGCAGATGGCCTTTGCTCCTGCTCTGTCACCCACGACTGGTGAGACCAGGAACTGCCAGCACCCATTCCTGGCTCCTCCCTCCCTCTAACCTGGAACCTGGAGAAGACTGACCCCAAGTGACACCCTGAGTTTCTTAATTTGGGGCAAACACCCTGCATCTCCTAGTGTTAACACTGTCAACAAAACGATTTCCTCGTCCTCCCTAGTGCCCACCTTGCTGAAACAGCTGAGTCCCTTCCTCCTGAATGGGAAACTGAGAGGCTACTTCTTACAAGACGGATGCCACCGTGCCCGTTTCCGAGCTCACATGAGCTAACAGCTAGCGGAAAGTGAGACCCCAGCCTTTCTCCCTCTACCCGTTATCTCGTGTGATGTTACAGACCTGTGAACCTGGGTATAAGGGAACTTTTTTATTATTCCACATGCTCCAGCTCCCACCCACTTTTGAGAGGTGGGAAGCCAGTGTCTTTCTCAGTCCCCTAAACCCCTGTAGGGATGCTTCACAGAGGTGACACCTGTGTTTTCTCTCAATCACTAACCCCCTAAAGACCCACCCTAGGAGCCTGTAACTCCACGCCCCTCTCTCTGGGATGCCCATGGCTCCACCCCCTCTGTCTGGGATGCCCGTGGCTCCGCCCCCTCTGTCTGGGATGCCCGTGGCTCCGCCCCCTCTGTCTGGGATGCCCGTGGCTCCGCCCCCTCTCTCTGGGATGCCCGTGGCTCCGCCCCTCTCTGAGACAGCTCAGGCTCTCTTGGGACAAGCTGTGTGCTTGCAGAGGGCCCAGCGGTGAGCATCAAGTAGTGCACCAATGCTGCGCCCTGTTTTGGAGTGAAGACCACACAGGGGTCCCTTTAGTCTCTAGGACCTCTGCTCCTGATATCCTTTCCTATCTGAGTTCTTTTCTCCCAGTTCTTCCTCCAAGGCGCCCCTTCTCCCTTCTCCTTAATCTGCTGAGTATTCATAGCAATTGGCCCAAGGTCCAGCTCTGGCTCAGGGAACTGACAGTTTTGAGGAAATGGAGACAGGAGAGCGGGTAAGAAGATGGTGGTGAGGGGCACCCTACCTCTCCTGCTTCTTCCCTGAAGAGACCAGAGACTCCTGGATCGAGGAGGAGAGCATCCTTGTCAGTGGTTTGTGGGCCCCTCATACCCAGTGCTGAGTGGGCATCACACAGGCATGATGGTGGCCTGGTGGATTCCTAGGCCTCTGCTTCTATGTCTTTAAAATGGGCACAAGAATTATATAATAAAAATGAATGTAAGATTTATTATCATAAAGTCACATGGTTTTATATAAATACATATCATACACATATGTATTATACACCTATTATAGGATTTGGCATTGCCCAGTTGCAGGACCTGATTAAACTGTCTCTGGGAGCTGTTGCTTCTACATCTGGTGCCACAGCCTGAAGTCAGCCATGGAGAAGGGAAGGTGGATGTGAGGTGGAGAAGGTCAGGGAAAACAGGATGAGCAGACCTACAGGATGGGCTAGAACGAGCTTAGGTGATGGGGGTGGCCTGCACTCTGATGCCCTTCATCACAGAGCTAAACACCCACCAGCCCGGGAGCTGCAGAGGCTGAATGAAGGAGGAGTCATGGCAGCCCCTGCCAGCCAGATGAGCCCACAGGTGAGCAGTGACATCTGCGAGCTGCCAGGTGCCTTGTGCTCCAGTCTACCAGGGGACAGGAATACAGCTGCTTCTTCACTTCCGCCTTCATTATCTCATGCCAAGCGTCTCCTGCCACCGGCCCACACTAACCTGGACCTATGTAGGGAAGGGAATTCCATACCCTCGGAGACCTCAGGTCACCTGGAACACCACAGCAGTGTTCTGGTGGACAAGAGTGACCAGAGGGGGCCACAGGGACACTCTGCCCCAGCGTGGAGCCCAGCTCTCCAGTTTAGATGTCCCTTTCCTCAAGACAGGTTTTCTGTAGACATAATGAAACTGAAAGTGAAAGCGTTAGTTGCTCAGTCATGTCCAACTTTTGGCAACCCCATGGCCTGTATCCTCTGTCTATGGAATTCTCCAGGCCAGAATACTGGAGTGGGTAGACCGTCCCTTCTCCAGGAAATCTTCCCAACCCAAGGACTGAACCTGGGTATCCGACATTGCAGGCAGATTCTTTACCATCTGAGTCACCAGAGAAGCCCATAATGAACCTACCCCAAGCCTAAAACCAGATTGAGGCCACATTGGAGCCCCACAGTTCTCCCTAACTTCTAATCGTGGGCATCTGGGATTGGGGACTTGGAGCCCAGCCTCATCCCAGAGGTCCTTCGCTCCCTACATGCCTCCTCTCTGGGAGGCTCAAGATTCATGCCCAGCTGGGTACCAGCCTGCTCTATATCTGCATGTCTAAGGGAGACCACAGAGGGGACTCTTCAGGTAAACACAGTCAGCAGATGAACCTTCCAGAGGCTGTGCTACCTACAGTGTTAAAATTCTAGAAAGAATAGTTATGTGAGGGTAGAGACAGAAAACCTATATGGAAAGATGCTGACACATCACTAGGAGTTCCCTCTGAGAGACAGCATTATGGATGATTCTTCGGCCCTCCTGGGTTTTCTTTTCCCTATATTGAATCTCAATGAGCTTTTATAGTAAAACTTTATAATAAAAAAGAACAGATCTACTGTAGTCAGGTTTTCCCTCCCTTGTCCACACAGCAGATCCACTTAGGTAACAGGTGCAACAGCCAGGAGAGCTCGGGGCGGAGCTGAGCCACATACAAGCCACCTGCCTGGCACTGGAGAAACAGAAATGCTCTGTGGCCAAGAAAGGCCACGTCTCAGCCTTTCAGACACCGAGGGCATAGCTGGGGCATGAAACTGACCAGGTTCGGTCATCTATCCCTGCTGTCCTCGACAGCTTGCCATTGTCAGCAGAAGTCACAGGGCAGGGAGCTGGTGGACGGGTGTCCTCATGCAGGTGAGATGGGCTGAGTCCCTCTCTCCTCACCCCCTGTAAGTATCAAAACACCCCAGGTGGACTTTCCTGGTGGCACAGTGGATAAGAATGTCCCCCACGTGCAGGGGACACGGGTTTGATCCCTGGTCTGGGAAGATTCTGCGTGCCGTGGAGCAGCGAAGCCTGTGTGCCCCAACTATTGAGCCTGTGCTCGAGAGCCCACGAGCCACAACTACTGAAGCCTGCCCGCCCCAGAGCCTGTGCTCCACAGCAGGAGAAGCCACTGAAGTGAGAAGCCCACGCACAGCATGAAGGGTGGCTCCCAGCTCACTGCAACTAGAGGAAAGCCGAGCAGCAGTGAAGGCCCGGTGCAGCTAAAAATAAAGAGTTTTTTAAAAAAATATCAAGGTGTGTGTGATCAACTCTTTGGCTCTTTCAAGGATGGCAGGAGTCCTAGTCCAACAGAAAGACTATTTCAAAGGAATGAAAGCTGAAAAGAAAGCCTTGCAGATAGCAATGGGCTTGCCCAAGGAGACAGATACCAGCCAAGAGCATCACAGGTTTGCTCCAGCTTCTCTCCTGGGCGGTCTAACTCCAAACCACCACCTGGGAGAGCAGTGGGGGACCACCTCACCACATGGATGCAAAGCCACACGCCGCTGGGCACCTGTTGGTCAGAGGTCAAACTTGGTTTTCCTGTAGCTCAGAGCGTGTGCTCACTCTAAGGGCCAGAGAAGCAGAAGGTACCCATGAAGGCTGATGATTTTCAGTCCCTTCTGATTGATACTCTTTTAAAAAATTGTTTCATTTATTTTAATTTTTGGCTGCTCTGGGTCTTCATTGCTGGGCACGGGGTTTCTCTAGTTGAGGCAAGCAAGAGTTACTCTCTGGTTGTGGTGCAGGGGCTTCTCATTGAGGTGGCTTTTCTTGTTACAGGGCACGCAGCTCCAGGGCACGTGGGCTGCAGTCATTGCAACATGTGGGCTCAGCAGTTGTGGCTCTCGGGCTCAGCTGCCCTGAGGCATGTGGGATCTTTCCAGACCAGGGATTGAACCCTTGTCCCCTGCACTGGTAGGTAGACTCTTTACCACTCAGTCACCAGGGAAGTCCTGATATTCTTGGCATATGTGTTCACATTTATTTGTTGAGTGCAGGGAAGGAACCAACACTTCCTACACGGTGTGCAAAATAAAAACGTCACTGAATGTGACTTTGCACCCCCAGGCTCTGCCTTGGAGGCAAGAAGAAGCTGCTCGCTTCTCTCCAACTCCTGAACCCAAGTGTACATTTTGCCAGTTGGGTTTATTTTCTGGAATGCCATCGTGCCCTTTAGATGGGTGACCTGGGCCGCTGTCAGCCAGTGTGCCCTTCAATCAGCTCTTCCCGCTCTGTGCCCAGGAAGCAGCACCCACATCCCGCCACCAAGCCTCCAGGCCAGGCACACTCCTACACAGACTACAGGGTCCTGTTTATCTTTTTAGTATCTTATTTATTTATTTGGCTGCATCAGGTGTTAGTAGCAGCACGCAGGATCTTCGATCTTTGTTGCAGGATATGGGGTCTGTTTCCCCAACCAGGGATCGAACCCAGCCCCCCTGCATTGGAAGTGCAGAGTCTTGGCCCCTGGACCACCGGGGAAGTTCCTCCAAGACCCCATTTAAATGCCACCTTCCCCACGCACCCGCCCCATGCCCCAGCTGCTCTGCTCCTCCCTGATGCCCTAGATCCTTGGTGCTCCTCTCCTGACATCACAGCTCCTCCATGGCCCCTTCCCTGATACTCCAGCTAGCTCCTCTTCCTGACTTTCACAGGTTTTATTGCTTTGGTCTCTCTCTTCCCCTGACCTTGAGAGGCCATCTGTCTCCTCTCAGCTCTTGCCCTCTGACCCCTGGCACTGTGCCTGGCACTGTAAGCACCCTACAAACTCTGGTTGAAAAAGAAATTGCTGATCAATGTCTGAAATTAATCCAACTCAAGCTTTTCTCGGCAGTCATCTGTAAATTGATTCAAGGTGCCCAGCTGGGGAGGTGGCAGGTGTGCAGAGGAAATCAAGGAATCCAGCCTCTCTCCTTCCTCTGAAATCCTGCCAGACTCTGATTCTTCTGTTTTTTCCTTCACATGTGTGCATACTGCGGGGGAGCAGATTTCCGAACCGGGATAAATATGCATTTGCTTGTGAACATCAATGTTGTGAGCACAGTAAATCATTAGAAACAAGAGACATCTCTCGCGCTGGAAGGAAGGAGCTGCTTCCGCCAGCTCTATCGGAAAGGCATCGACACCAATAATGCCACTCGTCAGAGCCCCTGGGGAAATCGAAGCTTTTCCTATTGAGGAGACTGTTTAATGGATGTACTGGCATGCATGGGATGAGGGCTGTGATGGATGCAGACTGGAGAGACCTAAAGACACGGCAGGTCACACAGTGGTGTCAGAGCAGACAGGCACCCAAGTGTGGAGAAGACCAGCCCTGCTGAGGTCAGAAGTACGGGCAGCAGTACACGCCCCGCCCTTCCAGCAACCCCCAAGCCTGTCGCTCTCTGTGTGCTGCAAAACACCAGAAGCCTAATCCGCTTTCTGCTCATGCTGGGCACCTCTAAGCAGAACAGACAGACGGTGCAGAGCAAAGGGGAGCATCCTGGCCTCAAGGCTTGCTTTCTGTGGTGCCCAGCTCAGCATCCCCTGCCTCTCTCACAGTAGGTACTCGATAAAGTTGGCTGAATTGTGGATTCTAAACTTCCAGTGTTGGCAGTGGGTCAGTCACAGAACACATAATCACAACCGCACGGTCTGATTCCATCCCAGGAAAACAAGTGTGTCAGCAGCTGCTGTGGATGAAATCATCCATTACTCAGGGAGTGGACGACGCTTGTCCGCAGCTCATCACTGCCCCAAACTTTCGTCTGATCATCGAAATTATGTTCCAACGGATCTCAACCTGATACATCAGAGGCATCTGGTAGACTGTTATAAAGATACAGGTGGTGGACCCACCCAGACCGGGCGGAGGTGCTGTGAAGGCTTCTCTCACGTTTCTCCAGGGGCCTCCAAAGACAGAGAACCACTGAGTTCCCAGAGGGGCCAGGGGACACTGCCCCAACTCTGCTGCTGGAACCCTCTAAAGTTTCTGCCGGGCCCTTCACAGAAACTCTTTTCAGAATCTCAGCTTCCTCATCTGTAAAACAGATGTAATAAAACCCTGTGCCCTATACCCTGAGAAAACCATAACTGCAAAAGACACATGTCCCCCAGTGGTTATTGCAGGTCTATTTACAACAGCTAGGACATGGAAGCAACCTAGATGTCCATTGACAGATGAATGGATAAAGAACCTGTGGTACATATGCACAAAGGAATATTACTCAGCCATGTAAAGGAACACATTTGAGTCAGTGCTAATGAGGTGGATGAAACAAGAGCCTATTATACAGAGTGAAGTGAGTCAGGAAGAGAAAAACAAATATTGTATATTAACGCATATACATGGAATCTAGAAAGACGGTACCGATGAATCTATTTGCAGAGCAGCAGTGGAGATCCAGACACAGAGAACAGGCTGTGAACCTGAGGGGAGGGGGAGGCAGTGAGATGAATGGAGAATGTGCCGTCTTACCATACGTAAAATAGATGGCCAGTGGGCATTTGCTGTATGACTCAGGGAACGCAAACTGGGGCTCTGTGACCACCTAGAGGGGCAGCACGGGGTAGGGGGGAGGTACAGGAGCGAGGGGACAGATGTATACCTATGGCTGATTCATGTTGATTGCAAAGCAATTAAATTGCTTCAATTAAAAATAAATACTTTTTTTTATAAACCCTGTGCCCCTCTGACTAGATAGGCCCACCAAGACATAGGAACCCATCTGCAGACCTTATAAAGTAGCTGCCTGCTAGAATATCCTTTTATTTATATAATAAGCATGGCTTTGCTCCATGACACTCAAATTTGAGAACCATCTTATTTGATAATTTTTCTACATAAAATTAAACCTAGCTGAGGCTCATGACAAACCCCGGCCTGGCCCTGGCGCGCCCAGCCCAGGACTGACCTGGCTGAGTGCCACAGTGTTAACTCAGGCACATCCCACGCACGGCTGATCCCAGCCAACACCTCCAACTTGCAGCAAGCCCCCTCAAGCCAGCCCGTGGTATCGCCAGCCATCACCCTGAGACCCTGCGATCCTGATAAGGGACAGACCGAGCTCAAGGTCTTTGAGCTTTGAAAAACCTACCTTATCTTTCCTCTTTTGAACTTCACCCCCCAGCGCCTGGTCTCTGGGCTAGATTGTACTCCCCACTTGGCAGTAAAACATTGCCTCTCAACCTTCAAACTTAGGAGGCTCAGGGCTCTTCCCAGCACCTCACTCACCAGGGTTAATCAGACCAGAAATAGTAACACCAGGCCCTCCCTCTGCCCCCACCAAAGATTCAGCTGTGAATGCACCCAGGCCACAGCAGAGAGGCCCTGTATCAGTCAGCTGTGGATCACTCCCACTGCACCTTTGCTAGGTTGACCATGAGCTTGGCCACAGGGCCTTGAGCTACTGTGCCTGGTGTCACAGACCCCGGCGTCCAGCCCCGTGCCCACCCTCAACATTCACGCAGTCACTCTCCCAGTGGACTCCCGAGAGTCTTCCCGAGCACCGCGATCCTGCTCAACCCTGAGCACAGGACCCAGCTAAGCCCTCCCAGCCTCCAGACCCACAGAAATTGTCAGATAATCAATGCATGCATTTTAATCTGCCAAATTTGTTAACAAATCTGGTAATCTGTCACATGGCAATAGAAAACAAATTCAATTTCTTTCCTGTTTCATCATGTTGAGTGGAAGATGTCAGGTAGTACATGAGCGTCTGGGTGTAAAAGGGAGACACAAAACCAGGACACTCTGCTCTGATTCCCGACTCCAGAAAGCTGGAAGTCCAAAGACCTGGGCTCAGGTTCAGCTCCTGCTACTAGCCCGGTGCGTGTCCCTGAGCAAGTGTCAGCTGCCTGGTGCCCCTCATGGTCTTCCAGCGCTGAAATCCAGAGTCTGTAGTTTCGAGAGTAAGATCTTAGAGTTATGGAGGTCACATTTACTTCCAGATTCTCTCTTCAATTCTATCCTCCCATTGATCCTTCATTCGAAACTGGGAAGCGGGTGGGCGGAACAGACACAGAAGTCAGCTTCCCCAGAGACTCTGGAATGAAAAACCTTTCAGACTTCAAGGGACAGCAATTCGCTTTTCAATCCAGTTGCTCATTGCTCTGGGAACAGCCTGCTAGCTAAGCAAACTTTCCCCATTTTTTTTTACCTTTCTGAGCACATTCTTCTGAGCCTGGAGAGAGAACAATGGAATGGCAGCTCTGCTTTCACTCTGCTTCAGTCGATCAAGGAGGAATTCATATGGGACTTCTCTGAGCCCCTGGCTTCTGTGCAGGGGTCTGCCCAGGAGCATGAGAAGCCTGTACCAGGGGCGTCCCCAGGCCTCCCTCCCCAGTGACCCCCATCAGCAACAGGGCGGTGGGGCGTGGGGGAGGCTGGGGTTTAGGGCGTACCTGTGCAGTCAAGGAACACCAAAGACCAAGTGCTGCCCTGGCCACCTGAGCCAGGAGCCCCAGCCACCGTCTGTCCGTCACTGCCTCCTGCCCGGCCTCTGAACCACCATACCACGGACCCAAAAGTAGGCAGGGGGTCACCCAGGACCCCCTTGCTCAGGACGCCTCAGGCCTGTCTGATCAACTCACTACCTCTAGTGGGACTACAGTGTCCTGTTCAGGCCCCTGCTCGCACCCTGCGTGGTCTCACCTCTGGGATCCATTAACCCCACTCCTAGCAAGTCCTGAACGAGTGCCCTCAGCACAGACCGGGGGCACAAAGTGACTCCGACTAAGCCACCAGATGCCCACCAAGAGTCACTGAAACCACCTTTAAGCACACAGGTCGGTGGCGTCCCAGGAACAGCAAACGTGCCTGGAAGGGTCTAGAGATGAATCTCAGAGCCGCCACTGCCACACGGACCACAGAAGTGGGCTGTGTGCCTGGGAGGGCCTCCCGGAAGAGAAGAGGGCCCCTTTCCCAGGAAGCCCGGGCCCCCCGGGCCTGTCTTCATGCTGTCCACCAGCACTTACAGGACAGTCTCCCTCACCTCCCCCACCCAGAGCCCTGGACGGCCCTGAAGTGCATCCCACATGCAGTGAGGCTACAGGGAGTGGTATCAAGAGGTTGTGGGGGCTGTGGCTCCAACCTGGCTGCACACTGAAATTGACATCACTTTCCCAGCCTCCATCCACCCCCAGAAGCCAGAACCAGGTGTCACCTTGAGCAAGTCATCAGCCTGGTGGAGCCTCGGTTTTGTCACCTGTGAAGTGGGGATAATACAGCACCATCCTACTATGAGACGAAATGACAGGACTGGAGCTTCCCACCCTCTCTCCCAGCAGAGCATACGGAGAACACGGAAATATTTGCAGAGCCCGCTGAGTAGAGGAACAAGTGTGGGAGTTCTGCCCTGAGCCCCACCAGCCGCCCCAGAGCCAGAGGGGGCACCACCTCCCAGACAGCAGCAGGCAGAGGGGCAGCGTGCCAAAGGCCTGATCCCTGACGAGCACCAGCAGAGGCATGATGAGTGCAAGCCCCCACCCAGTGCAGGAGGGAGGTCTGGGACGGGGCTGGCACATCCCCATTTTTAACAGCACCTCGCACAGTTCTGGGGCAGTGGGTGCAAAGGACCAGGCTTGGACTTTCAGCTCTAGCCATTCGGAAACAGCAGCTCTCCCCTAGCAGGGTTACTCATGCCCGCTTACCCATCCCACACTTTTCCTGCAGCCCACCCACTGCTAGGGTCCTCCCCACCTAATTAGCAGGCAAGTCCCGTTCAGGGGGAACTGAATGGGTCCCTTCTGCAGCCGGGCACCCCTCACAGTGTCCCTTTGTAGGCGGCCAGCCTCCTGACCAGGCCAAACTGGGCCCTCAGCTGTTTACCCTCCATGCCATTTGGACTTGGCCTCCTGGCTCCCACCTTCAAAGCTGTGATGGAGCGGTGTGGGGCCTCCTGTGGGGCCATGCTTTCCTCTGGAAAAGTGGCTGGCCACGGGCGGGGTCTGGTGTCAAAGACGGGCCCTGGACTGGCTGCTTGCAGGGGGCGTGATGACCCAGACGCGCTCTGGAGGTGAGAAGCGCAAACAGCTCAGGCCTGGGAGACAGAGTTCTGGCCAGTGGGGCCGGGCACAGCTCCTGCCACCCCAATGCTCCCCACATTCCATCTGCCCTCCCCACAAAGATGTAGAGCCCCCCTCCTTGAGGTGGACCTTCCTCCAGACCTCAGGAGAAAGCCCTGGTTATACTAAAGGGCAAACAGGCAGAGCCTCCGCAGAGGGCCAGGCCCCAGTGGGGGACAGGGAGGGGCATGGGAACCTGGGGTAGACACTGCCACTCCCGACCCCCGGCCTCTAGAACAGGCTGAACCCAGGCCCACCCAGACAGCCCCAGATGCTCGGCTGGAGACCTCAGGGTCACCATTGTCGTGAATGGGGTCTGGAGTTTCAGGTCCCTCCCCTGCATGGACGGGGCTGTCTGGGCACCAGGCTCCATGGGGTGAAGCCTCACCTCCCACCTGAGGAGTCTACGAGCTATCTCCCGGGAGTGGGTCTGAGTACTACCAGTTTTGCAGCGCTGCTATAGGGATGAAAGAACTAAAGCATGAACTGGCCCTCAACTGGGAAGGAAAGATGCGATTGTTAAAACTATTCACTCATCAAAGTTAAGACCCATGGGGAGAGGCAGGCACCAGGCAAGTGAACCCAGGTCAGAACCCAGAGCTCAGGCAAGTGAACTCAGGTTAGGACCTGACCCCCCAGGCTATCCAAGTCCAGGAGTATCCTCACATCCTAGGATCAATGACACCTTCTACGGGAAACATCAGCTCAGGGTCCTGCTCGAACAAAACCACTAAAATCCCTCCCTCTCTGCATAGCCTCGGAGGTTAATGAGTCTGGGATGGATCCCGCCCCGCACCCCGCTACCCTGGCACTCCCCTTCCCAGTGCCAGGGGTCAGTGGGGTCCACAACCAAACCCCAGGACGTGTTCCCAGGAAGGTCCAAGGAACCTTGTGCCAGCCAGACCTATAGCACTTACCTGTCGGCGGAGAGCCAAGGGTGCCTGGATGTTTTTCCAGTCTCAGGTCATCCCAGCACCCTTCAGAGTTTGCAAATTCCCAGAGAAGGTTGAGGTGGGTGGTGGGGGCTGCAGAACCAAGGATCTAACGCTGCCCCCACCAGCAGCCGGCTTCCAATTTCTTTTCTTTTTTTTTAATTTAATTTAATTTTTTAACTTTACAATATTGTATTGGTTTTGCCACATATCAAAATGAATCCGCCACAGGTATATATGTGTTCCCCATTCTGAACTCTCCTCCCACCTCCCTCCCCACCAGCTTCCAATTTCTAAATGAGGAAACTACAACTTGCAGAGATTTCCACCCTGGACTGAAGTTATAGAGCTGGTGACTAGCCTTGAAGGACTCAGAAGCCAAGGGGGTGGGCAGTGGGCAGCGCTTGGCAACAGCCAGGAGTGGGGAGGAAAATCGTCCCTCCCTGATCCCCTCACCACCACCCCCGCCCAGGGAGACTCCAGTGGAGGCCCGTTCTGGGCCCAGGCACTGACCTTGTCCCTTGGCACTCACACACCCAGGGCTGCCCGATCTTGCTGGTGGGCAGGACTGTCCGGTCTCGCTGGTGGGCAGGACTGTCGCGATCTTAGCAACCAGGTGCCAGAGTCATCCTCACTAATTGCACACCTAGCCACCCCCCGACCACCAGGGCAACTATTAGTAACCCCACTGAACAGTGAGGCCCGGCAAAGCCAAAGGACCCGCCTTCCCTCCCCCTTCTCCCCCTCCTTGCACTCCCCCGACTCCAGCCCAACGCCCTTGTCCTTGCAGGACCGCAGGCTGCAAGTCCCTCCAGTCGCAGCCGTCCAAGGAGCTTTCAGGACGGTCCGGGAAGCCCTTCCCATGGGGTAGCAGCGCTCCCTGCCGGGGACGCACAAGCGCCCCTCACTGGTCCTGTTGACCACGATGCTCTTCAGACCTCCCCATCCCGGGCACGGGAGTTGATTCTCCCTGCACTGAACTGAAAGCGGCTCCAGAGGGGTGCAAGCGATTCACAGAGACCCCCGGGTAGGCGAGAGAGGTCTGAACCGGGGCCCTCAAGCAGCAGCGACCCTCTCTGCAGGGAGTGGCCTTGGGAGATTTGTGTCTACGCTTACAACTTTCCTACAAGGAGCACAGTTAATAATAAAAATGAAACAACTTTTGCCAAAGTTCACTGCATTCGGCGCGCGGTTGAGAGGCTCCGGCCCAGGCCGTGGTCCCCGGGCTTTCTGCACCGCCCGTCCGCTCCCGGCTCTGCAGCGCTAGGTCCCTTGCCCACCCGCCTCTCCCGGCACAAGCCGGGCTCCGGCCTGCGGAACGCCCACATCCCTACCCGGCTACTGCGCACGCGCGGCTGCCGGCTCGGCTAGCCGACCCCGGAACCAAAGCCTTGCGGACAGCGCCCCCTGCCGTCCCCAGGCGCCCTGTGCCCAGGAGCGGATCCCGCCAAACCCGACTCCTCCTAAGGCTGAGATGACTCGGGAATGCTGGATCTTGGAGGTGAGGGGACACCTCTCCAAAGCTCTGTCCTCCACCCAGAGCCCAAAGTCCCTTCTCTGCGCCCCAGGAACTGACTTTGGCGGAAACTAAGTGACTATTGTTGTTGTTCAGTCACTAAGTCATGTCTGACTCTTTGAGACCCCACTGGACAGCTGAAGCTGAAATTCCCAATACTTTGGCCACCACTCATTTGAAAAGACCCTGATGCCGAGAAAGATTGAAGGCGGGAGAAGGGGATGACAGAGGATGAGATGGTTGGATGGCATCACCGACTCAATGGGCATGAGTTTGAGTAAACTACAGGAGTTGGTGATCGACAGGGAAGCCTGGCGTGCTGAAGTCCATGGGGTCACAAAGAGTTGGACGCAACTGAGCGACTGAATTGAATTGAACTCAAATGACTGTTGTTGTTCAGTCACTAAGTAGTATCTGACTCTTTGAGACCCCGTGGACTGTGCTATGCCAGGCTTCCCTGTCTTTCACTATCTCCCAGTTTGCTCAGATTCATGTCCATTCAGCCGGCGATGCTATTCTAACCATCTCATCTTCTGCCACCCTCTTCTCATTTTGCCTTCAGTCTTTCCCAGCATCAGGGTCTTTCTCACGAGCCAGCTCTTCGCATCAGGTGGCCAAAGTATTGGAGCTTCATCAGTCTTTCCAATGAGTATTCAGGGTTGATTTCCTTTAGGACTGATTAATCTCCTTGCAGTCCAAAGGACTTTCAAGAGTCTTCTTCAGCACCACAGTTTGAAAGCATCCATTCTTTGGCGCTCAGCCTTCTTTCTGGTCCAACTCTCACATCCTTACATGACTACTGGAAAAACCCAATACAGGGAATGCACAAAGTGTGGTGGCTGTCAGACTGACCCTGTTTGAAATCTTCTGCCTGGAGGTCACAAACCTCGGCTCTACAAGGCGGTCTGAGGGACCACTTGAACCCAGAGCTCAATGGTTGAAGGTTCAGGTCACCTGGGGTAGTCCCAGGCCCCACCTCCAGACACCAACTCAGGCAGGACCACTCTAAGAAATACTGGCTTAATTTGACCCCCTCATTTTATGAAGGACAGGCAGGTAGTAATTTGCCTAAGATCACAGCTCCTTCGATGGCTGTGCAAAACGGAAGCTCTGGCAACACAGCTACCACCTGTACCTCCATCCCCCAGTTAGAGAAAACAGGAAGTTGTCACCAGGTTCAGTCCCAGTTCGGCCACCACTGCTGTGTGCACTACAGCAGGTCCCTCCCACTCTCCGCATCGCCCAGCTCTGTGCTGCAGCACAGATCGGTGGGCAAAGTTCCCTCTGTGATTCCAGAATCCTCACAGCAGAAGCACACTTCCATCCGGGTTTGAGCTCCTAGAACACCATGTGAGATCCTGTGGCTTTGTGTGCTCTTTTCATGACTATTTATAAACTACTCCCAGGAGTCATTACTTCCAGATCATTAATAAGTAGTTAGGCCCTTAGCGGGCTTCCCTGAGAGCTCAGTTGGTAAAGAACCCACCTGCAATGCAGGAGACCCTGGTTCAATTGCTGGGTCAGGAAGATCTGCTGGAGAAGGGATAGGCTACCCACTCCAGTACCCTTGGGCTTCCCTTGTGGCTCAGCTGGTAAAGAATCTGCCTGCAATATGGGGGACCTGGGTTCGATCCCTGGGTTGGGAAGATCCCCTGGAGAAGGGAAAGGCTACCCACTCCAGTGTTCTGGCCTGGAGAATTCCATGGACTGTATAGTTCATGGGGTTGCAAAGAGTCAGACATGACTGAGCGACTTTCACTTTCACTTTAGGCCCTTCAGTTCAGTTCAGTTGCTCAGTCGTGTCCAACTCTTTGCGACCCCATGAATCACAGCACGCCAGGCCTCCCTGTCCATCACCAACTCCTGGAGTATACCCAAACTCATGTCCATTGAGTCAGTGATGCCATCTAACCATCTCATCCTCTGTCATCCCCTTCTCCACCTGCCTTCAATCTTTCCCGGCATCAGGGTCTTTTCAAATGAGTCAGCTCTTGGCAGCAGGTGGCCAAAGTATTGGAGTTTCAGCTTCAGCATCAGTTCTTCCAATGAATATTCAGGACTGATCTCCCTTAGGATGGACTGGTTGGATCCATCCTTTAGGCCCTTAGAAACCCCTAAATCAAAGTGCTTTGTGATAAAAAGAAGACAGAAGAGACTGGCAGAACTTACTAGCATCCCTCACTTCCCACTGCAGAGGGGAAGATGTACCCCGATAGTCTGTGGGGAAGCCACCAAGATCAGAAGGCACTCCGGCCAGCCATGGCCCATTTATTCAGGACCCAGAGTCATAAA
>NW_011495018.1:7416117-7424936 GCF_000754665.1 Bison bison bison | reverse complement strand
CATAAACAGTCCTGCTGAACAGGAGGCTCTGAGCCAGGTTCTGCCTTACTCCATTCATTTTAGCTGCCATCTGCTCTGCACTTAAGTATTGTGATACAAATTATAAAAACCGTATTAGCTCTGATATTTCATTAATGACTTGAGGGACTGGACCAAGGCATGGGGGAGAAATCTCATTTCCATGGTAATCAAAATAAAGGTTGGGAGCTAATAACACTCCTCTGAACCATTAGACAGGCACTGAGCAGTAGAGTAAGGCCTGAAATGTATTTTAAAGGGTTTTTCCTAAAGGGACTAAGCTGCTTTTGTGTGTCTATTATTTATTTAAATAGCTCCTGCTAGTATTTTTAAGAATCCATCCCCCAAGTTAGAAACTAATTGACATGCTTTCCATACACCTGGGGCCTCTCAGCCATCCTCCAGAGCCAAATGGAGGAGCTGGCCCCTGTGCCCCCAGCCACGCGGGCACCTGGACTATCTCCTGCCTCCCTGCACAAGTCTGGTCCAGCCCACCCAGGACTCCAGGGCTCCGCGTCTTACTATTCCAATGACCCAAGGCAAGTTTGTCTCTCTAAGCCTGGGTTTTCTCATCCGTAAAATAATGGGGGTGTTAGCACTTGTGATGAAACCTATCACATTTGGAATAGCAACTAGCACATGCTGTCTAATAAATGTTCTTTCTTGGAACCACTGCCTCTCCTCTCCACACTGTACTTAATATTTTTCAAATAACTGTACTTGTAACTTGTTATTTGGTCACTAAGTCGTGTCTGACTCTTTTGTGACCCCATGGCCTGTAGCCCGCCAGGCTCCTCTGTCGGTGGGATTTCCCAGGCAAGACAACTGGAATGGCTTACCATTTTCTACTCCAGGGGATCTTCCCCACCCAAGGATTGAACCCTGTACTTGTAGCAGGGAAGAACAAATCTGACCCCATACTGGATCTGTTTCTTTTACCTTAAACTCTATATTCTATTGCTTTTGCTGCAAGTTAAGAATGTTGTCTAGAGCCTGAGATATGCAGGATAGCTCACTGTCAAGGCTCTGATCTTTAAAAGTCTAAAGGTCAGACTGTAGACAAAACTTTCCGTTCATACAGAGATAAAAAGTTGTAGAAAAGAGAAGAACATGTGTCTTGTTGGGGCTTTACAGCAAGAGCAAAGGATTCCGATACCAAGAAGTTTGCAACAACAGCCACACTCCCTCCCCTTTTGGTATAGTTCAGTTCAGTTGCTCAGTCCTATCTGACTCTTTGCAACCCCATAGACTACAGCACACCAGGCCTCTCTGTCCATCACCAACTCCCGGAGGTGGCTCAAACTCATGCCCATCCCATCGGTGATGCCATCCAACCATCTCATCCTATCGTCCCCTTCTCCTCCCACCTTCAATCTTTCCCAGCATCAGGGTCTTTTCAAATGAGTCACTTCTTCGCATCAGGTGGCCAAAGTATTGGAGTTTCAGCTTCAGCATCAGTCCTTCCAATGAATATTCAGGACTGATTTCCTTTAGGATTGACTAGTTTGATCTCCTTGCTGTCCAAGGGACTCTCAAGAGTCTTTTCCAACCCCACAGTTCAAAAGCATCAGTTCTTCAGTGCTCAGCTTTCTTTATGGTCCAGCTCTCACATCCATACATGACAACTGGAAAAAACCATAGCTTTGACTAGATGGACCTTTGTTGGCAAAGTAATGTCTCTGCTTTTTAATATGCTGTCTAGGTTGGTCATAGCTTTTCTTCCAAGGAGCAAGTGTCTTAATTTCATGGCTGCAGTCAGCATCTGCAGTGATTTTGGAGTCCAAGAAAATAAAGTCTGTCATTCTTTCCATTGTTTCCCCATCTATTTGCCATGAAGTGATGGGACCAGATGCCATGATCTTTGTTTTTTGAATGTTGAATTTTAAGCCAGCTTTTTTACTTTCCCCTTTCACTTTCATCAAGAGGCTCTTCAGTTCCTCCCCCAGATTCTAGCTTCTTTTATACAAAAAGGGAAGGAGAAGCAAGATGCTTCTTTGGGACTCTACTCCATCATCTTCTTGGTCTGCTGGCTTTCCAAATAAAGTCACCATTCCTGGCCCAACAACTCATCTCTCATTTGTCGGCTTGCAATGCAGTGAGCAGTACAATCTTGGACTAAACATACTAAAAAGCCCCATAAGGTCAAGGATCATGTTCATCTTTTTCACCAGCAGGCTCTAGTGTAGTCCCAGTGCCTGGCATGGTAAGTTGAATGAATGACACCCTGCTTTACAATCAATAATCACTCATGCCTCCACATTCAATACCCATTTTGTAAAGGCTGCACACTAGACTCCACTGGGGAGCATTTAACAGACAGATGTCTAGGCCTTATCCCCAGAGATTGTGATGGAATTGATTTGAGGTGGGGCCTGAACATTGACATCAATTCTTAAGCACTCCAGGTGACCTCAATAGGCAGCCAGTGTGAGAAGCAGAGATCTAACCCTACCGGTGGTCCCCGAAAGGTGGTCCCTTCCTGTTAGGAGGAGGCTAGGGTCTTTAAACTCCCAGTGCCTGAAACATACTGTAATTTCACCTTTGTAATTCTGCTTCATCCAGGGGAAATCAGACATCTTGTCCCAATCTCAGTTCGTGTGTGC
Source organism: Bison bison bison (assembly GCF_000754665.1). NCBI lineage: Eukaryota > Metazoa > Chordata > Mammalia > Artiodactyla > Bovidae > Bison > Bison bison. Next base: position 7,422,315 of record NW_011495018.1, on the reverse strand, counting down.
AATGATTAATTTAGATGAAAGTGAAAGTCGACTATTTGCGACCCCATGGACTATACAGTCCATGGAATTCTCCAGACCAGAATACTGGAGTGGGTAGCCTTCCCCTTCTCCAGGGGATCTTCCCAACCCAGGGATCAAACCCAGGTCTCCCACATTGCAGGCGTATTCTTTACCAGCTGAGCCACAAGGGAAGCCCAAGAATACTGGAGTGGGTAGCCTATCCCTTCTCCAGAGGATGTGCAGGTGGATTCTGAGGTATCAGGGAAGCCCGAATTTAGATGAGGCATCCTAAAAGGTCAGGATCCAAAGAACACTACATTGTCGGGGTTTGGGGCTGAATTATTTCCCCCTTTCCACACACACTCCCACGGTGAAGTACTAATCCCTAGAACCTCAGAATGTGACTGCATTCAGAGATTAAGTCTTTAAAGTGACAATTAAGTTAAAATGAGGTCATTAGGGTGGACCTTAATCCAATGTGAAAATTTAAGTGTCAGTTGCCCAGTCTCATCTGACTCTTTGAGACCCCATGGACTGTGTAGCCCTCCGGGTTCCTCTTTCCATGGAATTCTCTGGTCAGCAACACTGGAGTGGGCAGCCATTCCCTCCTCCAGGGGATCTTCCCAACTCAGGGATCTCCAGCATTGCAAGCAGATTCTTTAACCATCTGAGCCACCGGGGAAACCTTCATCAAACCGTTAAGACTCTCAAAGAATTCAGCAGGAAGTTTGCTGTTTTGTTAAATTCACCTTGCATTTAGGCCTTTTCGATGGGTGAGAACTGCTGAATGCATCTTACTCTTGATCATGATCTTATGCCTCAAGGCAGCATCAGCTCCTCCATCTACTGGGAGCTTACAGGAGAGGCAGAATCTTACTGAATCAGAATCTGCAGTTAGGTGAGATTCCTAAAGCAAGTTCTCAGCCCTGAAGGCACACAGAGTCACCTGGGGACCTTTAAAGTTACTGAGGCCTGCATGCAGCCCGAGATTCCAGCCTGGGGTAAGGCCTGAGAAACCCTGGTGCTTTTGATGTGCACAAGGGGATCTAATTGGAAGCAGGGAAAGTGAAAGTGAAGTCGCTCAAAGTGTCTGACTCTTTGGGCCCCATGGACTATAGCCTACCAGGCTCCTCTATCCATGGGATTTTCCAGGCAAGAATACTGGAGTGGGTTTCCATTTCCTTCTCCAGGGGATCTTCCAGACCCAGGGATCAAACCCAGGTCTCCTGCATTCCGCATTGTAGGCAGACAATGAGCCACCATCTGACCAACCAGGGAAGTCCGACTGGAAGCAACACCAACCTTAATAACCCCAGTCTTACAATCCCAACCAGGGTTGAGAAGTAGCAGCCTCTGACTGGTTTAGGAGGACCCCTACTTCAGTTTGCTATGTGTCTTATACAGACTGCAGGGGGCCAGGCAGGTCTAAGCCAGAACCTCCCAGGCAGACCAGTAAATACTGCCGTTGGTATGAGCAGACGCTCCAGTAACCCCTGGCTCAGATTTGATCTCTAACTTCCAAGCTGCTAAGAGGTGACTTGTTAGCTTCTTGGGGGGGAGGGAGGGGGTGCAGGGAGCAATGTGTCACTACCAATGACAAGGTGTTCCCTTTGACACAAGGACTCACCCCTAAGGAGCTACTCCACTGAGGCGCTCATACACAAGATGCAAAGTGGCCACAGTCAGTTTAAGAGTGAAAAACTCATCACAATATCACACCATCCTGCTGTACGCCTTAGATCTTTACACATGACGTCTGATGTATTAAATAAAACTATTAAAATTACGTTCCACTTCTAAAAGACAATTTGTAAAGTAAACGACTGAAGAATAACCAAGATGTTTTCTGCTACGGAATTCTAACATACCCATTTAAGATAAAATACTATCGTCACAGAGTGTGAACGTAAAATTCATGTTTTCTGATACAAAATTATAATATATCCACTTAAGATAAAATACTATGGTCATAGAGTGTGAAAATAAAAATTCATGCTTTGTGGCAAGACAAGAACAATTTAAACAGATCCTCTCTGCCCTCCTGGCCCCTCTGTCCCCTCTACTGTGCACTGTGTCTCAGTTAAGCAGCAACCAAACCTGCCCATTGGCAGAAGTACCTGCTCAACCACAAAGAGCAACACTTTCCAGCACCAGGAGGACAACTCCTTTAAGACAACATTCCTTCCTTTTTTTCCTGGTCATGCCACTCGGCTTCCTGGAACCCGTGCCCCTTGCAGTGGAAGGGCAGAGTCTTAAATCACTGGACGGCCAGGAGTCCTACATTCCTTCTTAATCTTCTAAGGGCCAAGATGACCCATGACCGCTAACTCGCCCGATTGTGTAAGCTGTCAATAATGCGTCATCAAGTCTCAAAAAACTTATGCAAAACTGTGTTTTGACTTCTAATGGGAGGAACAGTTCTCGGGGCCTTCTGAGAGGCTGTTCCCAGGTTATAATTCTCAGTTTGGCTCAAATAAATTTTTCCATTTCTTTCTTAGATCAACTCAAAGAGAACAAGATAAACTTAAAACTACCGACATAGAAAAACATCCAAAATACCCCGCACAGGTAAAAAAATAAAGTTACACAACAGCATGCATAGCAAGGATACTTTAATAGAAATGGCAAGGACTAGTTTACACATGGGAAAAGAGCGGTTATTTTGAAAGCAGAGAAGGAGTACTGAAAGAAACTTTCTTTTTATAATTTGTCTTTTTCTAGAGATTACCAAACAAACTGAAATGTTCTTAGAGAACACAAGAAACGAAGCAAATAAAAACATTCTCAGAGAGCTTAAAATGTGAGGTTAACTGATAACACTGCAGTAACCGCACACTGGTCCCTAACATAGACATTTGAGACATGAGATTTAAAGATACACTGAAAACAAACACTTTTTACAAATTATATGGAACACTTAAAACATAATCTAGGAATATTGGACATTAATTCTTAATTCAAAGTAATGACATTCACAGAATACATCTTGGTGCCAGCCAATATGGAGTTGACTTGTGTCAGCTTAATCATTCACCTTGCTAAAATTCAATGATTATGATTCAGCTTTATAAGGTTAAGCAAGTCTTCCAGGTAATACTAATAAAACTTTCTCAAACACAAACATTTGTACCAGCAAGGAAATTATTAAAAAGTATATAAATTATGTTCAGGGGCTTGATTAAAAGGCTGTCTATATAGAAAGGCACCTCACCTTAGAAAGAATACAAGCACAAAAACACTTAATCGAATATAAGATGCCAGGACATTCTCTTAGTTATGTTACATAGCAAACTGCATGTCTATAAAAGTCATTCTGTTATACATGAACTGAAAAACATATATATATATATATTTTTTTTTTTTTTTTAAAGCCCTTGACATGGAGGAGTGAAATATGCCTGCATTAAGCACAGAAACTCAGAGCTTTATGAACTGCATGTCTCCAGCTGGCTCCCAGGCGCCACTGAAAACTGTCACCACCCTCAGAAAGACAGGATGGTCTTGTTAATGATCTCCACCGCCTCTAGAATCTCATCCTCCTTGATCACAAGCGGGGGCGCAAACCTAATGATGTCGCCGTGGGTTGGCTTGGCCAGAAGTCCATTATCTCGCAGTCGCAGACACACCTTCCAAGCATCACAATCTAGTAAAGAAAACCATCCAGAGTATGCTGATCAATGATAAGGAGCCTGCAGAGGTGGGGCCGGCCTGGCAAAAACGGAATTCCCAGTACCCACTCAAGAAAGGCAGCTCTGAGTTACAAGCTTGCTTTTGGCTCCTACTCTTAAAAATGAAGTTACTTTTCAGCAATGGTTTGAATGGTATGATCAGACATGGGTTTTGTTGGGTTTTTGACCTAGCAAAAAAAACATGCTAAGGCAGATGTAATTAATTATATGAGGAAAGTGAAAGTGAAGTCACTCAGTTGTGTCCGACTCTTTGCGACCCCATGGACTGTGGCCTATCAGGCTTCTCCGTCCATGGGATTTTCCAGGCAAGAGTGTGGAGAGGATTGCCATTTCCTTCTCCAGGGGATCTTCCCGACCCAGGAATCGAACCCCGTCTCCCGAATTGCAGGTAGACGCTTTACCGTCTGAGCCACCAGGGAAGCCCATTATATGAGGAACCAATGCATAAAAGAACTAAGGTATGATACAGATAACTAACAGGCACAGAATAAGCAACATTCAAACCCAGTGACCATTACATGTTTCTAACCTGAATTTGCCTCCTAAGCTGGTAGAACTAGACTTTCAGGATCCTCAAAACCCTGATTCCAACAAAAAACACCAAAGGGGCGACGGCCAGTGCCTGAGCCCCGCTCTAGACCCATCAAATAAGAGTCTGTGCAGTGAAGCTAGGCTTGGATTAATTTGTTAAAAAGCTCCCCACGTGATTCTAAAATGCACTCAAGGTTAAAACCATTGCTTTGAAAAGGAAGGGTTATGGCAAGAAAATCCAACCAGGAACTGTTATGGGTTACAAATGATGTGTTAAACATCAAATGCTCAGTTAAGTGGCAGCTGGGGTTATTTTTATTACCAACATCGCCGTTATCATTCTTATTATTACTGCTGCTCCTACTTATCGCTGCTGATCTGCAAAGTGAAGGAGGAAAGGAGAGGAGAGAGGAAACTGCAAAGTGCTCTGTGCTGTCTTCCTAACAGAAACCAAACTGAACTCTCCAAGTACTGTATAAATAACCTAGGGCGGAATAACAAATGACTTGAAATTAGTCAAATGTGCCTTCTTGTAGGAAACAGCTATATTTCTAAGACCATTAATATAAATCAGGTAATAAGAGTACTGCATGCGTATGTGCTAAGTTGCCTCAGTCATGTCCTGACTCTTTGCGACCCCATGGACTATAGCCCACCAGGCTCCCCCATCTGTGGGATTTTCTAGGCAAGAATACTGGAGTGGGTTGCCATTTCCTTCTCCAGGGGATCTTCCCGACCTGGAGATCAAACCCGGGTCTCCTGCACTGTGGGCAGACGCTTTACCATCTGAGCCACCAAGGAATCCCTCTCCTATAAGAATAGTACCTTGTAAAATATTTTGTCTCCATACCTTTGGTTTCTCTGATAACAATAGCATTTAGTAATCCTTTTCCTCTTACAGTCGTTACAACATCAGAAGGCAGCTTCATGAGTTCATTTCTCAAGATGATACCCATTTTCTCTGCATTTTCAGCAAGGTTTTCTTCTTCCAAAACCTATGTTTCAAGAAAAATTACACATATATTAAAGACTGCCTTTTTCATGTTGCTCTTTGGAAGGGAATGTGAACTACAAGCAAAGGAAGAAGAGGATCAGATAAAGACCAAAGTAACTTAACTTTCACTTCTATTTTTCAAAGCCTATACCAGTTTGATTTCTCATCACGTAACAGACACTTACTCAGACAGAGCCTTGCTTTATTCAAAAACCCATCATTAATCTGATTCTGTGGCAAAATGAAGATTAAATTTGTTTAATGCAACTGATAAATTTTCTTCTTAGGTAAATAAATCAATGGGCTGAACACATTTTTTAACTGCAATAGAATTTCTTTTGGCTTCTTTTTCCTCCTAAAAAGTCCATCCTCAGAGATTACATAACAATTTTATGCCTTTTGTAGGCATTTGAGGAATAAGTCTGAAAGCGTTCAAATCCCCACTTTAACAACAATAAGAAACCACGTGGGCTAAGCCAGAGGCTTCACAGGCCAGCCTGGCCACAAAGGGAAAGCTCTAGGTGGACAGGCCAGGACCTGCGGGCCCAAAGCCCTGGGAGACTGCAAACTTGGAAAGCCTACGCAATCCTTCTCTATACTTCATGTTCTGTAATACACTGCAGTCTTGTAACATTTCTTATTACACCAGTGAGCTTAGACTTAAAAGTCACTTCAGCACCACCTCCAGGATACTGGCTACCATATAGTTCAGTTCAGTCGCTCAGTCGTGTCTGACTCTTTGCGACCCCATGGACTGCAGCATGCCTCCCTGTCCATCACCAACTCTCGGAATTCACTCAAACTCATGTTCATTGAGTCAGTGATGCCATCCAACCCTCTCATCCCCTGTTGTCCCCTTCTCCTCCCGCCTTCAATCTTTCCCAGCATCAGGGTCTTTTTCAGTGAGTCAATTCTTCGCATCAGGTGGCCAAAGTACTGAAGTTTCAGCTTCAGCATTGGTCCTTCCAATGAACATTCAGGACT
>NW_011495018.1:7400623-7416017 GCF_000754665.1 Bison bison bison | reverse complement strand
TACCTCCAGGGCTGCGATAGCCACTCGGCAGCCCAGCGGATTGCCTCCATACGTAGAACCATGTTCCCCTGGCTTAATGGTCAGCATTATTTCATCATCACACAACACTGCGGACACCTAAAAGACAGAAGAGAATTAAGCACGGACCAAGTCTCTTCTCAGATGAACCACTCTTATTCTTATAGAAACAGATATTTATGAAGCAGATATTAAATCTGACATGAAGCTTCAACCAACAAGAGCCACACATCAGCCTCCTTAAACACAGTGACAGAACGATGACCGCCCTAACTCGTTCCAAGCACGCTGGGCACGGTTCAGCGGTGCAGAGTAATATTCTGGAACTAAAAGAAAGCTATTTCTGCAATGATATAATTTAGAATTCTTTCCACTCTCAGGGTGAAATGTTTTAATTGCTTAGAAAATAATGTTCTGCACTAAACATTCAGAGCCCTTTAATCCATACCAATTGCTGGCTCTGAACGGCAAACCCAAGAAAAGAATTAACAATTAAATGTCAATTTTTTCCAATCTCTGCATTAATCAGTCAATGGTTTTAAACAATTAGTATGTTTCTAAACTATGGGAAAAAAGCACAGACGTCTACAGGAGTACTCTGGAGATAAAATGGTTCCATCCAAAATAAACGCAGTGAAGCAAACCCAAGGTACACTCAATTCTCCAGTTAAACTAAGTGGGGTTAACCATGGAACTCTGAAATGTTTTTATCACACGTATTCCAGGTGACCTATGTATATAAACCACACTGAGTAAAACCAAACTCCCAGAAAGGCACAGTCAGTCATGTAAAAATATCTCAGGGATTCATGAGAAGAGGGAAAATACAGAGAGTGGTTGAGCATTCAACTTACAGGGTATAAACCACCAGAAAGTGCCTTTCCTAGAAGGACAATATCAGGTCGGACATTTTCGTGGTCAATAGCCAGCCATCTCCCAGTTCTGGCCAAGCCTGTCTGGATTTCATCAGCAATAAACAGAACCTATTGGAAAACAACAAAATAACATAAATGAAAATAGCATATGAAAATAATCAATTATTTCCATAGCGAAATACTTATCTTTATTTTACTCTTTCCTGCACAAATCTGTCATTCTGACATCCCCTCAGATTTGCGAAAGCATTCTAATTACCCACATGACTTCAATAGTGCGGGACACACAGTCATCTCCTGTCAGGCCACCCTGCCCCACAGGGCACTGTCCTACATGGTGGAAGGGCGGGTATGCAAAGTGAGGGTTTTGCGGGGGGTTTCTGAATAGAACTACTCTCTGGGAACAGATTTCTAATTTATTTCTCAACCATTTGTTAATATGTACTTCTTATTACTATTTACTAGTTTGGTGAAAGAAGAGGGGGAGAGAGCTTAAATTCTGGAGCAAAGGGATACGACAAAGGCTTTGAGAAGAAGCCAAGCACAGGCTGCTGGGGCAGAGAGGAAGGAGCCGGGCTGAGGGTCCACCAGGGCCCAGCCAGTAAAGTCAGCTTCTCTGCAGCCTGCTGCTAGAAAGTTCTATCAGCCCTAGAAAGTTGGGAGGCTCTTAGAATGAAGCCTCCTTCTAGTCGAAAGGTGATGCAATCTCTGAGCTTATCCTATCGGCCAAACCCTAAGCGAGGCAGGCAAGTGCGCGGCCTTGACCTGGTGCTGGGTGCAGAGCTCGCGGACGCCCACGAGGTAGCCTGGATCCGGAACAACAACGCCCGCTTCACCCTGGATTGGTTCCACCATGAACGCGGCAACGTTTGGGTCCTGAAGCGCACGCTATGGAAACAGCACGAGTATGTTCTTAGTAACTTCCTTTCGAATCTATTTGATCTGAAGTCACACAACGCACGTGTTTTCCCGTAAGAGTAAGTGTGCAAATTAAGTTTTCACACTAACTTATATTCCGCCTTCCAAGCACAACTTTTCTGACAATCAATTACAATCAAAAAGCTCCAAATACCTCAGCTTTAAGCTACTCCATCCTGTATTTTCTAATACAATACTCAAATGTACTGCAAATAAGAACTAGTGAAAATGGCCTTTTAAAACGCCATTAAATAGATACATTAAAAGTGCATCTTTTTATTTTAGAAGTCTTCCACTTCATAATTTTAAAAAGCTGGCTGAAAACTCACTAATTTTGTGTATTAAAGTAATTAACAGGTAATATTCAAGTTAATACTTATGTAGGAGACAAATCTAACGGTTAGTTGGCAGTTAGGATTAGGCCATGGAACCTGGTTTCCACATGTTAGCAACTAACTGACCATTACAGAGAACCGTGTGAATCCCGGCCCGACTTAAACATAAGTTATGAGATGTATGACTCTCGGTACAATCAGATGTCTGTTTTCAATTCATACATTGAACAAATGGAGGTTCTATGTACTATGAGCTAAAGCACCGTGATACCAGGTGAAGTACCTCAAGGGCAGGCAGATCATTATACGGAATGATTTCGAAACCCGGCATAAATGGTCCAAAACCATCGTAACTGGTTGGGTCAGTGGAGCTGGAGACAGCAGACAATGTCCTACCCCAGAAGTTCCCAGCTAGAAAGAAGAAACAAACAGTCATTTTTTTCAAACAAACCCCCCAATTTAATTTCACAGTTCCCCAAAAATACTCCAGAAAGCTTTCTGTTTTCCTGGCCACGATGCACTACTTGTGGGATCTGAGTTCCTGGACGGCTCTACTGAGGCTCCCAACTGTAACACATAGCATAGTCCCTGAGGAGAGATATTTGTCTTTTCTTTCAATAATCCCAAACCCTAAAAACTGAAGCATTCAATACGTGTTTTTCTAGAGACAGTTTTTCTAGACACATTTATGATAGTGACATGAAAAAACGACTATCCTTCATAGAGAATCTGTACTTCTCCTTTTAAAAATCCAACACTACAGGCTAACTATTCTACAGAATGAGTTTTATATTTCATTTGGATAAAATATCCTCAGGCAGTCTGAAAACTTTCAATTTGCCTTCCGTGGTGTTATAAGCTATTATGCGCTAGAAGACAAACGTTGACCTTTATTCAGGAACAATTTTTACCCATTAATTTGTTTTAGTAATCTGAAGACTGATTAATAATGTCAGGCACTGCTCTAGGTGTTGGGGACAGAATGATGGCTGGCAAGCTCCCTGCCCTCAAGGAGCTTCTGTGCTCTTAGGGAAGACACACCACGACAGAACCGGTGAAGCAAATGCACAAGGTGACGTCAATGTGGTTAAATTCAAGAAAAGAAACAAACTAGAGTAAGAGAGGCTTGGAGTTTCTCCCGCTTTAAAAAAAATATCTTCTCACCCTCAATGCCAGCAGCAACTCAGTTAACCCAGTGCTGAATTATGCTTTTGAACTGCGGTGTTGGAGAAGACTCTTGAGAATCCCTTGGACTACAAGGAGATCCAACCAGTCCATCCTAAAGGAGACCAGTCCTGGGTGTTCATTGGAAGGACTGATGCTGAAGCTGAAACTCCAATACTTTGGCCACCTCATGCGAAGAGGTGACTCATCTGAAAAGACCCTGATGCTGAGAAAGACTGAGGGCAGGAGGAGAAGGAGACGATACGATGAGATGGTTGGATGGCATCACTGACTCAATGGACAGGAGTCTGAGTAACTCTGGGAGTTGATGACGGACAGGCAGGCCTGGCATGCTGCGGTCCATGGGGTTACAAAGAGTCAGACATGACTAAGCGACTGACCTGAACTGAGTTATTATTCCAAGTTGGCTTCATAGCATCCTTCAGTACAACCCCTGCAGAGCCTCTTTCAGCTATGAGTAATCCCTGCTTGGCTTGTCCACAAGCAACAGCATTATTGATTCTGCCCAGGCTTGTTTAAGACAAAGTGTGCCAATAGCCTACTTGCTCTCCGCCATGGGCCTCAGCAGGCTCACGCCCCGCAGCTTACCCTGCTGAATAAGGGATTGCAGCTGGGGCACAGTCCTCTGTCTCTTCCTACTGACTTCTCTCAATGCCTGGGAGAAACATCTTTGTGCCCTGTGCTAATATGAGAGAGACTGGACACAGTCTGTAAGGAGGAAAGTCACCAGAAAGGCCATTTTTGTTTGCAAGAGACAGTTATGTTGCCTTACAACTAAAGGCACGAAATTCCAAAATGGCAGATCAGAGAGCTGGGCAGGGACTTTCTTCCTCAGAAACAGGAATTGGTCACTGCCCCCTCCCCAGACACCAAACTTTGGCTGGCCATCAGATGAACTCTAGATTCTACTGTATTATGGGCTTTATAATTTAGCTATGTGTGTTCACAAGCAAAGTATTTCATGATTTCAACCATCACAAGAAAGAATCTCAGCCGTGTGCAGTGACAAATTTCTCCATAGATGTTTTTAAAAATTAAAATCAAAGTTTTAGAAAAGAAAAAGTCAGAACCTATCCCAAAGTCAGACTAAATCAATAATCTAAATTAACTGTTGGTCTCCCTACTCAGTATAAGTCATTCCTCTTAACCATTCGCAGAAATATATCAGGAGCAATGCCAGCCCTCCTCGTCCAATAGCTTTTAACAACATGGCACAATAATATCTCATAGTGTTTGAGATACACTAGGTTCAAACTTCCTATCATGCCTAGGACATGACCCTACATGAACATAACCCAACCTCAAAACCTCACAAAACTGCTGCAACATTTTTGTATGATGCCTGCATCAACAGAACTGTCTCATTAACCAGAAAACTGCTATGGAAAAAATCAGATAAGCAGATGGGAAATAAATCACATGGTCACTCACTCTAGGGAGGGAGGGATAGGGAGTTATAGGAGCATCCAAAAAATACTTGGAAATGAACCGAAGAAAAGGAAATCTCTCAATTTTTATGCAACATTCAATGTATCACGCATGGCTAAGTCACTTCAGTCATGTCTGACTCTTTGAGACTCTGTGGACTGTAGCCCACCAGGCTCCTGTGCCCATGCCATTTCCTTCTCCAGGGGATCTTCCCAACCCAGGACGGGAAACTGCCGTCTCTTAGGCCTCTTGCATTAGCAGGCGGGTTCTTTACCACTAGTACCACCTGGGAAGCCTCCATATTACATATGTGAGACAAATACATTTGCAATATCTCATCGTAAGTTAATAGTAACTAACAATTTTATGTAAAGTAAAATAGTAACTAACAATTTTATGTTTCAATCACAGCAGTTAACACTGAATTTTACATACCTGCAAAAACAATCTTTGCTTTGTATTTCGGGATCCCCTTGACAGTATACCCCCATTTACGAGCAAGCTTGCAAGCAGTCTCTCCAGCCTCCACTCCTACCCAAGAGAACATTTTAAAATATCAGTTTTAAAAAATGTTTTAAATTACCAGAAAACAACAAGATTTTCTTGGCTATTTTAACCAAAAAAAAAAAAAAAGGAAATGTTTTACCTGTATTCATAGGAAGAACTTTGTGGTAGTTGAAAAGTTTAGTAACATACTCTTCATATTCACCAAGCACGTTATTGTAGAAAGCCCTAGATGTTAAGGTCAACTTGTCCACTTGACTTTTCAAAGCATCCACAATCTTTGGATGACAATGCCCCTGGTTGACAGCACTGTAAGCACTCAGAAAGTCAAAATATTTTCTGCCTTCAACATCCCATACGTAAATGCCTAAAACATAAGGAAAATAATTTTAGAAAAATCACTAAATTACATAACCTTCAAAGATTAAGACTGCTAGCCAGCCCTCTGAATACCTACGTATGGACCTCCAGTTAACAGAGAATTGTGGTTAAGGCATATTTTTACTCAAGCATGATAAACTTTGGTTTATATGGAATTATATTTTATCTGTCCAGCATCAATTTACACATTTACTAAAAAACAGCAGTAACATGAAAAGATTTTATAAACTCTAGAGTAAAACCTTTATTCCTAGAAACCTGTTTATCATTTAAGGCTGGATTTTTTTTTTTTCCTTCATTTTTCTTCTTTGCCGTGCCACGAGGTTTGTGGCATTCTCAGTTCCCTGACCAGGGATTAAATCCAGGTCACGTCAGAGAAGCCCAAAATCCTAATCACTAGGCCACCAGAGAACTCCTAAAGTTGGAATTTAAAGGAAGTTACACAAAACATAAAAATTGCGATTAATTGACTGTAAAAACCAACAAAATGAAAACAAATACTTCCAAATCAAGTAAGGATCTACTATCCAGAACTCCTACAACTCAACAAGGTATACAAGCCAATTAAAAACCGGCAAATGGAACTGCCTGGCAGTCCCGTGGTTACGACTCCACACTTCCACTGCCAAGAGCCCCAGGTTCCATCCCTGGTGGAGGAACTCAGATCCCACAAGCTGCGTAGCACGGCCAAAAAAAAAGAAGGTAAAGAACTTGAATGGACATTTCTCCAAACAGGATAAACAAATGACCAACCAGCACATGAAAAGATGCTGTCATGAGTCATTAGAGAAAAACGCAAACCAAAACCGCAGTGGTAGCACTTACTACCACTGGGGTGGCTATCACTTCTTAAAAAGGAAAACGAGAATTGGCAAGGATGTGTAGAAACTGAAACTCGTATATGTAACTAATTGGAATGTAAAGTGGTGCAAGAGCTGTTGAAAACAGCTTGGGGGTTCCTCACATGTTAAAGTGAAACATAAAATACCGTATGACCCCACAACCGAACGCCTCGAAGCGGAAGACAGGTGTTCAAACAGAAATGTGTTATTTGAAATAGCCAAAAGGAGAAATAACCCAATGTCCATCAACTGATTAAAGGACACACATGTGCTATCTCCGTAAAATGGAGAACTTAATTCAACCAGAAATAGCAATGCATCCTAACTCGTGCTACAACGTGGAAGAACCTTGAAAACATGGGGCCACGTGAAACAGGGCACATGTTGTCTGTCCCCATCTACACGAAACATCTAGAACAGGCAAGTCTGTAGCAACAAAAAGCAGATGAGTAGCTGCCAGGTTCTAGGGGAGGAAGCAGTGGGGAGTGTGGCACTTCCTTTGGGGATGATGAAAAATGTTCTAGAACGAGGTAGCGGTGACAGTTGGACAACATTATAAATGTGCTCACTGCCACTGAATTAAACACTGGTTAAAACAGTAAATTTTATGCTATGTACATTTTATAACAATTTTTTAAGCTGACCATAGATATTAAAATGTATTAGGTACTCACCTAATTTCTGCCATGTACTTAACATACTTAAAGGTGCTTTTGTCCTTTATCTCATCAAAAACCCTCTATGAGCACCATCCTTACACTACAGAGGTTAAGTAGTAGATGTTTAGATTATAACTAGCCCAAGCTGGCATGCACGCAACCAGGACTTGAACCCAGTCAGATTCTAGAGTGCATGCTCTGCTACTGTAGGTAAAGAACATTTTTACAAATCGGTAAAATATAAACCTAGATTTTCATCTGTTCAGAAGGAGCTCTATTTATTACAGTACTGGTCCCAAATCAAAAAAACATATAGGCAAATGACTATTAGCTTCTGGCCCAGAGCTAAGTAATAAACTTCGGCTCGATTTGATAATGGCTGTTATTTCAAAATATGGATTAAATCACCATTTGGCAACAATCAGTAATCATTTATTCAGACAAGAATCATTAACGGATGCTAAAAGTGGGAGTAAAAGGTTTTTACACCTTACCAGTCATCCCCAAATGGATGTTCATGCTAAAAATTATTGGCCTGTACTCTGCAAAAATATCAAGGTCAAGAAACCAAATACTGAGGAATTATTCTGGATTAGACTAAACAGCCCTGAAAACCGAATGCAACCCATGGTGTGACGTTTTCTTTTGCTACACAGGACAAGCAAGACCTGAATCAGGCCTGCAGATTAGAGAGCAGTGCTGTGCCACTGTGAATTTCCTGATTTTGATAATTACACTTTGTTATGTAAGACAGTCTTTGTGTTTCAGAAAAGGCACAAATATTTGGGGGTAAAGACGAATGTCTGCAACTTCCTCTCAAACGGTTCAAGGAAAAAAAATGTATGTGTGTTTCTGGACAAAGATGATTATGCAAGTGAAATAAAAAAAAAAAAACAAAAAGGACTTGGGAAATCTGGGTGAAGAGCAACAAAAGAGAAATTCTAGTGCCACTGTGGCAGCTTTTTACACCAAAATACAAGTTAAAGGGGAAAAAAGCGATAACAATATTATAGTACTTTACTCGTGTATTATACATTCCCTCCTGGCAAGTCCATCATGACCTTGCATTCCCCACAGCACCTAACACAGCAAGCATCAGAGACTCAATAGATGTTGAATTAATCATGCCTGCAGTACAGAAATTAAATGCCTCTAGAAAAATGTACAGTGAGAAAATATAATAGCAAGTTTTACAAAAAGGTAAAGCAAAGAATCGGGGGTGGTGCAAAGGGTGAAAACATACCCTTCCCTCTCTCCAGGGCTACAGGTAAAGGATGGTAGTTGTGGGCACCATATTTAGATTCCCGTTCAAAAATGTAATCAGAGGACGGAGGGCCTTGAACGGTTTTTTTAGTTGCAACAGATGTAGCAGAAGCCACTGAAGAATGAACTCCACGACCAAGGCCAGCAACAGTCTGCAAACGCGCTAGTTTGGAAAGCATGATGTCCTTCAAGCGGGAATATCACCGACCTGTCCAAAGAAAAGAGAAGGCATAAAGAATAAGACACTTCGCAGGGTGGGTAGGTGTCTACTCGTCAACTATATACTCGGAGTGCTCACCAAAGAATCAGGAAGGCAAGAGAGAACGGAGGTCTTCACTGCAAAGGGAAAGCAACATTTAAAAATTGTATAAAAAATTTTTAATTGAAAAAATTAAATGAAAACAACAACAACAACAAAAAGAGAACTAACCCCTGACTCCTGCCTTTGGGGAACTTGAAGGGCAACGGGGCAAACAGGTGGACACACAAGTAAATCAACTCCAAAGGACGTACACAAGCACAAAGCGCTCGAGGCTAGACGTCCAGGAGAACAGGGAAGAACCATGCAAAGTAGACGCTTTTACTTTTCCCCAAACACCCTTCTGCACCACCTGACAAGCTCGAGGCAGTCAGGCAAGGCTGAACAGCACAGGCTGTTCCACCATTCGAAAGGTATTTATGCGGGGGTGTGAGAGCCCAAAGGCAGAAACCAAATGAGAGCTGCCCTGGGGTGGGGGCGGGGAGGGCGGGGAGGCCAGAGATCATGGGGGCAGGGACAGAGGCTACTACTTTGCATATCAACTTGGTCCTCCTGCAAGCAGTGAGGAAATCAGGGAAGAATTTGGTTTCCACAAAGGGACCAGAGACCATCCTAAAGTAAAAGTAATAGCGGTGGGGTGGAAAAGTGATTCCTTAGGGGAAGGCAATGGCACCCCACTCCAGTACTCTTGCCTGGAAAATCCCATGGATGGAGGAGCCTGGTGGGCTGCAGTCCATGGGGTCACTAGGAGTCGGACACGACTGAGCGACTTCACTTTCACTTTTCACTTTCATGCATTGGAGAAGGAAATGGCAACCCACTCCAGTGTTCTTGCCTGGAGAATCCCAGGGACGGGGACCCTGGTGGGCTGCCGTCTATGGGGTCGCACAGAGTCGGACACGACTGAAGCGACTTAGCAGCAGCAGGGGAAGGGAAGGGCTTTCTAAGTTTAGTGCAGGAAAGACAAGAAACTACAAAAGGTAAAATCTGCGGGACTTCCCAGGCAGTAGAGTGGTTAAAAACACTCCAGTGGTTAAAACCCCACGCTCCCAATACAGGGATTCAGGGGGCGTGGGACTGATCCCTGCTCGGGGAACTAAGATTCCACACGCTTCGTGGCATGACCAAAAAAAAGGTAAAATCTTATTATTTAGCCACAATTATCTAAAACGTCTCTGGGTTAAAATAATCACAAACAAAGATGGGGGCGCAAGTTTTGCAATTTCTAACAAATAGCCTTTGAAGAGCTTTTACATTGAGAGGAACAGACCAAAAACACAGCAGAACAATGTATGAGAGGAAAGGTTACAGCTCCCAGAAGAAACCGGCTACTCTGTTAGGATGATCGCTTCTGTGAAATTAACCCCCCTCACAAAAAGCTTCACCACAAAAGCAGCTGAAGGAGAAAAAGGCAACGAGGAACTAAAGCACCTCAAACTACAAGCTGAGAAGTTGAGTAATAAGTCCTAAATATCACGAGCAAACTGGCATTTACTGAGCATCTATTTATATATTCCAATGTCATCACTGCTCTCATCCCCCAGCACCAGCCCTAAAACCAGCCCCCACCAGCTGCAGCCCACTCTGTAGCCACCTGTATCATTAACAGTCACGACAAGTCACGACAAGCCACGACGCACAGACTGAGCGGAAGTACAGACTAAAGTAACTAAGAATAACAACAAGGAAATTGGAGACAATCCAGAACAATCATGGCAGGGGAGGGGGGCATGCTTTTTAAAGATACATTTCAAGATTAATGGAAAGTTGCCAACACTAGGCATACTTTATATGCCTATGCTTTTATAAAATGACCAGTTAACTCACATTTCAAGAGAAGTCTATTAATGACAAGTCAGGCCATGCAAATCTCCAGCATTCAGTTGGAGCTGCCCAATTAGCAAAAGCTAATACTTGGAACTTGGCTTACTTTGCTTTCAACTTGGCACTAGCCATTAAATCCGGTATGTTCAGGAATGTGCTAAAAGAAAATCCAGCACTTTGTGTGCCAAGACTCACCAACTAGCCTGTCCTCCCACAGCTGAGATTACAACAAGGATTTTTAACCCGAGATCCCGGGACGTCTTCAGAAGGTCCAATGGCTCCTGAAATAAAATGCAGAATTATAAGCGTAAGTGCATCTCTTTTTTTTTTTTTGAAGGAAAATATCCCTAATTTCTAGCAGATCTTATTTCAAAGAAATACATGTTAACAACAATAAAAAAAATTATATAAGAATCATTCATGGGAGATAGCCATTAGCAAAAAAAGCAAAAATTCTAGTTATGCTAGACAGAAATTCCCTAAAATGCTAAGTCTAAAACATTGATTTTTAGCTCTATTGCTTGAGTAGAGACTCAGAATTAGTGCTCTGTTTGACCAACTAAAAAGTTAAAACGAGGTACTTTTCTAGTTTGGTGTAAGACTGTGCTCCCAATGCAGGAAGCCTGGGTTTGACCCCAGGTCATGTAGCCATAGGCTACAACAGGAGTTTGCATGCCGAAACTAAGAGCAACACGTTGACTTTTGCCTTGATCAAATTAACAAAAAAACAAACAGTGCTACTTAGATACACTTTTAACTGAAACACTTTCTGAAAAGAACTGCAACTAGAATAAAAGCCTTAGAAGTGTTGTGCTCTTAGACCACTAATTTCACTCTCAAGATTAGATCCTAAAGCAACACTCAGGAATGTGGTGAAACATTCATTAATGAAAGACGTTCAACGATACGAGAATAGTTCAACATAATCGCATAATAGCATATTGCTATTTAAAATAATCAGTTTTCGATGACATGGAGATGTTTTATGACATGTTTAAGTGAAAAAAAATACAATCACATATACAGTTTCAACTCTACAAAAAATATACCCAAGGATGTTCAGGATGGTTACCTTTCCACTGTTCTATATTTTCCACGTTTTCTAATGATCAAGAATTACATTTATAAGGACTTCCCTGGTGGTCCGGTGGCTAAGACTTTGCCCTCCCAATGCAGGGGGCATGGGTTCGATCCCTGGTCAGGGAACAAAGATTACTGCATGCTGCACAGATAGGGCCCCCCCAAAAAAGGCAGAAAGCACCACCCCCGCCAAAAAAGAGGTGCTTGCTAAGTCACTTCAGTTGTGTCCAACTCTTTGCCACCCCATGAACTGTAGCCCCACCAGGCTTCTCTGTCCATGGGATTCTCCAGGCAAGAATACTGGAATGGGTTGCCGTGCCCTCCTCCAGGGGATCTTCCCAACCAAGGGATTGAACGCACATCTCCTGCGTTATCAGGCGGGTTCTCTACCACTAGGACCACCTGAGAAGCCAGGTGTGTGTGTCTGTGTACTGGGCGGGGGGGTATTAAAAAAAACACTAAAACCTCTCTAAGCAGGAACACTGTGAGAAAGGAATCTTTGAAATTATATAAATTGAACATTTTCCTTTTATACAAGTCATTTGTTCAGCTCATTCGCAAAAGAAATGGGACAAAACATCCATTTACATGCCAAGTTCATAACTACAACTTACTAACAGTAACATCCAAAACATTACTAATACTCATGCTTAAGGTTTTTAAAGATGAACTCTGAATATTTAATTCAACTGGTAAAAGTCCCGCTGTTCAATGCATTAAATGTACTAGGATCCTGTAAGCACATTTCTATTAAAAAGCCTTCTGTGTTCAAGTTACTGTGCTTGGCACAACATAAGAAATATTAGAGGAGAATTAAGATGGGCTTAAAAATAGCCAGCATCAACAATTTCCTCTTCCAAAAAGGCTTGGAAAACCAGAAGAGTAGACCATAAGGTCCTCAGAGTTTGAAAATCAGGACTTAAAATTCTAGCTTGGGCTATTAAGAGTAACTTTATTTGGATGATTTTGTCCATTTTTTTTAGCTTCAATGTCCCCACTTGCAAAATGAAGTTGAAGCCACTCAAGACCATTACTGAGGATTACATGAGATAACGTTAAAGCATCAAACTTAGCACAAAATGACCAATTATTAATAGTTCCTTCTTGCCTTAAATTAACAAGGAAATTAGTTAATCTCTGCAACATTAAAAAAAAAAAAGTCAACTGTGCCAGGGTTTCTTTTTTAAAACTGGAGCTCTTTTCTTCTACAAGTTTGTTTCTATTGACAAAAAATAAGGAACACAAGAAAATTACCTGAAATTCCATACTTCTGTGATAATCACTAACGTTTTTGTCTTGTTTCTATGAATAAATACTATACATCTTAGCTCCCTTTCACACTTCCCTACTGAATTTACCACATCAGACCTTCTATGACTCCCAGGACCTCTGCACAGATTTTTGTCACACATTCTAACACCTCAAGACACTTGTTTTCATGCCTGTCCACCTGAAAAGACAGTACTCCTTTCATGCCTGTACTCCTTAAAAAGACAGTAACTATGTCTTAAAATTCACTCTGCATCCCCAGAACCTAGCCCAGGTTTGGGCATTCCTTATCTGTCAAATGAATGAGGTCATTCCTAAACAGACTTAAGAGGGAATCAAGACAGACAAATAGCAAGGCCCTCCAGGAGACAGTCAAATCACTGACTCCTAGAGGATGGAGCAGAGTCTAAGAGGAGGCTAGTATGACATCACCAAGAAAAATCTTTTCATCAAGAGTTCTCTTCATTAGATCAGCTCACTCCAGGCTGTGCATTTAACCTAGGCTCCTAGAGAAGAGGACAAAGAGTTATTGACAACAAAAATTTTAATACTGAATATTTTCAGTAAAACACATAATTAACAAGGTCCTTCTTAAAGCTATTATTAGACCAATCCAATCCATCCTATCTACACTAGAACATACCTAAAATAGAATTCCATAAAAGGCTGCATTCTGAAGAGTTCTAGGAGAAGGAAATGGCAACCCACTCCAGCGTTCTTGCCTGGAGACTCCCAGGGACAGGGGAGCCTGGTGGGCTACCGTCTGTGGGGTCGCACTGAGTTGGACATGACTGAAGCGACTTAGCAGCAGCATGAAGTACTATTTTTTAAGATCATTATGAAAGGAAAACCAGCATAAATTCATCAGAAAGCCACTTAAAATATTCCACCTGAGAAAGAGTTTGGTTTTACTACTTTTGTCAAATATTTACTTTTCTTGAGGCAACCATTCACAAATACAGTCCTTTTTGGAAAGTTCAGCCAACAAAAGTTTAGGGTTTTGTTGGTTGTTTTTTTTTTACGTAATCTGGCTCAGAGTCAACTCAAGTGCGTCACTGGCAAACACCTTAAGCTGTTACTACTGAAAATGTACTGGCACAGTTAGGTCACACCCTCCACACACCTCCAAAATCCACTCACCACTAACTTTAAATGTGGATTACACCTATCCCTGGGAACTCAGTAAAGGGCGTAAACTATGCCCACAAGTTACTGTAATAGAGGAGGAGTATGGGTGGAAATAAAAATACAGCCTCTTTGAGGGGGGGAAAAAAAGTCTTTTTCAGAATTTTTACCATTCCAAGTTATACTGGGTCTTTTGGGAAGCAGATGGAAAACTAATCTTGAGCACCACGAAAAACTGCAAACCCAAAACAGTAACCTTTACTATTTAAACCTCACTAAAAGATTTTACTTTCCCACCAGGCTGTTACAGTCAGGAACTAGATTTTCTTAAGACAGAACCAGGATATTCTAATGAAAGAAGCCTATTGTTCCCAGTGGATTAAGATGAAGAGCGCGTATTACATATCTAAAGAACAGTTCCAGGTACCAATGGAGAGAACAAGTTTCCCTATAGAAACTCTTAGAACTCCGAAGAAGAGACTGAGAACCGAGAAGGAAGTAATTTCTTAAAGCCACTTCATTCCAAAGTCACTTCTCCTTCCCCCCGCTTAATTTATCACCTTATCAGAGGTGAAAGCTGAACCTCAAGAAGGTAAGAAATACGGTAACAGAGGGAGGAGACTAGGTCACTGAGTACAGGTGTCCCACTCAATTCAACCAGAATGTATTAAATGCTCAGCACCGTTGACGAAGAAACTCGAACGACGACGTCTTCGTGCTCAAAGTCCTGTGGAGCCCAACCCCTTGACATCACGTAGTTAACCTGAACGCTACGGTAAGGCTCTACCTGCCTGATGACTTATTTGAACAAAGGCTGGAGGAGAAAAGGAGATAGCTTATGGGAGGGGAGGAGATGGGCAGGTAGCTACAGGGGCCCCCAGAGCTGCCCGGGTGGGCTCGGACCCCTTCTCAATAAGAGTCGGGGCGCCCCACTCTTGTAGGCAAAACTCCATGGGTTTACCGAGCAGTCCCGCGTATCCAGAATGCGACCCGCCCCGCGCGCCGGCACCCTAAAGGGCCTCCTTCCGGAAACCCCCAAGGCGCCCGAGAGGCTCCAGGCCAAGGCGCAGGGACCCTGGGCCGCCTGGTGCTGCAGGGGGGATACTGCAGGCCGGGGAGGGCGGGGGCGGAGCGCCGGCCAGCCCGGCTCCGCCCGCTCTGGCAGGCGGAGGTGCCACATCCACAGCCTCCCTCTCTGTCCTCCTGTCTCCGGGCCGGGATGCGCCGCGCCCTGCCCGCCCGGATTGCGCGCGGGCCGGCGGCTCTCCGGGCCACTCCCCTCCCCGCGCCCCAGATCACCCGGGAGTCCGGGGCCCGCTGCGCAAAGCCGCTGCGCAGGCAGAGCCTGCCCTTCGGGTGGAGGCCCAGCGCGCCCCCTCCGCGCGCTCCCCGCAACCTGGGACCCGAGCCGCTCACGCCCGCCTCGCCC
>NW_011495018.1:7385881-7400349 GCF_000754665.1 Bison bison bison | reverse complement strand
CCGCTGGTTCGAGCTGTTCTCCTGCGCCTTCCGCGCCCCGCAATTCCAGGCAGCGGTCGGGGTCGGTACCTGAGTTCAGGCGCCTGCCTGGATCCGTGCCTTTTCATCGATTCCCCTCACCGCCCTCCCTTTGCTGGCGAGAAAACAAGGTCCGAAGGGGTGAAACGCGGGACTGGACCTCCAGACCTGCGTTCTTCCCGGGGTTGCGCTTCCAGGCCTTTGCCTCGCGGAGCCTTCCGTGTGTGCTGGCCGCCCGCCTGTACTAGCTCCGGACAGGAGTTGGCGGCCGCCGTGCCCTTGAACTCTGGTGTGCTGCAGCGCTTGTCTCCACTGCAGCGGAAAGCCCACTGCCTCCTCCTCGTGGCTGCTGGTAGATACTGAAATGAGAGCAAAACGCTCTGTAAATTTGCGGCGCCCTGCACAATCCGTTAGAAAACCCAGAAGTGGGAATGCACAGGCCAGGGTAATAGCTGCTGCTGCTGCTGCTAAGCCGCTTCAGTTGTGTCCGACTCTGTGCGACCCCAGGGACGGCAGCCCACCAGGCTCCCCCGTCCCTGAGATTCTCCAGGCAAGAACACTGGAGTGGGTTGCCATTTCCTTCTCCAATGCATGAAAGTGAAAAGTGAAAGTGAAGTCGCTCAGTCGTGTCCGACTCTTAGCCATCCCGTGAACTGCAGCCTACCAGCCTCCTCCGTCCATGGGATTTTCCAGGCAAGAGTACTGGAGTGGGTTGCCATTGCTTTCTCCACAGGGTAATAGGCTTGGGGTAAAAGAAGATGCCTGCCAATGCGGGAGATGTAGGAGATGCAGGTTCCATCCCCGGATGGGGAAGATCCCCAGAGAAGAAAATGGCAACCCACTCCAGTATTCTTGCCTGGGAAATCCCATGGACAGAGGAGTGTGGCGGGCTATAGTCCATGAGGTCCCAAAGAGTCGGATATGAGCACGCAGGCCATCTCATGTTAGAACCGGAAGAGACCATGCCATCGTGTAGTCTACACCATTTTTGTTACATATTGGGAAACAGCTGGGAGTGAAAAAAGCAGCTTACCGAGGGTTATCCCACGCTTCGGCAGACTCCTGCGTGCCGGCCACCCCTCTCTGAGGGCGGTTGCAGAGAGCCCCCAGAAATCCGACTGCACCTCAGCCTGCGTTCCCTTACACTGCCCTAACCAGGCAGGGTCCCATCTGGAAATGAGTGGCACACTCCAAAATGGAAAATTGAGGTGTATTTGTTAAAGGAATCATTTAAGTGTAAAGGCATAAACCACAGGGGCAGAGGAGCAGCCTGGGGCTAGTGCACCAGGAAGGGCCATGGTCAACCGTAGGCCTAAAGGGACTGTTTCCAGGATCTGAAGACAAAGAAAGGGAAGGCCACCTGCCTGGGCAGAGGTCTTCAGTGACCTCCTAGGAAGGGAGCTGGGGTAAGCAGGATCCTGACCTCCCATCTCCTTCCAGGGCTTTCCATGGACTGAGCCCATTAGGAAGCCAGAGACCTAGGGAGCTGGGCGACGGCAGTCCTTGCAGGGCAGCCTCCTGGCAGGCAGGCTGGGTGGGGAAGGGTGGTGATTACATGGGCAAGAGGACAATTGGAAGTCATTCAACACAGACAGCCAGCTAAGATTAAACCTTAGGTGAGTAGAAAGAAAAGTCAAAGCTATCTGGTAAAGGCTGGAAAACGTGTGGGCACAGAAGCCACGCTGTAAACAGCAGAGCCTGTGTCTGCTGATGTCCAGAGCTAGACACCAAAAAGGGATTCAGTCCTCGTGATTCCATCTGTCTTAGACCAAGGTCAGTTATTCTCCTTGTTACGGCTGTGCCCTCCCTAGAGTGCATTGAGAGCAGGACTCTGCCTTTTATTTTTATTTTTTTGATGTGACTTCTTAACACTGAAAACAATGTGATCAATCTCTTGGAAGTTAGGTCATTCAGAGAGGAACTGTTTCTCTGTGGTCCTCCCTTATAAATCTGGGCAGGTGTGTCATGCAGGCCCAGCTCTGGGAACACTTACAGAGCCCAGGAATCTCCAATTCAACATTGGCAACTAGGAACAGGTATTGCTCAGTTCATGAAGGGGGCATGACACCCAAGATCTGAGTAACATCAAAACTGTGTTGCAATGCCTTTTGGACTTATAGTTAAGGTCCTCTTGAACTAAAACCTTTTCATAGGCCAGAAACTGCTGAGAATGTCTGGGTCTTATCTCTTGTCTCTTATCAGAAAAACGAAACAGGTACAGAGAGCATGAAATATTTTATGGTTTTTCTAGCTAGTTGAAAAATAACTAGCAGTTGTTTTTTTAGCTTAATATGCCCTGGGAGACCTAGATTTGAAAGCAGCTTGTTTTCAAACAAGAAACAGAGCTGCTCTGTTTGTATGCATTTTATTTATAGTCAGCATATAGCATGTAAGGACAGAGCATTCATTGGAAAGATTTTTGAGCCTCTAAAACTACTCATAGACTCAAGTAATTGACTAAATGGGAACCATAAAACTGGATGATATAAAGAGTGGCCCCAGGACTTCACACACACACACACACACAACTTCCCTGGTGGTCCAGTGGTTAAGAATCGGCCTGCCAATGCAGGGGACGTGGGTTTGATTCCTGGTCCCAGAAGAGCCCATCAGCTGCAGAGCAGCAAAGCCCCATGGGCCACAACTATTGAGCCTGTACCCTGGAGCCCGTGAGCCACAACTACGGAGCCCATATACCGTAACTACTGAAACCCCAGTGCCTGGAGGCCTTGCTTAGCAACAAGAGAAGCCTCCACAACAAGAAGCCCGTGTTCTGCAACTGGAGAGCAGCCCCTGCTGACCACAGCTAGAGAAAAGCCCATTCAGCAAAAAGACCCAGTGCAAGCAAAAAAAAGACTGATCCGATCGCATATATCCAACACCTTCATTCATTTCTTTAGTTCGCTCAACAAATGTCCCTTGAGTCCCTGCGTGCCTGACCCTGCAAAGGTTTTCCCATCAGGCAAGAGCAGGTGGACCTCTCTATTAGAAGGGAGAAGTTCAGGAAATGCTCCTTCAAGAGCTGAACTCTGGCCATCTGAAAAAGCTGCAACTACACAAAAAAAGGAAAAAAGTCTTCATTTTCTTATACAGGCAACTCTCAATGATTCTATGACCAGAGAAGTAGCTGACGGATTATGCCTGCCTCCTGCTTTCCATTACTTCCTCTATTGCCCAGTTTGTTGTTATTTATTATTAGGATAGCCTACATATATGTGGACTTGAAATGATTGAAAAGGAAAATCCACGCTGACAGTCAAGGAGAAGGTCTTGTAATGAGACTCAGAAAACATTTGGTGAGGTTTACCCAGCAAGAGAAAAAATTTCCCCCGATTATGTTCATCCTAAAAGATACCGTCCAGCAGAAGACTTGGCAATATGCTTACCTCATGCCTCCTGCTGTTCTGCACTAAGCAGGGGCAGGCATTTATATCTGGAGGAGAGTAAACCTCTTTACAGCCAGATGGCAGGGGTCTGTTAGAGGCAACGTAAGCAGAACAGTAAGGAAGGTTAAAGAAGGATATAGGGGGTAAATGTTCTGAACTTAAATCTGAACTGGAAGGGGAAGGGGAAGGAATAGTTAGGGATTTTGAGATGGACATGTACACACTGCTGTATTTAAAATGGATAACCAACAAAGACCTACTGTATAGCACAGGGAACTCTGCTCAGTGTTACCAGGCAGCCTAGATGGGAGGGGAGTTTGGGGGAGAATGGACACATGTGTATTAATGGCTGACTCCCTCTGCTGTGCACCTGAAAGTATTCCATTTTTGATCAGCTATACTCCAATTAAAAAAAAAACTGAACTGGGGACAATAGGTAGAGATTCAGAAATAGTGCAGTTAAAATATTGGTTCTGCTATAAGGATATGCCTACTAGGGGCGCTTCATTTCTCTCCTCCTCAGCTGAATTTCACCTGAAACCTCCAACTACAGCTTCTATCCTTCCCCACATGACACCTTTCCTGACTCCCCAGTCAGAAGAGTCCCCCTTACCTTCAGCACACTGTCCATCTGTCATAGAACTGCCTGCACTCATTGCTTGACTACTGTATATCTCTAGCTCTGGGTATATCTTCCCAACCAGACTATAATTTTTTTTTTTTTTAGCCATGCCACATGGGACCTGGGATCTTAGTTCCCCAAGCAGGGATAGAAGCTGTGCCCTCTGCCATGGAAGCACGGAGTCCTCACCACTGGATCACCAAGGAAGTCCCCGGACTATACATTCTAAAAGGTAGAGCCTGTCTTGCAGGACCTTTAGAGCCTTCCAGGACCCATCTCTGTATTGCTTTTAGGAGGAATAGTATTCTACACTTGCTCCAACTTATCTTTATTCCCCTGGGCAGGAATTAGAGGCAGAATAAGACATTGGACTATGATCCTGGGATTCTAAACGGCTAGCTGGCCCAAAGCCCTCCCCACTCCTAGAACAGTAAACCCCCAAAAGCTTGGGTTGAAAGAATACTTCAAACCATTGTTGTACAAAAAAAAAAGAAAGGAATTCCAAGTTAAACAAATGACAACCAAATTGTACTTTAAATGTGCCATTAAAACATGATCTGTACAAAAAAAAAAAATCATGATCCATTGACACCTTGCCAAGTGCTGAAGGGTTGTCACTGGGGCCTGGTAAGTTTATAAAGTTATGTGCTGCAGAAAAGGTGATAAACTACATCTTAAGTCAAGTGAAATGTGAGATCTGGAACGGAGCTGGGTCCAGAGAGGAGGCTGTGAGAGGATCTCTGGGGTCAGTGACCACAGATGAAGAACACTGTGTGCCTCTAAGCCTGAATCAGGAACGGGAACAGAAAATACCAGAAGAGGGATGGAGGTGAACTAGGCCAAGTGATGGCTATTTACATCTGTTCAGTAGCAAATATTTTATAAGACTCAATTCATGGAGCTGAAAAGTCAGCCAAGTCTCAATACTGAAACATAATAAGTATTTTGTTTTGAATATATGAATTAGAGATATAAGTACATACTAGATGTTAGAGCTGAAAAGCCTTAAAGACCTAATCTAGCGCTTTAAAGGACAGAGAAATCCAAGATTCCAAGGTAAAGGGCCGAAGCCAGTCACCACATAAGTAACAGGTGATAGGACAGCCGAGAAAACTAGGGGTTCACCTCATCACGGGTTGTATTTCAGACACTTGATCAGAAGTAAGACTTTAAGAATAAAAAAGTTACAAAAATCAGTAAGGAAAGAAGTAACTACAAAAATAAGTAGTGAATTAGCAGCATTTATTTGGAAAATGCACTGCTCATTAATTAAAAAATAATAGAAACCTCAAGTGCTAGTTAAATATTTACATCCTTATCTAGTCTGATACTAAGAGGTTCGGTGCATTTTGCAATGATTTTTTTTTATTATTGATTCCATGAAGGCTAACTGAGTGTGAGCCTTGATAACAGTTATTACTTTTCTTTTGAGAACTTTAATTTTAACTCTTTTTAGCTGGACTATAAAAACAAAAACAATGACAACCCCCATCCCTCCCAGAAAACCTGATACATTCGTTGAAAATAATTCATACTTTTCTGCTAACATTGTTGAGTTAGATGTGATTTTTAAGACTTTTTAAATTTCAAAGTTAAATGTTATTAAATAAACATATTAAAATATATTATAAAATCATTTCATCTTTGTTGAAAACACTGTTTTGCTCTGTATTTTGCCAAGAGTTGTTCACATATAGGAAAGTCAAGTCACAGACAGCAATGCCAGTCACAGACACCAGCACACTCTCTCTTTGTGGCTGTTACATTCCTAATAGTGGTATGTGGTCCTTCTCTTTTCTTTTGACTTGGATTTTCCTCCAAAAGGATTTGAGTGATAAAGATGAATTAAGTCTTTAAATTAGGGATGAGAAATTACACTCTGCCCTGACACCTGAAGTTTGACTCACTTCACTGACTGAACAAACGACTTTTGTGTTCTGACATCTATTGATTTCTTTTTTAATGTGTGTTTGTTTGGCTCTGTGGAGCCTCAGTGGTGGCACGCTGGATCTTCACCGTCACGTGGGACGTTTCCTTGTGGCGTGCAGGTCCTCTAGTTGCGCACATGGGCTCCGCAGCCGCATCTTGCAGGCTTACTTGCCCCCAGGCATGTGTGACCTTCGTTCCCCTACCAGGGACTGAACCCATGCTCCTGGCATTGCGAGGCAGATTCTTGACTGCTGGACCACCAGGAAAGTCCCATCTGTATTCATTTAAATATAGATTAAAGCACCAAGAGATCTCTACTACCTTGGTCTCTCCATTTTTATGAATAATTCAGCTTGAACTATTTATATAGTGTCTTCTAACTCACAAAAAGGGGCTTCCCAGGTAGCTCAGTGGTAAAGAATCAACCAGCCAATGCAGGAGATTCAGGTTCAATCCCTGGGTCGGGAAGATCCCCTGGAGGAGGAAATGGCAACCCACTCCAGGATTCAGACCTGGGAAATCCCACGGACAGAGGAGCCTGGTGGGCTACAGTTCATGGGATTGTGAAAGAGTCGAATACAAGTTAGCGAGTATACAACTAAACAACAATACACAAAAAAAAAGCTGTGCGAAGCTCTGAGAGAATCAAGGGATGGAATAAATTGCTCCAATGTATTCAATCCTAACCCCTGAACTTCAGGGATGTGAATCTGACTGTGGTCAGTGGTCCAGTAAATGTGTTAGAGCATCCAACATCCAGGTCATCATGGTGGCTAAGATGCAGGCTTTGGAATCGGAACACCCAGCAGTCAGTCCTGATTCCACTGATCTTACCTGCATAACCTGAGACCCTGTGGGCCCACTTACCTATCTTGTTAACATGGGTACCCAGAAGATCACCAATAGATGTGACGCTGTAAAACATCCAGTCGCCTCTGAGTCACCCCGCAGCTCAATGTCTCGTGGCATTGTTGTTTTTATTTGCAATGATGAGTAAAGGTTCTTTTCCAAGTCAATGTGATCATCGTCTGGCCTTGAATCTTCCCTCTTCTACAGATTCGTACTGAAATCTAAGTAAATTATTTATTACACTTAGAATGCCAGGAAAGTATTGATTGAAAATGCAAGAATATTTTACCCCTGGGATCTAAAGTAAATTTTATTCTAACTTTTAGTAAAAAAAAAATCTTTTTTACTATTACCTGTTCCCAGTCTGGCCCTATGTCTCTCCTTGGGGTTTGGGAAGTCCTATTGGACTGATCCTCACTCTGAACTGGCTTTCTTCTAGTAGATAAACAAGTCTTGGTAATACCTTCCCACATGTGTTAATTTTCTAAAGGAAGCTTGAGATAAATCCAGGGAAGTAGGTAGCCTAGCTTTCCACTGGTCAGATTCTCCCCTTAATTTCCAAAGACTGAGGGAATTCCCTGGTGGTCCAGGGTTAGGAGTCTGCTTTTCCACTTCAGGGGGCACAGTTTTGATTCCTGGTCAGGGAACTAGGATCCTGCATGCCTCACAGCACTGCCAAAAAAAAAAAAAAAATCCAAAGATTGATAATAGAAGGAACTTTAACTTCAGTTCAGTTCAGTTCAGTCACTCAGTCATGTCCCGCTCTTTGCAACATCATGGACTGCAGCACACCAGGCCTCCTTGTCCATCACCAACTCCCGGAGGTGGCTCAAACTCATGTCCATTGAGTCGGTGATGCCATCTAACCATCTCATCTTCTGTTGTCCCCTTCTCCTCCTGCCTTCAATCTTTCCCAGCATTAGGGTCTTTTCCAATAACTCAGTTCTTGGCATCAGGTGGCCAAAGTATTGCAGCTTCAGCATCAGTCCTTCCAATGAATATTCAGGACTGATTTCCTTTAGGATGGACTGGTTGGATCTCCCTGCAGTCCAAGGGAGACTCAAGAGTCTTCTCCAACACCACAGTTCAAAAGCATCAATTCTTCAGTGCTCAGCTTTCTTTATAGTCCAACTCTCACATCCATACTGACTACTGGAAAAACCATAGCTTAAAACTCAACATTCAGAAAACTAAGATCATGGCATCCAGTCCCATCACTTCATGGCAAATAGATGGGGAAACAGTGGAAACAGTGACAGACTTTATTTTGGGGAGGCTCCAAAATCACTGGAGATGGTGACTGCAGCCATGAAATTAAAAACACTTGCTCCTTGAAAGAAAAGCTTTGACCAACCAAGACAGCATATTAAAAAGCAGAGACATTACCTTGCCAACAAAGGTCCGTCTAGTCAAAGAAGGCAATTTGGAAACTTTCAAATTACACGAAGTATCTGTAGAACTACTTGCCTCTGTGACATTTTCTCCCTGAAGCAGCTTATTTTTGTTTTGTAAATAGTTAATACATTTACTTCATTTACTGCTGCTGCTGCTGCTGCTAAGTCGCTTCAGTCGTGTCTGATTCTGTGTGACCCCATAGACGGCAGCCCACCAGGCTCCCCCGTCCCTGGGATTCTCCAGGCAAGAACACTGGAGTGGGTTGCCATTTCCTTCTCCAACGCATGAAAGTGAAAAGTGAAAGTGAAGTCGCTCATCGTGCCCTACTCTTAGCAACCCTATGGACAGCAGCCTACCAGACTCCTCCATCCATGGGATTTTCCAGGCAAGAGTATTGGAGTGGGTTGCCATTGCCTTCTCCATATTTCATTTACAAATCAAAGCAAATTAAAAAGTACACACTGAGAGGTCTTATCTGCCCCAAGCCCATCTAGCCCTTGTCACCACCTAGGACAGCCCTTCACATTAACATTGTGTTTATCCCTCCAATGGTTCTTCATGCAATAGAGGTAAATGTAAATACATGTCATTATTTCCACTGCTTTACAACACCTGAGACAGCAGATTATGTGTGCTCTTTGTACCTTGCCTCTTCACATGCCCTGGAGCTCTATCTGTGTCGGTATGGAGAGGTAGTCCTCATTCTTTTGTTTATAGCTGCGTTAATGGCCCTATATTGCTGGACACGTGGATTATTCCAATCTTTTGCTATTACAATGTCACAATAGATAACCTCGTTTCTGACATTTCGTGAAAATATCTGTAGGATGAAGTCCTAGGAGTGGGTCAAAGGACTGGCCTCCATTTCCAGTTTCAAGGCTAAGATTTCAAATTCCAGGGCTCGGAGGAGAGTGAAGCAGGCCACTCAGTCCGTGTCTTGGACTGGTGCCGGTCTCTGCAATGAGATGGTGCAGAAATTGAGAGCACTGAGAAAACTCAGAGCAATTTTTCATTGCTGTGACATCCAAGCACATGATCATTTTTAGAAATTGTTGATTTTTACTGACTGTATCCATGTAACTCCTGAGAAGAAAAATGACTTCTGTGACTATGCAAAATCACCAACAGCTTTTTTAGTAAAATGAGATTTTCCTTCATATCATTTTAAATTCTGTCAAGTTTGTTATACAGACTTCTGAAAAAAGTTGAAAAATAGCACTATCTCTAAACATGAAAGAGTAAAACAAAATTAGACTAATTCAAAAGTGAAAACAGGGAATTTCCTGGTCTAGTGGTTAAGAACTCGCTTTGCCACTTCGTTGCTAGTACAGTGGATGAGAGTCCTCCTGCCAAGGCAGAGGACAAGGGTTCAGTCCCTGGTCT
The DNA here is from genome assembly GCF_000754665.1 of Bison bison bison. NCBI lineage: Eukaryota > Metazoa > Chordata > Mammalia > Artiodactyla > Bovidae > Bison > Bison bison. The sequence goes on along the minus strand of NW_011495018.1, from coordinate 7,390,767 downwards.
GGAAAGATTCCACATGCCTCAGGGCAACTGACTCGGTGTCCAGAAACGACTGAGCCCGAGCTCTAGAGCCCATAGGCTGCAACTACTGAAGCCTGTGCACTGAATAAATTTAGATTAATTAACTTCATTACATTTTAAAAAACTCTGACTTGCAATGCAGGGGACACCGGTTTGACCCCCGGTTGGGGAACTGAGATCCCACATGCTGCAGAGCAACTAAGCCCATGCACCACAACTAGAGAAGCCCGTATGCTGCAATGAAAATGCAGTGCAGCCAAATTTTTTTTTTTAAGTGAAAACATCGTTTAATAATTTAACAGCAGTTCTACCAGAAAGTTGGATCACCTCTTGGTGGGTATTGCCCAAAAAGACCTACTAAAGCTGAAGGTTGGAAGAAGGACTTAATACTTGCAGCAAGGAGGAGCAAGGGGGACCTTTCCCAAAGCAGTGTCTCCCTGACAGCAAAATTTGGGAAGTTTTAAGCTAGGGGTACAAGCATATTCAGGAAGGGACTTGGGTAGTGTATGCATATTCATGAAGGGGCTGGAGTAGAGGAAAGTTCAGCATAGAATTGGAACAAAGGCCGGCAGAGTGCAAACTGCAGTCATAAAGGTCAGAAAAGGTCAACATCACCATTGCCCAGCTTCCAGCCAGTCTTGAGTCTTATCGTTCAGTTGCTCAGTCGAGTCCGACTCTTTGTAACCCCATGGACTGCAGCACTCCAGGCTTCCCTGTCCTTCACCATCTCCCAGAGTTTGCTCAAACTCATGTCCATTGAGTCGGTGATGCCATCCAACCATCTCATCTTCTGTTGTTCTCTTCTTCTCCTGCCTTTGATCTTTCCCAGCATCAGGGTCTTTTCCGATGAGTCAGCTCTTCCCATCAGATGGCCAAAGTATTGAAGCTTCAGCTTCAGCATCAGTCTCTCGAATGAATATTCAGGACTGATTTTCTTTAGGATTGACTGGTTTGACCTCCTTACTGTCCAAGGGACTCGCAAGAGTCTTCTCCAACACCACAGTTCAAAGGCATCAATTATTCAGCACTCAAACTTCTTTATGGCCGACCCTCACATCCATACATGACTACTGAGAAAACCATAGCTTTGATTATATGGACCTTTGTAGGCAAAGTAATGTCTCTGCTTTTTAATATGCTATCTAGGTTGGTCATAGTTTTTCTTCCAAGGAACAAACACTTAGTTAATTACTAAGCTTTAATTTCTAAGACCTGTTAAAGCACAAGCATTGTAGCCAGGCTTATATGACAAAATGGCTAATGTCAAAATAGCTTCTCTTTCGTCAAGAGAAGAGCTGTATCTGGCTCTTTTCCTCTGGGAACTGGCTACCATAACTGCATATAGCAATTGGTGGAATACCAACATATTCCAATGTGAGAAATATAAGATCCACAAAATACAAGGAAGAATTGCCATGGAAAAGGGCAGAAGGTGGGGTGGGGGGAGTGCTCTCCCACGTGAAACAAGTAGATAATGTGTGTGTGGGAAGTGGTTCAGTCGTGTCCAACTCTTTGCAATCCATGGACTACATAGCCTGCCAGGTTCCTCTGTCCGTGGGATTCTCCAGGCCAGAATACTGGAGTGGGTTGCTGTTTCCTTCTCCAGGGGATCTTCCCAACCCAGGAATCGAATCCACGTCTCCTCAGCTTTTGCGTTGCTGGCAGATTCATTACCGCTGAGCACCTGAGAAGGCCCCAAGTAGATAATGATACAGTACAAAATGCAGTAGGTACTAAGTAATATGGGAATGGCTACCCACTCCAGTATTCTTGCCTGAAGAATTCCATGGACAGAGAAGCCTGGCGGGGTACGGGGTCACAAAGTTGGGCACGACTGAGCAACTAACACTTCCACTTTTCACTTTCACCTGTTCACAAAGGGATCTGGGCACTCAGGCAGAAAAGCAGTATGTCCGGACTCACCTTGTCTGCCAGTATACTAATCTCCAAAAAGTGGAAAGAAGGTGTAAGGTGAAATACAGATATTCAGGAATAAAGTGTTATAAATTCTATCTAATTCTATTATCTCAGCCTTTTAAATATTCATTACCTTATCCTTTTATTTTTTATTTAAAATATGTATTTAGTTATTTATTTGGCTGCTCCAAGTCTTAGTTGTGGCACACAGGATCTTCTAGCTTCGTTTTGGCACGTGGGATATTTTTAGTTGTGACGCTCGGAATCTTGATTTGATCCTTTTTTAAAAAATATTTATTTATTTATTATTTGGCTGCTCCAGGCCTTAGTTGCAGCACACAGGATCTTTACTTGCAGCATATAAACTCTCAGTGCAGCATGTGGGATCTTGTTCCCTGACCAGGGATTGAACCCAGTATTCTGGCCTGGAGAATTCCACGGACTGTATAGTTCATGGGGTCGCAAAGAGTCAGAGACGACTGAGTGACTTTTACTTCACTGTAAGTGCCCAGATGCTTCTGCAGGTGTGGTTGCTAAATATTTAAGCTTCCAACGAGAAACAGAGAGAACAAAGCATCTTATACCTGTCCTACCATGAAGGACATATATGTTCAAACATAGTATTTTTGCCTGTAGAGTTGAAAGAAAAATTAGAAATCAGCTTGCAGATCAAATTACATGGGTATATATTCTATCAACAGATAGAATCTTGCTATTAGGAAGGCATGGATTTCTCTAAACTACTGAAGGTCATTTTACTTCACCTTATTTTAGAAAACCATGATGGAGCCTAACAACTTCATACAGGGGAAAAGCAGTTATGATTCATCTCAGGAAAACAAATAACTGTGGTCCTTATCTCAGTAATATCATTAACTTCTGTGTTAGTCATGTTTTGCTGAGTTCTGGAAGCTATAAATGCCTGGGAAAACCTTTCAAAAACACAAACCAGATCTGTACAGCACAAGCATGGCAAAGGTGAAATTAGTGACATTTCCAGCCTGAATTCCAAATGACGTCAATGCCAAGACTGTTTCTTTGTACAGAAATTGCTGACGAGAAGGTCATGGCCTTTTTACACTCTATTGCACCAACAGCATACCTGTCTGTGCCTTTCACTCACCTGTTTCTCTCTCCCATGGCCAGTTAGAGCCTTCCTGTTGCATTCCCAGAGTTTAGAGTAGTGCCTGACACACAGCTGGTACCCAGTATGTGTTACAGAGGAAAGGACCATGTATTTACTCTTTGGAACATGTATTTATTATGATGTACTATGTAAATAAGAGAGATCCAAGGAGATCCAATGAGTCCATTCTAAAGGAGATCAGTCCTGGGTGTTCTTTGGAAGGAATGATTCTAAAGCTGAAACTCCAGTACTTTGGCCACCTCATGCAAGTTGACTCATTGGAAAAGACTCTGATGCTGGGAGGGATTGGGGGCAGGAGGAGAAGGGGATGACAGAGGATGAGATGGCTGGATGGCATCACCGACTCGATGGACATGAGTTTGAGGGAACTCCAGGAGTTGGTGATGGACAGGGAGGCCTGGCGTGCTGTGATTCATGGGGTTGCAAAGAGTCAGACATGGCTGAGCAACTGAACTGAACTGAACTACGTAAATAAAGGGAGAAGGATAAAAGTGTTTTAAATACATGAAGAATACTTGAAACTCAACAACAAAAAGATAAATATCTGAATTAAAAAGAACAAACTGGGGGCTTCCCTGGAGACTCAGTCGTGAAGAGTCGTCTACCAAGGCAGGAGACACAGGTTCGAACCCTGGTCCAGGAAGATTCCATATGCCACGGAGCAACGAAGCCCGTGTGCCACAACTATTGAGCCTGTGTCCTAGAGCCCAGGAACCACAACTACTGGGGCTTCTCGCTGCAACTATTGAAGCCCGCACACCCAAGAGCCCGTGCTCCACAATGAGAGAAGCCACCCCAGTGAGGAGCGCCAGCACCACGAGTAATGATAGAAGGTAGCCCCTGCTCGCCTCAACTAGAGAAAAGCCCGAAAGCAGCAATGAAGATCCAGCACAGCCATAAATAAATGAAAGTATTAAAAAGAATAAATGAGGGACTTCCCAGGTGGTCCGGCAGCTAAGACTCTGAGCTCCCAATGCAGAGGGCCCAGGTTCTATCTGTGATAGGTCCCGCGTGCCCCAGTTAAAGATCCCGCCTGCAACAACTAAGACCCAATGCAGCCAAGTAAATAAGTAATAAACATTTTTTTCAGAAAAAAAAAAAAAGATTTGAATGGACGCTTCTCCAACACAAATACACAAATGACAGTGTGCTCTTGAAAAGATGCTCAATATCATCAGTTAGTGGTGGTGGTTTCGTCACTAAGTCGTGTCTGACTCTTTTTTTTTAAATTATTTTTAATTGAAAGACAATTGCTTTACAGAATTGTGTTGTTTTCTGCCAAATATCAACATGAATAACCCATAGGTGTATGTATGTCCCCTCCCTCCTGAAACTCCCTCTCATTGCCCCCAAAAAAGGCAATGCCAAAGAATACTCAAACTACCGCACAACTGCACTTATCTCACACACTAGCAAAGTAATGCTCAAAATTCTCCAAGCCAGGCTTCAACAGTACCTGAACCGAGAACTTCCAGATGTTCAAGCTGGATTTAGAAAAGACAGAGGAACCAGAGATCAAATCGTCAGCATCCATTGGATCATTGAAAAAGCAAGGGAGTTCCAGAAAAGCATCTACTTCTGCTTTATTTACTATGTCAAAGCCTTTGACTGTGTGGATCACAACAAACTGGAAAATTCTGAAAGAGATGGGAATACCAGACCACCTGACCTGCCTCCTGAGAAATCTGTATGCAGGTCAGGAAGCAACAGTTAGAACTGGACATGGAATAACAGCCTGGTTCCAAATAGGAAAAGGAGTACATCAGGGCTGTATATTGTCACCCTGCTTATTTAACTTATATGC
>NW_011495018.1:7384573-7384788 GCF_000754665.1 Bison bison bison | reverse complement strand
GATTACACCACCCTTATGGCAGAAAGTGAAGAAGAACTAAAGAGCCTCTTGATGAAAGTGAAAGAGGAGAGTGAAAAAGTTGGCTTAAAGCTCAACATTCAGAAAACGAAGATCATGGCATCTGGTCCCATCATTTCACGGGAAATAGATGGGGAAAAAGTGGAAACAGTGTCAGACTTTATCTTTTTGGGCTCCAAAATCACTGCAGATGGTGA
>NW_011495018.1:7381221-7384415 GCF_000754665.1 Bison bison bison | reverse complement strand
CTTCCAATGAACATCCAGGATTGATCTCCTTTAGGATGGACTGGTTGGATCTCCTTGCAGTCCAAGGGAGTCTCAAGAGTCTTCTCCAACACCACAGTTATTGCATCCCAGGGACAGAGGAGCCTGGTGGGCTGCCGTCTATGGGGTCGCACAGAGTCGGACACGACTGGAGTGGCTTAGCAGCAGCAGCACATGGTTTCACATGGGAACCTGAAATGGTATAGTTGATTTATAATGTTGTGTTAGACTCTCGTGTACAGCAAAGTGATTCAGCTATATCGAGAGATACATGCTTTTTCATATTCTTTTCCATAATGGTTTATTATAGGATTTTGAATATGGTTCCCTGTGCTATATAATAGGACCTTGTTTATGTTTTTTATATATAGTAGTTTGTATATGCTAATCTCAAGCTCCTAATTTATTCCTCCCCCTTTAGCAACCAAATTTGTTTTCTATGTCTGTGTCTGTTTATGATTTGTAAATAAGATCATTTTTAAATAGTCATTTTTAACATCTGAAATTTATGACCAGTGGATGGCCCAAGTCTGCAAAGTTGCCTCCCAGACTCCTTATGGGTTACTCAGAACTTGTAAAGCAGGCTAGGAAGCTAATGTCCCAGAAATCTGGTATTAATGGTATTAATTTAATTTGTGTAGATTTGTGTATACTGTGTATACCGCCCACAAGTGGAACCACTATGTACCTAGCAAGAATCTGAAAAGGGTGGCTTAAGAAAATAGTCATGTTAAGGTAGAAATACTTTCTACTGGTGAATGCCAGATGGTGAGGGGTGAGGATGGGAAGATATACAACCTCTGATAGTTATAGAATTATTTAAGAGCTTTGCTAATAAACAAGAAATAATTAGAAATAAATTATTACAAACAAAATTTATTAGACAAACACATCAATAGATTGAGTTTAAGGATTTGGTTGGGAACTCACTGGGCCTTTTAAAGCAGCAGATGTCCAAAGTCACACACTTCAAGCATTACTCTGTTAAAATGCGTAGAAACAAGAAAGGTCAGGAAATACAGCACTCCATGATGGTCCACAAACAGACAAGCCTCCCCGCTTCCTCCCCAGTCCCTCTCTTCAGCTGGAGTCTTCGGTACCTGAGATGAAAGGAATGTTTCCCAGATCTTACAGAAATTCGGTTTCTTTGTTACAGATCTTGCTTCTGTGCATACCTACTCCTGATACATGGAATGTTGCTTTTGAGAAACCCACGAATAGTTACTGAGGGAGTGTTTATCAACAAGTAAAGTGAACAAAACAATATTCTCTATTACAGTAACTGTATTTTTAATCTCATCTGGCACCACTTGTCTTTCAGAAAGTTTAATGCATTGCTTGGGGACACATTTCTTCTTTAGCATAGGAGGGAAAGAGTCTAATTAATAAATCATAATTAAATAATACATACACTCAAATCTGATGAGATTCACATGAATGTGAAAGCTTCATTTAATTTGGAGGAAGGGGGGTATATTTTCTCATTCTTGATAATAACAGAAATAGATATTTCAAGGTTGTAATCTCATGTATTCATAAAACCAAATAATGTGTTTTATTTTATGAGAAGCCATTGATCTTCAAATTTACTAATGACATAGGCTACCAAGAAATAGCAAGGAATATGGTATCCATATAGATATTGCCCAGCCTCAAGTCATCCAATAAAGATGAGAGTGAAAGATACATGACCTAGTTGGGGAGGTCTGGTTTTCGGAAATATGGGCTACAAATTATATTACATAAAAAAACTGAAGCGTATTCCAGATAAAGCCAGCAAGAGAATTTTACAGGACTAATTCTTAAGAGAGATAATAAAAGCAGCAGTTAGAATGCATGTCCCTATATTAAGCTCCTGCAGTTGAATCCATCACATATATGCCTTTTGCTTCCATGATATGTCCAATAATTATTTCTTTTACTGCTCTTAACCACCTTTTGGTTGTTCTCCATGCCACCACGGACAGTCTGTGTGGAACAGAATATCTTTCAAGTCAGAATCTTAGATGAAGCTCTAAAAGTGTTGAGTCTGCTTTAAAAACTAGTCCAGTTCATAACTGTGGTGTATGCTGGAGGAGAGAACTGTCCTTGATCACTATTGAGAGCTTCGGACTTGCTGGAATAGACATATCGGTCAAGACTGGAGTTTTACGATATCAAACACTGCAAATCATAACGGGCAGCCTCAGGTACAGACCTCAAGATTTCAGTTGTGCCACTGATCCCTTTGTTATTTTTATGCCTTTGGGGTCATAGTCATGGTTTGACAAACCTGTTCTCAGAACTGGTCTTCTCCGAAAAGTTAGGTACCCATTTTCTCAGGAATAGCCTGTGGAGCGACAGTCTGGAATACGAGTTGCTCTCAAGTTCTAATCTTAAATGAAAGATCTAAAAAGGTAGAGCGTTACGCATTTAAAAAATGGTCCATCTCAAGGCGGCAGTGTGCGCTCACAGACCCAGTTCTCGCCAACTTTATGCAGTGTTTGGAAGGAATCGCTGGATTTGGGCCAGTAACCAAGTATGAAATGGGAAACAATCGGCTCTGAAAAGGGAAACAAAAAGAACTGGGCTCTGAGGGAGCCAAAATCTTTGCAGATTCCATCCTCGTGAGCCGCTGGAGGGCGGGTTTTGGCTCTCTCCGAACTCGAAGCCCGCCGCTGGGCTAGTCGCGCGCCTCTGAACACCCAGACCCTCAGAAAGAGCCCTTCAACTGAATGAAGCCTGACCCACCGGGAAGAGCAGGTCCAGAAATGGGGAGATTTAAGGACGGCTTCCGTCTCCGGATACTCTGAAACGTGGCCGGTCCTTGACTCCCCGTAGTGGACCGTGTGGATTCCGGGGTTCCGCGCGGCGGGAAGGCGCGCACCGGGGAGTCGGCAGGCGGCCTCTCCCTGCCCTCTGGCGGCGCCTCCAGGCAGCCGGCAGGGAAGGAGCGCACAGACACCCGCGCACCAGGAGGGGGCGGGCCCTATGCATCGGCGCCCCTCGGTAGGGTGGGGACCACAAGGCCACGCCAATCACTCATGAGTCCAGACGAAGAGGGGCCCAAGGGGCTCGGGGGTTCACAGATGCGGGGCGTAGAAAGGGGTCAGGTAGGAGTGCCCGAGGAAGGGCGTGAAGGAGCCCCCGGCGGCCGTCAGAGGGAAGGAGGCGGCGGCCGGGAAGAGGACATTGGC
>NW_011495018.1:7379870-7380582 GCF_000754665.1 Bison bison bison | reverse complement strand
GGGAACTAAGATCCCAGAAGCCTCAGGGTGTGGTCAAAAAAAAAAAAAAAATCAGGAAACGAACCCCAGGTGGCAGAGCTAGTAAGTCTAGTAAGTGGTAGAGAGAGGAAATAAAGGGCCTTCCTCTTTTGACTCCAGAAACCACTGTAGTCGGAGGAAAGAGAATTCGCTGACTCTAACTATCCCTGGGCGGAGGACCTCCTTTGCCTGAATAAATTCCCAGCATCCGGAACAGTCGTTGGCCCAGAATGGGTGCTCAGTTTACGGTGTGGCAGGAAGGAAGGAGGCGAGGGAAGGAGGAAGGAACAATGGACAGATACCCTGTCAAGACTGGACTCTTGACCTGTAACTACAAAGTAATGCCAAACAGTTCTCACATCATTTAAAAATACTTTTTTACCAAATATTTTATATACTCAATAGCCCCATGTACAGTTTAAATCACCTTCACTTTATTCAGTTCAGTCGCGCAGTCGTGTTCGACTCTTTGTGACCCCGTGAATCACAGCACGCCAGTCCTCCCTGTCCATCACCAACTCCCAGAGTTCAGTCAAACTCATGTCCATCGATTCGGTAATGCCATCCAGCCATCTCATCCTCTGTCATCCCCTTCTCCTCCTGCCCGCAATCCCTCCTAGCATGAGTCTTTTCCAATGAGTCAACTCTCCGCATGAGGTGGCCAAAGTATTGGAGTTTCAGCTTCAGCATCAGT
>NW_011495018.1:7375716-7376388 GCF_000754665.1 Bison bison bison | reverse complement strand
GGGGGCGGGGCGGGGGGGGAGACTGCCAGACTTCAAGCCTCTCTCCCTGCGCTGCGCCCCTGAACTTTGGCGTCCCTCCCAGGCCTCACCCAGCTCTGGTCCTGCTGCCCTTTGTCTTTCATTTCAGACACAAACTTTCCTGGACTCCTCATCAGGTCTACCAGAGTTAGGAGTTAAGTCAAAAAGGGTTTGGAGAGAAAGGACAAAAGAGTCTCCCATCACCCCAAGCCACCCTGACCCCAGTCCAGTCAACGATTGGGTCTAGGGAGACTGAGCGGGTGGGCAGTGGATTCTTTGCTGTTGTCTCTGGAGGGCTGGAAGGGACCCCTGTGTGCTCCACCGGACCTCACTGCCTGCTAAGACTTCAGACACATGATTCATCAGTCTCAGCTCCCTCACCCAGAAAATGAAGGGATGATGCTGTCGACCTCCTTAATGACGCTGTCTACCTCGCAGGTATTGAAGTTTTCCCTGACTTGTATCCCAGTCTCTAGTCCAGGTCCTGGCACATGGCGGGAGCATTAAATGCCCAATAAGTGAATAAGCCTGGCTAAACTGGGTGCTGGGTAAGTATTAGTTTCCACTGCCGGTCAATCAGAGCTGAGGTGCTTACTGGCTTGGCAGGTGAGCAGAGATAGGCTTCGGTGGCAAATCTCTGACCTGGGATGCTGC
>NW_011495018.1:7374629-7375616 GCF_000754665.1 Bison bison bison | reverse complement strand
CTCCCCGCCGCCGACGCCGCGGCCCGGGCCTCGGGGGAGAGTGTCAGGCCCGCCTGCAGGTGGGCAGCCCGCTCCCCGCGCCGCCGCCGCGCGTCCTCCACGTCCTCGTCCTCCTCTTCCGCCTCCTCCGCCTCCGACCCCTCCAGGGGGGACGCCAAGCCGGCGCCGTGGCCCGCAGCATCTAGAGGAGAAGGGGACCGTGATCAGAACCCGGGAACCACCCAGCCCGTTCTGGTCCCCGGACCTGCTTCTCGTCCTCTCCAGAGTAGGCGGCAATCTCCCCAACTCAGGGCCCTGCCCTGCCCCTCTCCGTGATTGCGTTGCCTGCCACCACCCCACGGCCCTCCATCCAGAGTGCCCAGCCCGTCCCAGGAGGTGAGAGTTAGGGTTGCGGTGCCTCTTCGCTCTTTACTCATCCACGACCTAGTAGGTGTCCAAGAAGTGTATTTGGAATCAATGGGTGACACCCTGCATTAAGAAAAAATAACGAGCTCATTGGACAACCTTATAAGAGCGTTGTATTACACATTAAGACATCGAGATGTCAAGTGCGTTTCAGGCTCTCTCCCGCCGTCCCTAGAAGCCTGTTTGGGTCTGGAACCCCTGGCAATTAAAAAAAGAAGTTATTAGGCGCCCCTCTCCTCCCTTTTAAAGTGAAATTCCCTCTTTCCCATCTTCTCTCTGCTGCCGTGTTAATAGAGTTTCAGATTTGCGCTGGACCGGATCGATAGATGTCATCTATTAAAGGTAAGTTTTAATCGAACAATATTAGGATCAGACAGGGAAAGGGGGTTTGAAGTCGGTACCTGCAAGCTGCGGGCAGGAGATATGCAGGCTCCAGTAATAGAATATCGATCAGAGAGGTGGGGCAAGGAGAGAGCGGCCCCTGCGAGAGGCGATCGGAACAATTACCCGGCCGGCCGCCCAGGCCCAAGCGCGGCCGCCAGAGGCGCCCAGAGCCCCCAGACCATCACCGCTACACTTGGG
>NW_011495018.1:7363121-7374528 GCF_000754665.1 Bison bison bison | reverse complement strand
AATCCCGTGGACAGAGGAGCCTGGCGGGCTACAGACATGGGGTCGCAGAGTCGGACACGCCTGAGCGCCTAACACTTTCGCCGCTCCTCTGCTTTTTTCAGTCCTCTTCCTGTGTGCCTTCTCCCCTTTGGGGAAGAGGCCGCCAAGGTCTACTCACCCAATCCCGGGCCGTCCCTCCCACCCTCCCATCGCAGCATCTAAGCTGGGGCTTTCCGGGGCCCGAGGCCGCCTCGCTTCCTTACCAGGCGCCTCTCGCTGCGGTATCGGGTCCCGGCTGGCGTCCTTCCTTGCTTCGGCCTCTGCCAAACTTTTCTTGGCTTCCCGGGGAGCCGGACGCACGGCTGGGAGCGCAGCGCGGGTGAATTTCTGCGGGTCCAAGATATCCAGAACCGAGAAGGAGATCTTGTGGTGGGAGGGAGCCGCCTTGGCCCCGCCGTCCTGCCATGCCAGCATGCCCCAGAGGCCGGCGGCGCGGGGTCCGGGGTGGGTAGCGCTCGGGCTTGCTTTAGGCTGTGGCTCGGCAGCAGCTCTCAGCCTGTAGGAGGGTCGAGGCGGCCAAGTGAAGCTGGGGAGGGGGGCGCGGAGGCGGGGCAGGGAGAGAGCGGCCGGAGGTTGCGCGCGGATTGGCACTTGGGCTGCCCCAGGCCCCCTCCACGTGCAGGGCGCGCTAGCAGGAGCCCCCAAGACTACCCTGAGCCTTGCCCGGACCTCCAGCCTCGGCGAGGGGGCGCCTCGGTGCGTTCGGTGCGCGCGCCCGCCTGGACAGCGCCGCGGGCTCAGCGCGCTTCCGCCCAATCTGCTGGGACTGCTGGTGAGCGAGGGAGGGAAGTTAGGAAGCTTTCGTCCCGAAGATCCTCCCAATACACCCACCCCGACTCGGGCTTGGATTTGCACCCTTGCTCCAGGGCACCCGTCTTTGAGTTGGGGTCCAGTTGAGTCCAGCACTGATTATACGAAGGCAACGCTCAGCACATCACCTGCCTCACCAGTGCATCACAGTAATGGCCTCGGACCTGACCACCTCGGATTTAAAAGCCTTCATGTTCTCACAGTTTACAGTTTACAAAGCCCTTCCACGTGCGAGATCTCGTTTGATCTTCCGAGCAGCCCAGTGCGGTGGGCGTGGCCTGGCAAGGCTATTTATCCCGGTTTTAAGATGAGAAACGGTGAGAATGAGGTTCAAAGGTGAGAAGTGATGTTGCCCAGGGCCACTGTTCGTTGGTGACAGAGTCTGGATTTGAACCCGGGTCTTCTTTCCTGAACCACTATTCTTTGCTGTAAGTCCTGTTATTTCTCTAGGAACTTCCAGGTTGTGGACTGGACAAAGCCCAGGTTGTGACAGAGGCTTTCCCTTCCACCCTGGAGCCTAGCCAGGTCAGGGAGTAGCAGGGGTTTCGGAGAGATGTCTGAGCCCCAGCCAAGATGCTCTGGTGAGGACAGGTGAGTTAGGTGGGGGCGGCTGCCCTGTCCTGTGGAGACTCCAAGCATGACCCCTGATACCTTTCAGGCATTCTTCACAGTCACAGGTTTGATCATTTGCACAGTTAAATTGCGTCTCTGGGAAGCAGGTTGCATCTTTGACCCCCCATCCTCCCAGTAGTCCCAAGAAGAAAAAGGTTAAAAGATGTTTTGCCTGGTTTGGACTTATGGTCAGAAAACAGACCAAAGGCTTGCATCTAACCCACCATGTGCCTTGGGGATGGGGCACAGCAGTCCTTGGGGAAGCTTCCACCAGCCATGCCCTCCTTAAATTCCCCTTCTTTTGTTGCTTGGGGAACTGTCTGAGTGCTGAGTATTTATCTCAGCGGCAATTTCTGAGGCTTCTCCGACCCCTCAGCCCAGAGCTACCTCTAAGGTTGCTGTCCCTTTCTTCTGGGCCCCATGGGGTTTTCAAACAATGACTTGGCAATTAAGATTGTCTGAGCAGGTAGGAGTAGGAAGGGGAGGAGAAGCCTTCCACTAAAGTGCAGTGGGGGCGGGGGTGGGGGAGGTGCTGCTAATTCCATCTGTTATTGAAGAGGAGATCTTACAGGCCAGCTTCTTGGAGCTTTTCTCATTCAAAGCTCATGGCCCCTCCCAGAGGCGGTCACTGTATTCCCTGGGGACTTTAAAGCCCTGCCGAAATTCGAACGAGCTCCAGTCCTAAAGCTGAGATGAATTGTGCTTTCAAAGGAAATCAGGGAAGGAAGTGCCCTGGCCAAGCCCAGCAGACCACCTCCCGTCAGAGGGAATGCTCGCCTAGGGAAAACCAAAGAAAGATGGCCAGGGCTCTAAACTGTGGCACCCAGGAACCTGGATTACCAATCACAGAACCTTCCAGGTCTCTGATAGGGTAGTTTGGTTTTTGTTTTGACAACTTTTTCTCACCCAATTCTCACCTGATTAAAAAAAAAAAAATCTTTCTTAAACAACAAGGTCCTACTGTAGAGCAGAGGGAACTATATCCAATACCCTGTGATAAACCATAATAGAAAAGAATATGAAAAAGAATGTAGGTACATGTATAAGTGAATCACTTGGCTGTACAGCTGAAATTAACACATTGTAAATCAGGTGTGTGTGTGTGTGTGTGTGTTAGTCACTCAGTCTTGTCCAACTCTTTGCAACCCCATGGACTGTAGCTCACCAGGCTCCTCTGTCCATGGAATTCCCCAGGCAAGAATACTGGAGTGGGTAACCATTCCCTTCTCTAGGGGATCTTCCTGACCCAAGGATTGAACCCAGGTCTTCTGCACTGCAGGCAGATTCTTTACCATCTGAGCCATCGGGGACGACCCAAATCAAGTATACTTCAATACATTTCAATATTGAAATCAAGTATACTTCTATAAAACAAAATTTTCAAAAAATCTTTTCTTTCTTTCTCCTTCCCCACTGATCCCACTCCTGTTTTACATTTTTTCCACTCACATTTATATTTTTTCATATTTAGGTTCTCCATGGTAGCTAGAAATAAGTCTTTTTAAGGGACCTCCAGAATGGACATTTCTGGCTCCGCGTGGTCCCTGTCCTTATCTGTTCTCCTCTGAGAAATATTGAGGTCACTTTCAGGGGAACATGGGCTGGCATTCCAGAGGGCATCTCATGTCCCCAACCAGAGGGACCTGGAAGGTGCAGAAGCCAGAGCAGGCCAAACCCAGTCATCTTCTTTTCACTTTATCAACTATCTCCAAAAATTTTTGTTCAAATAATTTGAATCATCTTTCCTTTGAGGTCCGCAGGTGTTAAATATAGAAAAGGATAAGAAAAAGGAGAAGCAACAAACTGGAATGTCAAGAACACATAAGGGCCATGTGCTGTAAGACTGTGAATCTTTAAGAACTCCTAGTAGTTTTTTAGTTATCTTTTTTCCCTTGCCCTTTATTTTTCCTATATTTCTGATATGTGTGTTCAGTGCTGTATAAAGTTATGTGAACTCTTGCATTCAGGACTTGGCTTCTGGAGACAGGTGCCACAAGAAACACCATGATGTGGGATTGCCCTGGTGATTCAGCAGTTAAGGCTCTGCGTTCCCAATGCAGGGGAGCAAGGTTTGACCCCTGGTCGGGGAACTAGATCCCACGCGACACAGTTGAGAATTCACATACCACAGCTAAAAAATCCTGCATGCCACAAGGAAGACTGACTACCCCCAATGCCACGGCTAAGACCCAGCACAGCCGGATAAATAATTAAAAAAAAAGAAACACCACGGTGTCTCCCATCAACATTGCAGGAACAGAAAATGCTCCTTCTTATTCACCCAACTTAAAAAGAGACATCTCACCCATAGAACAGACTAAATTCTTCAATTTGGTGAGGGGTGGGGGTGTCTGGGGGAATTGTTTTTCTGGCCACCTGCTTTGTAAATGACCAGAAAGGCAGTGAGACTTCCTAGAGAAACAATCTGGAGATGTGTTGACTTGCTCACGTCCTCACACGTGTATTTATATGCGAGATGTTCCTATGCAATAAGTACATCGGTCTCCAGCAAGCCACCTTTTCCCTGTGCTCGGAGTTGATTTGTGTTTTCAGCATGGGCATTAAAATTCTGCCTGAGTGCTGTCTTTAAATTGCTTTGATGCTAGGTGGGTTCCATCCCTGACCTGTCCTGATGGCAAGTGATGGCTGTAACAAGCTCGGGATCAATATTCATAGCGGGTGTCCCGGGCTGATAACAACTGGCCAAGACAATGTTCACTATCAGCGCAGACAGCTGAGATATTGCACCATTAGGGATGTTGTGTTAAATAACCTGATCCATTTCTGGGACTATTTAATGAATTTCACAGTTTAGATAGTATCTTTGAGGAGAAGGCAAAGGCTATTCCTGAGGCACTGATGCAAATCAATGATGCCAAGCTTCCCGAGCGATTCCACAAACAAAGTGGCCTATACCTCTCACACAGCCTTGAGCAGCTGCCGCCTGAGCCATGAACAGTGTTAACAATAGAAAGAATCTGCAGTATGTGCAGAGGGAGAGCAATCTTAGGAGCTGTGTCAAAGCACCTGAGATAAAATCTGATGTTCCCGAAATAAAATCCACCTTAAATTCTCTAGGTAAAACCCTGCAGTTTGCACCAGCCCACGGGGTAGGACATTATGCCAAAGAGACAGCTTCATAAGGCACAGCGCGGTAACAAAGGGGGAGAAGTGAACCGCAGACGTCTTCAACTCAAATCGGGCTGCAAAATG
Source organism: Bison bison bison (assembly GCF_000754665.1). NCBI lineage: Eukaryota > Metazoa > Chordata > Mammalia > Artiodactyla > Bovidae > Bison > Bison bison. Next base: position 7,369,854 of record NW_011495018.1, on the reverse strand, counting down.
GGAGGGGGAGGTGCTGGATTTTAAAAAGAAACTAACCCACGCAGCAGAATCAGTTGTTACTTGTTTACTTGACTCCATAGCCCTTGGTGGTGGAGAGTTCATTTACAATTAAAGGCTAGCATTTCCCATTTCCCACCAGGGCTTTGAACTCTGACAGCCAAGCAGAGCAAGTGTTCCTTTAAAAAAAAAAAAAAAGCTTTGATTTGTGAAAGCTCTCAAAGAGTAGCCACCCATCCTCAGACTGCAACCAAAATAAAAATGTTTACTCAGTATCTTTTGCTTTAAGAAATCACTGTTTCTTTTTGGAAATCAACAGGTTTAAAAAACAATCAACTCCTTTATTTCAGAAATGTGGAGGAAGCATCAAAGAAGGTGAGAAGGCAGCGAGAGGAGGGTATTGTCCTGGTAACGACAGTAAGCGTTCACAATAATAGCTCTTCTTCCTTGGGCACTTTCTCTGGACCAGGCACTGGGCTAAGCTTTTTGCTTATTTTTGGCTATTTCATTTAACCCTTGCCACGACCCCACAAAGCAGGCACTTATATTCCCAGTTTACAGTAGAGAAAACCAAGCTTAGAGAGCTTCAGAGTGATTTTTGCCACGACCCCAGAGCTAGGAAGTACGGAAGCTGAGATTTGAACCAGGGTAGTTGTTAGATTTTTAGAGCCTGGTTCAGTAACGTTCTCTTACAGGAAGCCACATTCCTGCCCCAGGGTGAAATCCAATTGCAGACATTTATCAAATGGCTTTCCCTCAAGGTGACACACGATCTGAGATATAGAAAAGGACCTTTGAGAAGTAACTGAGCCCAAGCACCGCCTAGGAGGATACGGTGGTGCAGATTTGGGATCCAGTCTTGGAAGCTCTTTCAGTCACTGTTTTCTAATGTTTTAAGATATTCCCAGGAGGAGCCCAAGAGAAGGGAACTGCCAGGTCAGCCAAATTGCTCTGGACATCTGGAAAAGTGAAGAGACATGTCATTGGGAGAAAGAGAACGGGGCGGGGGGAGTGTGTGTGGAAATGCCAAGTGATAAGCTGAGAACATATGAGGAGAGAATTGGGGAAGGACAGGGTCAGGGGAGCAGGGACACAGCGCAGGAGGCACTTCCTGGGCTCTTTTGAGCATCACGTGTCGTTGTCCTACTATACGGAAGAGAGGCACGTGCAGAGTACAGACGGGGGAGCAAGGTAGGGTTTGGCAGGTATACGAAGCACCTGCTTCCTGCTTGAATGGAGACACGTGTGATCATTCTTGGTGGTCTCCTGCAAGCCAGGGGACAAAGTCCTCTGTTACCCACACCTGTGCCCAAATTTCATACCTTCAGTCTTTTTTTAAAATTGAAATATAGCTGATTTACAATGCTGTGTTAGTGTCTGGTGGACAACAAAGTGATTCAGATATATGTGTATATGTATACTGTTTTCATATTATTTTCCATTGTGATGTATTATAGGGTATTGAATATAATCCCCTGTGCTGCACAGTAGGACCTTGTTGTTCCTCTATTTTACATATGGTATTAATAGTTTGTACCTCTGTTCAGTTCATTTCAGTCCCTCAGTCATGTCCGACTCTTTGTGACCCCATGGACTGCAGCACACCAGGCCTCCCTGTCCATCACCAACTCCCAGAGTTTGCTCAAACTCATGTCCATTGAATCGGTGATACCATCCAATCATCTCACCCTCTGTCATCCCCTTCTCCTCCTGCCTTCAATCTTTCCCAGCATCAGGGTCTTTTCAAATAAGTCAGTTCTACACATCAGGTGGCCAAAGTACTGGAGTTTCAGCTTCAGCATCAGTCCTTCCAAGGAACATTCAGGACTGATTTCCTTTAGGATGGACTGGTTGGATCTCCTTGCAGTCCAAGGGATTCTCAAGAGTCTTCTCCAACACCACAGTTCAAAAGCATCAATTCTTTGGCGCTCAGCTTTCTTTATAGTCCAACTCTCACATCCATACATGACCACTGGAAAAACCATAGCCCTGACTAGACGGACCTTTGTTGGCAAAGTAATGTCTCTGCTTTTTAGTATGCTGTCTATGTTGGTCATAGCTTTTCTTCCAAGGAGCAAGAGAGGGGGGCAGAGTCAGGAAATGGAGTCAGGGAGCCCAGAATGCCTCCTTTCATGCCTTGGATCCAGACACACCTGAAGCCATCAATGACTAGATCGTTTACATGAGCCAATAGATTCCTCAACTTAAGCCATTTGAAATCGGGTTTCTGTCACTGGCAACCAGAGTCCTAGTTAATATAAGCCAATATGGAAGCATTATACACACATCTGTTCAGCAATAGAAGATTGGAAGTATTCAAATTTCAGCTGAAATTCAGACATGATTTGTAAACTTGTTATTGGAAATGTAAGAGGCCAAGCTCTGTGGATGAAACATGCCTCTCTGGACACTGGAGGCTTAATGTGCCACTTCACTAGCTTTGGCCCAAAACTATATAAACAAGAGTCTATTGGGTCAGGATTCTGGGGCAGCTTTTTTCTCCTGCTATAAAGGCCAGGACTCAGTTGTCACAGGCCCTTTCTCCTTTTCCTTCCCCTTTGCCTGAAATGCAGATGTGATGCCTGGGGCAACAGCAGGCACCTTGAGAGCATGAGGAAGAAGCCATACGCTGAGGATGGTGGAGCAGAAAGATGGAAGTAGCCTATTTCCTGACGATTCTGGGAGCTGCTGTATCTGCCCAGGACTGCCCTCCTCTTGGCTTCTTGATCTATGAGAAAAAAACAACTCAATCTGGTTGAGCAACTGCAGGTGGGTATTTGTTATATGCAGTGAAAACAACTCTAACTTATACAATGCCCAGACAAGAGTTTGAGCAAACTCTGGGAGATCGTGAAGGACAGGGAAGCCTGTCCTGTTGCAGTCCATGGGGTCGCAGAGTCGGACACAACTAAGTGACTGAACAACAACAAAAATCACATCCAAAGAAAGGTCATGGACTTTTGGGTCAGGTCTGAGCCTACACTTAGAGACCTGCTGCTTTGGACAGACATGCCATCCTTCAGGTGAGGGACTTGGGTCCCTGTATTCATTTCCTATCATTGCTGTAACAAATTATCACAAATTTAGGGGCTTAGAAACCACAAATTTGTTCTCTTAGAGTTCTAGAGGCAAGTTTTGTCCTAAAATCAAGGTGTTTTGGGGGAAGGAGAGGGTGGGACGAATTAAGAGTAGTACTGACATATATATATTATCATGTGTGAAACAGATAGCTAGTGGGGAGCTGCTGCATAACAGAGGGAGCTCAGCTTGCTGCCCTGTGATGAGCTAGAGGGGTGAAATGGTGGGGTGTGGGGAGAAGGCTCAGGAGTTGGGGGATATATGTATACTTACAGTTGATTCACACTGATACACAGCAGAAACCAACATGATATTGTGTTGGTTAAAAAAGAACAGATATTAAAAGTTAATTAAAAAGTTAAAAACTTTTTTAAATTAAACTTTTAAAATTAAAAGTTAAAACAGATTAAAAGTTAAAGTATTAAAAAAGTTTTAAAATTAAAAGTTAAAACAGATATTTGAGAAGTAGGAGTAGGGTAAATATAAATAAAATATTTTAAAAAACGAGCCTGTAGGGGAGATTCCTTTTCTTCACCTTTTCCAGCTGGCAGAGGCTGCCTGCATTTCTTGGCTCATGGCCCCTTCACATTCGAGCCCATCAGTGCAGCTTTTTCAAATCTCTCTTTCTCACCTCCACTTCTGTGGTCATGTCTTCTCTGACTCTTTTCCTGCCTCCCTCTATCCTTTACAAGGACTCTTGTGGTTAGATCGAGCCCATGTGGGTGATCTAGGGTAATCTTTCATTTTAAGATCTTTGGCTTAATCACATCTAAAAAGTCCCCTTTGCCACGTAAGGAAACACATTCACAGGTCCTGGGCAGTAGGGCGTGGGCATCTTCAAGGAGCCATTATTCTGTCTCCATAATCTTAGATACAGAAAGCAATTTGCCAAGGTCATGCCCAGCCAGTGGGAGAGGGAGAACGATGTGTGGGCTCACCCCCACAGGCAGAGGTACCCTTTTCCTGCCTCCTCATTTGGCATGAAGCTAAAGCCCAGTCATGCTTCAGGCTGCCCCACTGCTCAGAAACCACTGCTGCCCTCCACTGTCTGCAGAGTCCATCCTCTTGGCTGTGTCTCTCACTCACTGGTGCTGGACACATGTTTGATTAGCAGCCTTAAAAGTGTTCCTCTTGTTCTCTGCCCAGTCTTAACTCAAAGGTAAAGATCATACTTTAGACCCTTTTGCACCTGTGGAGTGGGGTGGGGGTGGACTTCCAGATGGCACTAAAGACCCCACCTCCCAATGCAGGAGAGGTAAGAGATGTGGGTTCAATCCCTAGGTTAGGAAGATTCCCTGGAAGAGGGCATGGTAACCCTCTCCAGAATTCTTGGCTTGAAGAATCCCATGGACAGAGAAGCCTGGCTGGCTACCGTCCATAGGGTTGCCAAGAGTCAGGACTGAAGTGACTTAGGAGACACACGCAGGCATGCATGTACCCGTGGGACCCACTGAGCCAAGAGAGTTGAAGTTCAACATGTGGATGATGCATGGCTCATGATGGACCTGGTAGATTATCCAGATCATTCAGTTCCTGTACCCCAGAATCAGGAAGGCAAAAACTACATTTCCCAGACTCCCTTGCAGGTTGGACTAGGTTCCACCAAGCCAGACATGGTGGAAGTGAAATGGAGCCAACAGATGAAAAGAGAGAATCTTCTGAGGGAAAAGTGCACAGGTTTGGTTCTTTGGGAGCAGTACTGTCAGTCCCTGTCATCTTTTTTTTTTTTTTTAAACTTTACAATATTGTACTAGTTTTGCCAAATATCGAAATGAATCCGCCACAGGTATACCTGTGTTCCCCAAAGTCCCTGCCATCTTAAGAGCCAAGTGATTGGCATTTCTCAGAGCTGCATAGCTCTCTGCTGTGCAGTGCTTGAGCTTGGTTCCCCAGTTCTCTTGGAAATCTGTAAGCTCCTTAATGCCCTGTGTGAACACTGTCTGCAACTAAGAACCATGAAAGTGAAAAGTGAAAGTGAAAGTCGCTCAGTCGTGTCCAACTCTCTGTGATCCCATGGACTGTATAGTGCATGGAATTCTCCAGGCCAGAATATGGCAGTGGGTAGCCTTTCCCTTCTCCAGGGGATCTTCCCAACCAAGGGATCAAACCCAGGTCTCCTGCATTGCAGGCAGATTCTTTACCAGCTGAGTTACAATGGAAGCCCAAGAATACTAGAGTGGGTAGCCTATCCCTTCTCCAGTGGATCTTCCCACCCCAGGAATCTAACTGGGGTCTCCTACATCGCAGGCAGATTCCTTACCAACTGAGCTATGAGGGAAGCCCAAGGTCTCATATTCATTTTTCCCTCAATCAAAATGTGAATTCCCAAAGAGCAGGAAGGATATTCCTATTTTTCCTGTAAGGTCAGTAGACCACAGTTTCCTCAGTAAACTTACCAACATGACATGCACGACTCACTGAACTGGGTCCAAGTTCTAATATTCTGATGAATTCTTCATCCTCTCTGTAACTCCAGAGACTGAAACAAAGTGGCCATCGGAATATGGTCTTCTTTTGAAACCTGAAAGCTAACTCAGGCCAAGAGAAGTCAGATTCTTTCAAGTTTCAGTTTAAACACTTGGTCAGAGGAGTGGTCAAGGAAACTCTTCCCCTTTTCTGTCAACTTACTACAAAAATGATGTAACATTAAATAGAATGTAAAAATTCATCCAAAAATCTCACTGGGCAAACATCTTGCAATATTCCCATTTCCTTCTCAGCCTTATTCCTATGCATCCTTATTTTTGCAGGCAGGGGTCTACATTGGTGTTTTTTTATTAATTAATTACTTTGGCTCTATTGGATCTTAGTTGCAGCATGTGACATCTTCATTGTGTCATGAAAGATCCTTCCACACGGAGGGGGTGCACAAACTCTCATCGTGGTAAACGGGATTAGCTGCTCCCCAGAATGTGGGAATCAGCTCCCCAACCAGAGATCGAACCTGTGTCCCACGCCTTGCAAGGCAGATTCTTTACCACTGGGCCACCAGGGAAGTCCCTACATTCAGTTTTGCATTCTGCTTTTTATATAATGTTATAACACAAGCATGTTCCATGTTGTAACCCAGCCTTCCTTTTTGATGGCACAGTATTTCTTTCAGCAACCATCTTACTTCTTGAGCAATTCTAGTCCCTGTCTTCCAGCTTGTTTTGGCATCACAGCTCATACTGCAGACATGCCTTTAGGTTCACTTCCTTACCACTGTTTCTCAGGGGCGCAGGATTATCCGGTCAAAGCATCCAAGTATCGCCATTGCTTTTAGAACTGCGGTCCGGCCAGAGGGTGGGAATATCAACGAGAGTCTTTCCCTGTTCTCATTCATTTTTGTTACTTTTATATAGGTGCCTCCTTGTAGTCCCAACTGGCCTTGCTCTAATTCTCAGGGTAGGAGGGGAGGGTTGGCTATTTCCCAGGGCGGGTTGTTTTCCCGCTCTTCCTGATCTGTGTCCACGGATCTCCAGTCAAAAGGCTCTCATTTCGGGGAGTGCGGAAAAAGCGCACCTGTCTTCCTGGCTTTGTTCCTCGCCCCGCCCCGCCTCGCCCCTCCAGTCCCCAAGCCCCCAGCCCCGCCCCTCACCCAGCCCCGCCCGCCCCTCGAGCCCCGCCCCGCCCGCCCCTCGAGCCCCGCCCCACCCCGCCTCTCGAGCCCCGCCCC
>NW_011495018.1:7348657-7362747 GCF_000754665.1 Bison bison bison | reverse complement strand
GCTGCTCTGGCCCCGCCCCGCGGGGTAAGCAGAGGGCCGGCCCCCGGGAACCAGGACCGGATTGCGCCAGGGGTTCGGCACACCTGGGCGATCATGGGGCTCTGCTGGTTAGAGTTCCTCCACTGTCCAGCAGGGCAGCTCCTTGCTGCTTGCTGCTGAGTCCTTGGAATGGGGCTAGTCTGAGGAGTTAGGATATGCTTAAGTGTGTAGTCCACAGCGGATTTAAAGACTTAGTGTTCTGTTCAGTCGCTCAGTCGTGTCCGACTCTTTGCGACCCCATGGACTGCAGCACACCAGGCCTCCCTATCTATCACCAACTCCCGGAGTTTACCCAAACATGTCCATTGAGTCGGTGATGCCATCCAGCCGTCTCATCCTCTGTCGTCCCCTTCTCCTCCTGCCTTCAGTCTTTCCCAGCATCAGGGTCTTTTTCGATGAGTCACTTCTTCAATCAGGTGGCCAAAGTACTGGAGTTTCGGCTTCAGCATCAGTCCTTCCAATGAATATTCAGGACTGATTTCCTTTAGGATGGACTGGTTGGATCTCCTTGCAGTCCAAGGGATTCTCAAGAGTCTTCTCCAACACCACAGTTCAAAAGCATCAATTCTTTGGCGCTCAGCTTTCTTTATAGTCCAACTCTCACATCCATACATGACTACTGGAAAAACCATAGCTTTGACTAGACAGACCTTTGTTGGCAAAGTAATGTCTCTGCTTTTTAATATGATGTCTAGGTTGATCATAACGTTTCTTCCAAGGAGGAAGTGTCTTAATATCATGGCTGCAGTCAGCATCTGCAGTGATTTTGGAGCCCCCAAAATAAAGTCTGTCACTGTTTCTACTGTTTCCCCATCTATTTGCCATGAAGTGATGGGACCGGATGCCATGATCTTAGTTTTCTGAATGTTGAGTTTTAAGCCAACTTTTTCACTCTCCTCTTTTACTTTCATCAAGAGGCTCTTTAATTCTTCTTTGCTTTCTGCCGTTAAGTGTGGTATCATCTGCATTTCTGATGTTATTGATATCTCTTCCGGCAATCTTGATTCCAGCTTGTGCTTCATCCAGCCCAGCATTTCTCATGATATACTTTGCATATAAGTGAGAAAAAGACTTACTGAGAAAAATGTAAAAAGTTCATTATATCATTTTGTATTGGTTACATGTTTGAAATGATAGTAATTTGAATACGTTAGGCTAAATAAAATATATTTAATAATTCCACCTGCTTCTTTTGATCTTTGTTATTGTGGTTACCAGAAAACTTTAAATTACTTGTGGCCGAATTATGATTCGGTTGGACTGCACTGAGTGTCTTCTTAGACGGTAGGAGGGCATCTTGCCCATTAGTCACGTGCACCGAGGGCACTGCCAGGACTGCTGTGGCACCGCTGGACCCCGGGCTTTGTAATTGCCACTGGCGTCTCAGAACCAGAAAGTTAGAGGGTCCATCGTGGTGAAGGGAAGGAGGAAGTGCCTTCCAGCTGGGGGGAACAGTGGCTTCAAAACCTGAGGAAGAGAGCTTGGCAGGTTCCCCTTCACAGAACTGGAGAGCGCGCGAGGACTGGAGAGTGGCGGGGCCTGGCTACATCGGGCCTTGAGAGTCGGGCAGAGCTGTTTGGATTCCATCCTGAGGAATACAGGGAAAAGTCACTGAAGATTTTAGGCAGGAGTGTCATGGAATCTGATTTATGTTTTAAAGAAATTAAAATATAAAAAGTGAAAGTATATAAGTACCAGGTTCCCTGGTGGCTCAGATGGTGAAGAATCTGCCTGCAGTGCAGGAGGCCCAGCTTCAATCCCTGGGTCAGGACGATACCCTGGAGAAGGAAACGGCAACCCATTCTGATATTCTTGCCTGGCAGACTACAGGCAGGTCCTGGCAGGCTACAGACCATGGGGTTGCAAAGAGTCGGACACAACTGAGCAACTAACAGTTTAGTTTTATACAAGTACCAAATGAAAACAGGAGAGATTCCCTTTGAAATCTGGGAGTAGGAGAAGAACTTTCTAGCTCTGCCTCAAAATCTAGACTCTTATCTTACATTGCTTGTGGAAGAAGCATTTGGCGTTACCTGTTAGCATCTGCCTCATACGTGAGAAATGACATAGGTGGGAGGGCGTTTGTGGTAGTGCCTTGTGAGATAGCAGAAGACTAGAAACGTCTCAATTGTCCATCAGAAGGGGAGTGTTGCAGTCTCAGCCTATCAGTGAAGTTCTGTGCTGTATAAAAAATGAGCACCCCGCCGTGTAGGCGTCCCATGTAGACGGTGCATGCTCTGACTGTCTTTTGGGTGGAAAAGGTAGGAATGCAAGCATGAATTCCTGCTGGTGTGTTTGCATAAAGAAGCTGGAGGGAAGAACTTCACTGTGTGAAGAGCTAGGGTGGTTGTGGGAAGGTGTGGGAACAAGACTCTTCCCTGGCTAACTTGGTATATAAACATTTATAACTCGGTATAACTTGGTATATAAACATTTTTACATGTTTTTGACCATGTGGATGTAGTTTCCTATTCAGGATACCAAAAAAGGAGTATTTTCTGAATTTTGTCTCAATAAAGCTGGAAAAAATGCCACATTCCCCTACCCCCACCCCTACCCCCGCCAACTCTTTTAAGAAGATCTCTGTCTGCAAAGTGCAGAAATAGCTGTCAGTGGGGCAGACGGCAGGGCTCCAGAGGAAACAGGGAGCAGCCAGCTGCAAGATCCTTGTGTGGTCCAGGGAGACAGGAAGGGGCATGGGCTAGTGGGTGGAGATGATAAGAAGCAGGGGAACTCAAGAGACCTTTTGGGAGCAGGGCCAATGGGACCTTGGCCCACTGGATGTATGGGATATCGTGGGGTCCAGGGAGAAGATGAAATGAAGAAGGGCTCTGGTGTTGCACTGCAGCACCAATGAGATGCTGAGATGGTGCTGATGAGATGGAGAGGGGCCAGAGTGGGGTGCAGGCAGGTGCCATGACGGCTCTTGACGCAGTGCCTGGCTCACGGTAGACCCCAGGAGTGTGCCATTTAAATCTCACTTCCCATGTTCATATAGGAATTCCTATTGTATGTGCTTTTAATTATTTTAAAATCAGGACCACTTAAAAGCATCTTTACATTAAAGTAAAATACTCATCTCTTCTCCTGAGGGGGGTGGAGTTTCCCATTTTCAGTTATTTTCAATAGTGCTGCCACAAACATTCTAGAACATGTCTTTGGTGAATGCATGGTTGCGTTTCTGCTGGGCACAGACCCAGGGGTGGACTTGCCGATCCTGAGATAGGCCTATAATCGTCGCTAGAAGATGCTGTCGGGTCATTTCCCAAAGTGGTGTATGTGAGCGTCCTCATGGCTCCGTTCCTCACAAACACGTGGGTTTGTGAGTCCTTGGCATCTTCGCAAGGTCATTTTTGCTTCTAGAAACGGGAGACATAAAGGAGATCAAGGATATGGACAGAGCCTCAGTCCCGTCCGTCTACCTTCTGCGGAGGAGCACAGAGTGGCTTCAGCAATGGCCTTGGAGGAGGTTGGGCTGATTGTGAGCCCTTGCTTTCCAGTCAGTAGCATTGGTCTGGGGTGCCCCCTTCCTGGGCCAGTGTGGCTCCAGGGATCCCTCAGGGAGCACTTCCTCTGTGCTGGGTATCCATGTCGCTCCATCCCCTGCTGCTGGGAGGCGGCTGTTATCTCCCTTGGTCAACTGAAGCCACTGCGACCCAGGGCTGGCCCAGGTCTCACCAGGTCTCCACTGGGATGGCCTTGGGATCATGGGAACGTAGGTCCGCCCCACTCCTACCCTCTGTGCTGGACCTGAGCGTAGAGTCCTTTGAGGGAGACACGGGTATTGAAAAAGGGTGGGGGTCTTCTCTCCAGCAGCCTCCCCAGGTGATGCTCCCCCGACATGCTGTCCCACAGTCTGCCCACACCCCTGGGTGTGACTCTAAGGGGGATGATCCCTGCTTCATTAACCACAGATGGTTTGTGGACTGGTGTCCCCCCCGACAGCCCCTGGGAGGTTTTTGTCTTAAAAGAAAGGAAAAGTGAAGTCGTTCAGTTGTGTCTGACTCTTTGCGACCCCGTGGACTGTAGCCCGCCAGGCTCCTCCATCCATGGGATTTTCCAGGCAAGGGTACTGGAGTGGGTTGCCATTTCCTTCTTCAGGGGATCTTCTCGACCCAGGGATCAAACCTGGGTCTCCCGCATTGTAGTCAGACGCTTTACAGTCTGAGCCACCAGCGAAGCCTCATTTTGTCTTGGTCTGCTTTAATTCAACTGATTTATCTAACTGGAGTGTCTCTGGTAGCAGCAACACTGTATCAATCTAGCAGGCATATAATAGCAGGCTATACCAATAGTCCTCAAATGCATCCCAGCTGAGAGGGGAGAAGTGCCTTCCCCATAGAGCGCGGGATCGTTTCTGGTGATTGACTATCATGCTGCCCAGGGGCCTGGAGAAGGAGGCCTGGAGATCTGAACCACCCTGGGGCTCCCTGGCATAAGACCACACCATGTCCTCACAACTCTTCCCCACCCACCAGGGCCTTCCCAAGGGACCTATGTGACCCCCCCTTCTCTCCCTCCGCCCACCTCAGCCCCATGCTCCCAGTTACATAGACTTCGGGTGGATTTTCCCCTGACCAGCCCCTTAGCAGCCCAGCATCCACAGAACCGGGGCCCTCCTACCCCACACCGCAGCATCCTCTGGCTCAAGATCCTTTTCTCTCTAAAGACTAGGCCCCTCTACTCAGGCCCAGGCCTCCCATGGCCAACTGATCACATTCAGGCCCAAGGGAGCGGCCCCCGCCCTCCTGTGGGTGCCGCCGGAGCCCCATGTCCAGACCCTCCTGGCGGTGAGTGTGTGTGGATCCCCTCACCAGTAAAATCTGCCTGTTCCTGGAGTGTCCCTGGGGATGTCAGACTTTGGGACATGCTTCCCTGGTGGCCCAGAGGTTAAAGCGTCTGCCTGCAATGCGGGAGATCTGGGTTCGATCCCTGGGTGGGGAAGATCCCCTGGAGAAGGAAACGGCAACCCATTCCAGTATTCTTGCCTGTAGAATCCCATGGAAGGAGGAGCCTGGTGGGCTACAGTCCACGGGGTTACAGTCAGACACGACTTCACTTTCACTTTCACTTTTCCCTCTCATAGTGGCTGAGCCAGGAATAGGCTCTCCTGGCGGGCAGGCCCTGCCTTGCTGGCCTCGGTGGAGACCGCTGGGCTTGCATCACTTTTTGTAGTTCCTTTGCAGCCACACCCTGCCCTCTCTGGGCTCCTTGATATGCGAGGCTGGCTTTGAAGTCGCAGGGAGCTCAGAGGAAGTTCCTGGGGTGAGAGCAGAGCCGCAGCGATGATGGGGTTCCCGGGACCCTGGGGGGTGTTTGCCTCCATGACGGCTCCCTATCGCCATGGGTGCCCAAACAGCACCTTCTTCTGTTCTGGAAACCCTGGAGCCGGGGAGGCAACTCGCCACTCCTCTTCCTAGCTATCCGTGGTGACAGGTGTCCTCAGCTTTTGAAAAAATTCCCACCTTTTGGGGGATACAGAGCACATGGGGAATATCAACTCTGCTTTTTAAGATGCTGCTGTTGTTTAATCGCTAAGTCGTGTCCGACTCTTTGCATCCCCATGGACTTTAGCCTGCCAGGCTCCTCTGTCCGTGAGATTCTCCAGGCAAGAATACTGGAGTGGGTTGCCATGGGATGGAACCTGAGTCTCCTGCCTTGGCAGGCAGATTCTTTACCACTGAGCCACCGGGGAAGTCCTTTTAAGACAATATGGACCACAGTAATAGCATCACTGGTGATGGACGGGAGGCCTGCGATGTCCCAGGTAGATGTTTGACCGCACAAGCTACCTTCACAACCAGCCCGTTTCAAAGCAGAGCCTGAGGCTCAGAGAGTTTCAGAAACGGGCACAAATGGGAAAAGTCATTGAGCCGGGACTACCTCCTCTGCACCCCTGAAGCCCCGTCCACCAGACTCCAAGCCCCAGTTTTCCCTGCAGTACTTCACGGCTTCTCATCAAAGATGCACTTGTTCACATATTTGTCAAGTGCTTTTGGTGGCTCAGCTGGTGAAGATTCCGCCTGCAATGCAGGAGATGTGGGTTTGATCCCTGAGTTGGGAAGATCCCCTGGAGAAGGGAAAGGCTACCCGCTGCAGTATTCTGGCCTGGAGAATTCCATGGACTGTATAGTCCATGAGGTCGCAAAGAGCTAGACACGACTGAGCGACTTTCACTTCTCACTTTTCTTCATACTAGGCTTCCCCAGTGACTCAGATGGTAAACAATCTGCCTGGAATGCAGGAAACCCAGGTTCGATCCCTGGGATGGGAAAAATCCCCTGGAGACAGGAAAGGCTACCCACTCCAGTATTCTTGCCTGGAGAATTCCATGGAGCCTGGTGGGCAGCCCATAGGGTCACAAAGAGTCAGAAGCAACTGAGCGACCCACACTTTCACTTTCACATTCTTTCCTGTTAGAAACACAGCGGGAGGCACTGGGACAGGGGCAGGGAGTGGGGCAGATGGAAGTCCCTGCCCCCAGCAGGGCTGACCATCCAGTATGGGGAGAGCAGCATAAACAGCACCCAGAAGGTGAGTGTCAGGGGGAGAGAGACTGAGCCGAGGTTGGGGAGCCCGTCCACGTGGAGCCGGTGACATGTAAGCCGGGCTCTGGACCTGTCCTCTGGGCCGGTAGCATCCCAGATGGGAGAGCAGGCGGTCCAGGCCTCCTGGAGCCACCAGGTGGGCCAGGTGGGGCCCGCTTACTGCCCCGGGGCTTGTGGTGGGCGTGGTCCCGGGACATCTGTAACCAGCCTGGGTCCCCTCAGCAGGCCATTTATTGGAGTCCATTCTTGGGCAGTTGGGCTCCCCAAGGGGAGCCATTCAGAGGCAGGGCGTGGCACAGCGGGGGCTGCCCCGCACAAAGGGAGCCCCAGAGGCATCTGCATGTGAAAGGCAGGGAGGGGGGCATTTACTGCATCCTGTCTCGGGCACTAAAGCACAGCTGTGGGGCCCCCTCGGCCTTTTTGCGGCAGCGGAAGGAACCAGGGCCCGCCTTGGCCGAGCAGCCTCATAAAGCAATCGCCACCCGGGACTCACAGACCCGCGGCTGCTGCTTCCAAATGTGCACACAAGCCCCGTGACCCTGTGAAAGTCAGGACCCGCCCCTCAGGCCTTAATGCCCGAGGATCAGGGCCAGGGAGCTTGTCTGAAGCTCGGCTTCCTTGATGGTCAGCTCCGCCCCCACCTTGCTCCATCAGACCCCACAGACGCAGCCAACCAGAAGTGGCTCCCTGTGTCCCCTCGCCCCATCCCCCAGGTGTGGCCCAGCGCCTGCCAGAGGGGCTCTTGAGGCCCTCAGAGTTTCGGGCCGCTTGTTCTGAGTTCAGAGCCAGAAACAGCTCTGCTGAGTCAGCCTGGACTTTGGACAAGGGGCGTTTGTCTGGAATGCCCCGTCGCCATGCTGCTGATGTCAGGGGCTGACTTCAGAGCTGGGGGCCCCCAGTTGGGGGGTGAGTGCACAGTGACCCCCTCCCAGGCCCAGTGCTTGTTGCATAATGTCTACAGTTTTAATCTTCACAAGCCAGAGGTGCTTCCTGGTTGTGAACAGTCCCACTCGGTGCCTGAATGGAGGCAGGGTCGGGGGCGGGCTGGGACTTGCTCAGAGAGCGGGGGTCAGCACCCCTTCCGAGGCAGGTGCCACACCCCGCAAGAAGATAGGAGTTTGCTCTGGCGGGCGGGGACCTGGGTCCGACTCCCAGCCCAAAGCTGTGGCTGTAATGTGGTTTTCGGCAAGTTCCTTAGGCTTTCTGTGCATCCGTTTCATCTCCTGAAAGCTGTTGTAACTGCCCTTGGGGCTGTCCATCCTGAGTATCCCGGGGACGTCTGGCAGGACAGCCAGCCTCGGTTCCCCCCACACCCCCGCCTTCGCTGGTTGAACTTTGCCCTCTTTCTTATCGGTTGCCTCAGCTCACCTGCTGTCTCCATCTGCTGTCCCAGGTGCCCTGAGCATCTGGCTTCCTGTCCAGTTGCCTGCCTCGAGGGCCTGAATGTCCCCAGCACCCAGCCCTGGGCCTGCCGGAGGTGTGGTTGTCTTTGTTACCACCATCGTCATTCACGGAGCATTTGCAACGTGCTTCAGAACAGTCCTGTCAAGTAGCTTCTGCTAGTGCCCCATTTTACAGAGGTGGAAACTGAGGTCGGAGAGGGTTAGGTGACAAGCCTTGGTCTCACACAGGGACAGGGTGGTGGAGGTGCTGTGGGTGTGTCTGCTTCCCAAGCTGAGGCCCCCTCACCCCAAGAATACCCGGCCTCTGTCCCCTGCAGTGCCCAGCCCGTGACCAGCCAGTGACCACATCAGGGGAGAACTGACTGGCAGCTGACCTTCCAAAGCTGGGGAGTGGTCCACAGATCCCTTGGCTCCTGAAAACGTGTCTTTTAAGCGCCTCGAGTCCCTCTGGGCCTCGGTCTCCCCCTCTGTGAAAGGAACCACCAAACTGGACAGTCTCCAAGTCTCCTCTGGTTTGTGGATTCCTGTGCATCTGATTCCAAATTTCGTTTATCTAACTAGTAAAGTGATGCTGTGAGCTTGGTGTGGCTCTCTGATCAGAGCTCAGAGGCTCAGGCAAGTCAGAGCGAGAACTCACTGGATGGCAGAGGGGGCGGCCCCGGGCGGGGAAGGTATGCCGCATGTTTCGTAAGGACCCTGGCTCTGGGCCTGCCCGACGTTTCTATTTGACTGTCCCCCTCCTTCTCCCCGTCCCTCTGAGGTCACTGACTGGCTGGGCCACACTGAGCCTCAGCCAGGGCCACCTGCGTGCGTCACCGCCTGTGTTCTCTCCTCTCCGTCCAGACTTTGGACTCCCGTTTCTTGCCTGGACTCTTGACGACACACTGTGCCCAGCAGAGGGCCAGATGGAGAGTGGGCAGGGACCTCCCCGGACCCCGCAGCGGGCCGTCACAGGCTGGCCGGAAGGTCTGCTCTGGTGGAAAGAAGCGGGAGGTGCAGCAGGCCCAGCTGGTGCTGCTGGCAAAGGCTTCTGGCAGCCCAGTGTTCAGGGCCCTGGTGACGTCAGGACATGCTAGGGCTCCTCTTGGGCCCCCTGTGCCCCTCCCCCCCGAAGAGCTGGGAGGCTGGGCGCTACCCCATTTCATGGCTGGATTTCAGACCCCGGAGTCTGGCCCAGGGGTGCCTGGCGCAGGGCTTGTGCACGGTGCAGCTGCCAGACCTCAGCCGGGAAGCCAGACTCCCTTCTCAAGTGGCAAAAGCCCTTCTGTTGGTGCTCCCTGACACCGAGCTCCTGCCCGTTCATCTGGGCACATGGGGAGCTGGGCCGGGTTCCTCCCAGAATCAACGTGGCTGCCCCTTGGTGTGTGAGAATGATGGTATTTTTATTTTTTTCCTTCTTCTTCCTTCCTTCTTCCCTCCCTCATCCTTTCTCTTTCTCCCTCTCCCCGCCGCCTCCCTCCTTTCCTTTCTTTTTTTTTTTTAAATGACTGTATTTCTCTGCTGCAGGACTGCCCCTGCTCTGCGCACGGGCTCCCACGTGACCCTATGATAAAATAGCAAGTCCTTAGAACAAATAGGCCCTTTGCACATTTCAATTTTCCCAATGTGTGCAGTCCGTCTCCGTGGCTTTCCAAAAGGGAAGCAGCCACAGATCTCAACGTCAGACAGTGGCTGGCGCTGCCGTGGAGCCCCGCCACGTAACAAAGATCTGGAGGCCGGGAGATTGGGCAATCGGGAATCCTGTTCTCTGAGGATCTCCACTGGGCGCTGCTGCCCAGGTTTCAGTTCATACTGACTGCCCCCCAGCGTGCTGCAGGGGTCCTTTCCTTCTCTTGGAAACCGGAACCACAAAGATTCATTTATCTGCAGCTGTGGCCATTTTTGATGGGAAGAGGGGCTTCTCTCCACCAGGTAGTGGTGGAGAGTTGAGTTGTGGCCCCCGGGGTGGGGGCGCAGAGCAGGCAGTGTGGGTCAGGGAGGCGGGAATGTGGGGAACATGCTCTTCCCCTCCCCTCCTTCCATCCCCTCCTGGTGTGTTTCTCCTGTCTCACGTCAGCGCTCCAGGCCACTGGATGTGGAGATGGTCCCTTGCAGAGACTTCAGCCCAGGGTGGGCCTGTGGACCTCACACAGCTCTTGTGAAGACCAGCCCAGTTCAGTTCAGTTCAGTCGCTCAGTCGTGTCCGACTCTTTGCAACCCCATGAACCGCAGCACGCCAGGCCTCTCTGTCCGCCACCAGCTCCCGGAGTCCACCCATACCCATGTCCATCGAGTCTGTGATGCCATCCAACCATTTCATCCTCTGTCGTCCTCTTCTCCTGCCCTCAATCTTTCCCAGCATCAGGGTCTTTTCAAATGAGTCAGTTTTTCGCATCAGGTGGCCAAAGTATTGGAGTTTCAGCTTTAGCATCAGTCCTTCCAGTGAACACCCAGGACTGATCTTGCAGTCCAAGGGACTCTCAAGAGTCTTCTCCAACACCACAGTTCAAAAGCATCAATTCTTGGGCACTCAGCTTTCTTTATAGTCCAACTTTCACATCCATACATGACTACTGGAAAAACCATGGCCTTGACTAGGAGGACCTTTGTTGACAAATTAATGTCTTTGCTTTTTAATATGGTGTCTAGGTTGGTCATAACTTTCCTTCCAAGGAGTAAGCATCTTCTAATTTCATGGCTGCAATCACCATCTGCAGTGATTTTGGAGCCCAGAAAAATAAAGTCAGTCACTGTTTCCACTGTTTCCCCATCTATTTGCCATGAAGTGATGGGACTGGATGCCATGATCTTCATTTTCTGAATGTTGAGCTTTAAACCAACTTTTTCACTCTCCTCTTTCATTTTCATCAAGAGGCCTTTTAGTTCTTCTTCGCTTTCTGTCATAAGGGTGGTGTCATCTGCATATCTGAGGTTATTGATATTTCTCTTGGCAGTCTTGATTCCAGCTTGTACTTCATCCAGCCCAACGTTTCTCACGATGTACTCTGCGTATAAGTTAAATAAGCAGGGAGACAATATACAGCCTGGATGTACTCCTTTCCCGATTGGAACCATTCTGTTGTTCCATGAAGACCAGCCTAGGGGCATGTAAATTAAAGGACATGGACCCTGCTTTCTCTGTGGTTGGGAGATGTCACCATCCTCTACCCTCGTTTGTCGCTTCAAGTTCGACCTGCCAGCCTGCAGCCTTCCCTACCCGCTCAGGAGCCCACCCAGCTTGAGGCCTCCTCTCCTTCACCATCCTGTGAGGGGTCCCTCTCCTCGGGGTGGTAATAAGGTTTGGCATCACCATCAGCCTGGCCTTTCAGACCCACCTCACCCCACCCCCGTCAGTAGGACCCAGCCCTTGCTCCTGGGAGGCCCAGGTGTAGCAGCAGCAGACGGGAGGGCCTGCCAGCAGCGGGGGCCTCTCTGCTTGGTGATGGGGCGGCTGGAGCATGGTGGGGGCAGGCCCTGCCTGCTCTGGACAGTGGGGGCAGGGAGCGGGGGCAGGGAACGAGATCGGGAGCCTGTCTGCTAGCCACTTACTGGCCGACGTTCTCCGCACACACTGAGCGAGCTTTGACTGTGGGCCAGGCCCAAGCCGGCGCCTCGAAGATCTCCCTGTAGCTTCAGCATGTGAGGCTGTTATCATCCCATCTTCCGGATGAAGAAACTGAGCCCCAGGGAGAAGAAATAGCTTGTGGAGGTGCCACAGCCCATAGTCATCAGGCCCTGGAACACCTCCCGGTTGCTCCTTGACCTCCTGGCCTCCCGCTCAGTATTAGAGCGTCTTTCATATGCATTTGTCCTGTGGCTGCAGGAAGGCACGAGTTGCCCTGTGTCTCGTCCTACTGTCTACCCATCTGGACTCACGAGGGTCCACTGTTCTCTCCCTAACCCTAACCCTAACAGACGCTGAAGCGGTGCTCCCCACGGGCAGGATTGGCAGTGAGCCCTCCCGAGGTTCTCTGGGTGCTAGAATGACTTGGTTCCATTAGAATTTGGATCACTTAAGTGCTTCTCACAGAAAAGCACTGCCGTGTTTCAAGAGCTGCGAAAGCCAAGTGGGACAGACTCTGCCTGGGAGGGGACAGAAGTCTGGGGGGCCTTCCTGGAGGAAGGGACAAACGAACCAGGCTCTGAAGGATACGTAGGATTTACCATAGGGGGTGGGTGACGGCAAAGACTCAGGGTGATGGCAAAGACTCAGGGTGATGTGAGGGCCTTTGGGGTCAGATGATGGTAAGAGGTGGCTGGGGCGGGGTGGGGACTGAGCTTGGAGGGGCCTTCCCCAGGGCAGCCTCCTTGCCCCTGTCCAGCTCCTCTGTGGTGAGCCCAGAGGGCGCGAGGTGGTGGAGCTGTGCCAAGGTCAGCCAGGATGTCCAGTAATCGTCCCAGCACTCTACCTGCTCCTGAGCGATAATGAGAGGGTTTCCATTATTTTCGGGTGAGCGCCCCTGGCAGATGCCGACAGCTAGCAGATGTGTGAGGTCCAAGGTGATTTGCAAGGGACCCGCTCATGTGATGCTCAGTAATGGCATCATGCGACGCTGTCACTCAGAGCTTGTCCCAGCCTCCGGGAGGAGGTAAAGGTCAGTTCAAAGAGCCGGTGCGCCCACGGGAAGTAGGGGCAAGTCCCCACCCACTCCGGGAGGGGTCCAGGGAGGCACAGGGGACTGAGAACGTGGCCGCGGTCTCAGAGGGGACGTCCGGCCAGAGCCCTGCTCTGGCTGCCAGGGCCCTGTGGTACGCCCTCTGTCCCCAGGGTTCCAGGGTGTTGGGGGACGGGAAGGCCTGGCCTGTCCTGGAGCCGGGCCCAGCCCAATGCTGACGTCCCTGGGGCTCGCTGCCCTTGGGAGGCCCATGGCAGGCTCTGCCACAGCCCTGAAGCCACTCCTGGCTCCCTCTCTCCTGACATTGGGTTCGTGTGTTCCAGGCCGTTCAAGGCTGAATCTGATATTAAGCAGTGACCCCTCCAAGAGACTCCAAGGCTTTGGCTCCTCCACTGTCTTAGTCTGCCGGAACAGAGTACCACAAGCTGGGGGGCTCAGTGACAGAGGTTTATCTGCCCCTAGTCCTGAAGTCTGGGTGTCCGAGATCGAGGTGCCCTAGGGTGGGTTTTTTGGCGGGAGCCCTCTTCTCGGCTTGCTAGGCGGCCCCCTTCAACTGTGCCCTGACGTGGCCTCCTCTCTGTGGTCGCAGAGGGATCCCTGGCATCTCTGGCTGTGATTCTGTCCTGTCCCGGCCCCACCCTTTCATCCTCTCCTAACCTTCATTTCCCTCCCGAGGGGGTCAGCCTACGAGATGAGGGGCGGGACACAGTTGAGCCAAGAGCGGCTCACACGCTGTGTGACCTTCTCGGGTCTCTGCCTCCTGGAGCTCCTGTTTTCTCATCCCTGGGACAGGCTCCTGGTTCTTGTCTCCATAGCTCACGGACTCAATTTGGCAGGTGCTTAATGCCTTGTGTGCTCCAGGCTCCTGGCCCTGGGGGTGCATGTGGGGGACACAGGGTGTCCAAAGGGGGCTCTGCCCTCAAGGGGTGAGGATGACATCGGATCACAGATACCGACCCCCAAGGCAAGGCTGAATGTAATGTATTCATCCTTTACTATTTTTTATAATAATAATGAATAATGCTTTAGGGCTTCTTTGATGGTTCAGTGGTAAAAAAAAAAAAAATCTACCTACAATGCAGAAGACACAGGAGATGATGGTTGGATCCCTGGGTCGGGAAGATCCCCTGGAGGAGAAAATGGCAACCCACGCTGGTATTCTTGCCTGGAGAATCCCATGGACAGAGGAGCCTGGCAGGCTACAGTCCGAAGGGTTGCAAAGAGTCAGACAGGACGAGCATGTACGCATCCATCCAACCAGTACTTTTTTAGTAATTAAGGAAAATGAAGAGACGACTTGGGGCTCATGCCAGAAAGCGAAAAGAGGGTGTGGTCAGGGACATGAATGGATAGACCCGTGGTGAGGGGCCTTCCCTGAGCATTGCCCACTGCTGTCCAGGGGCTGATTCAGTCCTAAAACTAGTAATTTTATTTTATTTTTAATTGGAGGATAATTACTTTACAATATCATGTTGGTTTCTGCCATACAACAGCATGAATCAGCC
>NW_011495018.1:7347105-7348510 GCF_000754665.1 Bison bison bison | reverse complement strand
AGTCTATGGGGTCACACACAGTCGGACACGACTGAAGCAACTTAGCAGCAGCAGCAGCAGTATAGAGGTTTCCATGTTGCTTTCTCCATTTGAGTACTTTTGATTTTAAAGCACTGTGTCTCCAGTAAACGTACGTTGTGTGTCGGTGGAGAACAGTGTCTGCTGTGAGTTCTGTTGTTTACCTGTGTTTCATGGGCATCGGAGCTGTGTTTGGAATAGCAGCTGCGAGGTCCTGTCATCTCACCGTCACACCGATTGCTCACTGTTCTGAGAAGGTCACATCGTAATCCATTAGCAATAATTAGTCCCCCGGCACCCGCTGCCTTCTTCCCTCAACTGCTCCATTAACTTGGGTGCGGATCGCACATCCCAAGTGCCAATCCGTGGAAGATCTGTCTGTAATATACAAGGTGATGCTATTAGTTACAATATATTAACTGCCTAATTTAAAAATACAAAAGCTGTCTTTATGAAGGGCAATTAACCACTAAGCGTAATTGATAATTCATAACCCCCTGATTAGGAAAGACAAATACTGAGAAAGGACTGAATCACCTGGGCTGCTGGTTGCACGACATTGTCAGCCTCTCCGACTGCGTTTGTTCGCCCTGTTGTCAGTAGGGCCTGACGTTTCTTCCCAGGTCTCACCTGTCGGCTGCGGCGCCTGGGGGGTCTGGAGGCTCACCGTCAGTGGGAGTGCGTGTCTTCACCACCGAGTGGGGTGCAGTGAAGGGGGTGCAGGCTCGGGGCCCCCTCAGGGGAAGTAGCAGGCGTGGTCCTAAGGCAGGGTGCCTCTCACCAGCTGTCATCTGGACTTGCCATCACTCAGTCACTCAGCAAACGCTTGTCAGGGGCCTGCCGTGGGCCCCGCCGTCAGACCTCGTTCCTGACCTCATGGAGCATGCGAGTCTGGGAGAGAGACGCTGAACAAGTGCAGACATGAGATGATTGGAGATACGGGTTAGTGTCAGAAAGAAAAGCAGCCTAGAGACAGAGTGGGCAGCGTCACCCAGATGGTCGCAGAAGGTGACGTTGGACAGACCCTTCACATTTTCCCTAGGGTTTCTCGAACCTCCTGACTTGCAGCCTGGTGACTTCCATGGCCCTCCCACGCCATGGCCCGGAGTGCATCCAGGGAGGGCCCTGTGTGCTCCGGACCAGGCCAGGTAGCCGGCCCGCTGGCCCCCTTGCTATTGCAGGGCCCCCCTTCCTTCTGGGGGTCCCTGTTCCTTTGTCTCCTCGCTTCCCTTCCAGTCTCAGCTCCAGAGCTGTCTCCTCCCCGGGGAGGCCTCCTGTCCTGCCCACGCTGCCTGGCCGTCCTGTCTCCTCACCTCTTTGGTCCTTCCTGTCACCTCTCGTCCTGATCCCAGCGCCCCTCCTCTGTGCGGTCTCCCACCTTACGCAC
>NW_011495018.1:7340550-7347005 GCF_000754665.1 Bison bison bison | reverse complement strand
GCACCGACTGAGGGTCCGGGGTCAGAGAGCCCGCCTGTGGGCACTGCGGCGTGTCCGTGTGCCAGTCAGCAGGTGCTCAGTCGCTGTTGGCAGAAGGGTTCAGTGTTATTTCCCTGGCTTCTCTCTGGGCATCGGCTTTTGTGACTTGGCCTTCACAGAGCCTGCCTGGGTGCAGTGGGGCTGCAGGGCCTCCCGTGAGCCCGGACAGGCTGTTGGAGCTGCTGACGCCGCGGGCATCCCCAGCTCCTGTCCCGTTAGCTTGCCCGTGCACCCGATGCCTCCGTCTGGCCGACCTGTCTTCAGTGACAGCGGCGAGACAGCACACTTCAGGCGTGGTCCCCGGCCTTTGCATTTTGGAGAAATGTGGATACTCAGGGGTCAGCTCAGGTGCTCAGTGGAGATGCTCACTGTGGTGGGAGGGCCCGGAGGGGTGGCCGGGACGCTCAGAGGGGACCTCCACCAGGCTGAGCGGCGTGGTGCGGTGAGGTGCGGGGAGGTGTTGAGTGGGTCCCGGGAGGCGGGCGGATTAGCGCGTGTGAAGAGGCGATGTGTCCCGGGTGGAAGGGCGTGGCCGTGAGCCAGGCAGAAGCAGAGGTCACGTGGGGACTCGGCGTCTCAGGTGTGCCGAGCTCAGCGAGGATGAGAAGGGTCTTCTCCAGCTCAGAAACCCCAGGGTCCGGTGAGGCTGTCGAGGCCCAGTTCAGGGGCCCGTGGAGACCCGGCTTGCTCTGGACTGTTCCCCTGGAGAAGAAGCACCCCTCCACGGCCCTCCCCGGGCCGCCGGGCTGCCTGCTGACAGCCCCCTCCCCGGCCTGTCTCCCCTCTGCAGGCTGAAACGGTCCCGGCTGAAGGTGAGATTTTGCACCAATGAGTCGCAGAAGTCGCGGGCGGACCTGGTGGGGCTGCTGCGACGGCTGGGCTTTGACGTCTCCGAGGGCGAGGTGACCGCCCCAGCCCCCGCCGCCTGCCTGATCCTGAAGCAGCGAGGCCTGCGGCCACACCTGCTCGTCCACGATGGTAGGCCCCCCTTGGGCCCCTGCGGGGGTGAAGGCGCCCCCTTTCCAGCTGGGGGCTGGGGAGGACACAGAGGGAGCACCTGGCCCTTGTTAGACCTGTGGGCCTTGATGCTGGGACCCTGGCCCCATCCATCCTGGCATCATCCTGGGCCCAGGGGTCGGGGTGGTGGTGGGTGGTGGTCAGAGGCAGGGTCCATATGGCTCCTTGGAGTCAGGAAAACCCTGAGTCTGTTTTCTGTGATCCAGGATGGAGCAAGGTGGCAGGAAATTGTCAAGGGGGGCAAGATTTTAGCCTCTGGGGTCTGTGTCTGTGTGTGAGAGAGAGACAGACAGACAAATAGAACAGATGCAAAGTTAGGTCTGTAGGTTTTGGAACCGTATTTGTAAAAACCAGCCCCACGCGCTGGCTAATGGCACAGGTTTACTTGCTAACATCAGTCTGAAGGAAGGACAGAGTCCCTTTGACCCTCAGCTGGGAGTTTTGCTGAAATGAAGAAGAAAGAACAGTATTACCTGGCACCTTCTGAATATTTAAAAAGAAGAGACAGTACATGCTTCAGAATTCAGGATACTTTTCTGTCGTTGTCTTCCTGCTTCCTTCCTCTGCGCTTGGCGTTGTTATTTACAAACCTGCGGCAGAGGCAAGCACGCTTTTCTACCCCTGGACAGGGGTGGGGGACTCCCAGAAATGGAGAGAGCTCCTGAAGGTCTGGAGGCCGAGTCCACAGCTCTGGCGCCAGTTGAGGGCGACATGCCCAGGCTTTGGAAACTGTTTTTCTCGAAATGCTTCCTCTGTGATCTGGGATCCTTGCCAGTGTCTTTAGAACAGGTCCTTAAAGTAACAGATTTAAGAGAGAAAAACCTCCCCTCCCCGGGGCAGGGGCAGAGGGAGGGGTCGGGGTGGACCTACCAGAGATGAGAGGGAAACTCAGCGTTCCCCTTGAAGACATCGTTCATCAGTGAGTCCAACAGGCAGATGTTGGAGCTCGAGAAGCTGTGGGGGAAG
Organism: Bison bison bison; assembly: GCF_000754665.1. Classification (NCBI taxonomy): domain Eukaryota; kingdom Metazoa; phylum Chordata; class Mammalia; order Artiodactyla; family Bovidae; genus Bison; species Bison bison. The sequence continues at coordinate 7,344,983 of NW_011495018.1, read as the reverse complement.
CCAGGCACCCTTCGTCACCTGTGCTCTTGCATCTGTGTTTTGCATATGTGTCCCTGTCTTTTCAAGACCTTGAATCGTTTTCAGGTTTTATTGTCGATGAATTCCACCTCCCCCTCCTCAACTTTTTGTTATGAGGATTTTCAAATAGACAGCAAAGCTGAAATAATTTTATTTGGAATATTTGTTTGCCCTTCACCTTGACTTTACCAATGACATTTTGCCATGTTTTCTTCATTAGACATCTCCCCATCCCTCCATCCAACTATCCACCTTTATCTTTCTGATGCATCTCAAAGTCACTTGCAGACTTTGGTGGTGGTGGTTATTCCTAAGTCGTTCAGTTGTGTCCAACTCTTTGCGACCCCATGGACTGTAGCCTGCTAGGCTCCTCTGTCCGTGGGATTTCCCAGGCAAGAACACTGGAGTGGATTGCTATGCCCTCCTCCAGGGGATCTTCCCGACCCAGGCATCGAACCCTTCTCTCTCCCTCTTTTCAGGAGTCCGCTCGGAATTTGATCAGATCGACACGTCCAACCCAAACTGTGTCGTAATTGCAGACGCCGGAGAAGGCTTTTCTTATCAAAACATGAATAAAGCTTTCCAGGTGCTCATGGAGCTGGAAAACCCTGTGCTCTTCTCACTGGGAAAAGGGTAAGTCGGCTGGAGGGGAGTCGTTTCCGGCCACTCTGGGCGATGCTCCGTGGGTCTCTCTGACTTAAGGAATCAGCAGAGAAGCTGGGAAGGGTGGGCATGGGGTGGACGCAGTGTGGCTCCTTCTTCCTTCCCTCTCCTTTTCTTGCTTTTTCCCCATCATTTTGTCATCTCTGTCTTTTGATAATTTTTGAGCAGAGACCTGGTCTTCAGCTGGTTGGTTAGGCTTCCCCGTGACCACAAGGCTGGGAGTGGCCAGGGGCAGGTCACTGCAGAGGAGACCCCTGGAGATCAGGGTGGCCGTCCCGAGTTTCCGTCATTGTCACAGGACACAGCACAGCGCTGATGGGTTGTGCCAAGGAGACGGACGCCCGAGCAGTGAAAATGGGCTTGAGGGCCTGTGGGCGCTTGTCTGGGCCCCACATCTCTGGTCTCGGAGCAGCCTGTCAGCTTCTGATTTTGTCACCAACATGTTTGTCCGAGTCTGCAGCCTGGGCCTCACCGTTTCTTTCAAAACACTGTGTTGATTATTTCTCTTAACTTCTTTTATCACCAAGAACAACACATCTTCATTGAAGAAAAACTGTTGCATACAGATGAGTGGAAAGAGGAAAAGAGCATTTTCAGTCCCACTTCAGGAGAGAACAGCAGTCAGCATTTTTGTGTGTGTCCTTCCCAGCAGTTTTCTGTGCAGAAATCATTACGCGTGGTGTGTTCACAGCGTCAGTATCTAACTCAACCTAGTTCTGCCTCGAGGTTTTAGTGGTTCACCGAATATTTTGTGAACCACTTTGCATACAATAGGGCTTCCTTCGTGGCTCAGGGGGTAAAGAATCCGCCTGCAATGCGGGAGCCCCAGGTTCAGTCCCTGGGTTGGGAAGATCCCCTGGAGGAGGGAATGGCAGTCCACTCCAGTGCTCTTGCCTGGAGAATCCTGTGGACAGAGGAGCCTGGAGGGCTACAGTCTACGGGTCGCAAAGAGGCAGACATAACTCAGTGACTAACACTTCGATGTGAGAAGTAGACGTCTCTGCAGCGAGGTTATTCCTGTTAAATTTTTTTACAGGCTCTCTGTAGTTGTAGGTTGTTTCTGATTTTCTCCCTGAGTAAGGCCGTGATCAGCCTCTTTCTGGCATTTCGGGTGAGGTGTGTTTTTTGAGGTTCTTGGTGTGCGTTGCCAAGTTGCTTTCCAGAAAGCGATGCAGGTTTCTTCTGTCCCCCGCAGAAGCAGCACTAGGGTTTTAGAGTCACAGGGTGCTGTGGAACCCGACCCCAGTGTTACGCGCAGGGCAGGAATTCTGTGGCCATCTCTGGAGTAGCCTTTCCCAGCTTAGGTGCTGCTGGTGACTGGGGACTTCCTACCTCTGCCTGCTGAACAGGGGTGGCTATTCCAGTAGACATGAGGGGGCCTTTTTATCTGGCTGCTGTCCATTGCTAAGCCCTCTGTGTAGTTCACCGTGTTTAGTTCTGACCCCGACACTGTGAGCTGTGGGCAGCGTCATTGCCATTGTGCAGATGGGTGTATAAAGGCACATGGAGGTGAGGTAGGCCACGGTCACCCCATCATCGGTCAGCACAGGGGTGGCCAGGAGCGCTCCCAGAGCCTGAGCTCTGTCACTTTTCAGCTCCGTTCTGGAGCAGGTTTTGGGTCCACACAAGATCTTAAGCTTTTTTGAGGTCGTTTTAAAAATTGGAAGACTTTACGTAAGATAACTGGATTTCTGGATTCTCTTGAAACATCAGAAGATCTGAGGGTACTCGCCCCACATTCCCGAATGCGCTGCCACTTGGTGGAGCCACTGGCCCCTCAGCTCTGGTGCTGCGGAGACCCCACCGCGACCTCCTGCCCATCTCCAGTCTTCAGGGTCGGCTGACGTTCATCTTGTACCAAGAGAAATATTGTACATCTTGTACAGTAGAGAAATACTTCTTCATGGCTGTGCTTCTTTTAAAATAGGCAAGTGAAAGAGATGTAAAGAAAGAGAAGATACGTTTCTCTTGTTGCTGTTGTTCAGTTGCTAAGTCCTGTCCAGCTCTTTGCAACCCACGGACTGCAGCATACCACGCTTCCTTGTCCTTCATTATCTCCCAGAGTTTGGCTCAAACTCATGTCCATCGAGTCGGTGATGCCATCTAACCATCTCGTCCTCTGTTGTCCCCTTCTCCTCCTGTCTTCAGTCTTTCTCAGCATCAGGGTCTTTTCCAATGAGTCAGTTCTTCGCATCAGGTGGCCAAAGTATTAGAGCTTCAGCTTCAGCATTAGTCCTTCCAATGAATATTCAGGACTGATCTCCTTTAGGATGGACTGGTTGGATCTCCTTACAATCCAAGGGACTCCCAAGAGTCTTCTCTAACACCACAGTTCGAAAGCATCAATTCTTCGGCGATCAGTCTTCTTTATGGTCCAACACTCACATCCATACATGACTACTGGAAAGAACATAGCTTTGCCTAGACGGACCTTTGTCTTGCTGCAAATATTCCAGTGTGTTTATCATGCAAAAAATTGTATCCTGTGTTAGTCAGTGGTCTCCAGAGAAACAGAACCAACTGGGTGTGGTGATGTATATACAGACAGTTCTTGACTTAGCAGTGGTTCAAATGATAACTTTTCGATTTGGTTATGGTATGAAAGCTATGCATGTTCAGAAAAACGACTTCTAATTTTGAATTCTGATCCTTTCCCACATGCAGTGCAGTCCTCTCTTGTGATGCAGGCAGATGCTGGGCACTGGCTGCTCCCGGGCAGCCACATGATCACGGGGGTCAACAGCTAATATGTGTACGAACATTCTGTACCCAGACCACCATTCTGAGTTTCACTTTCAGTAATAAATTACATGAGATATTCAGTGCTTTATTATGAAATAGACTTTGTGTCAGATGATTCTGCCCAACCATAGGCTAATATCAGTGTTCTGAGCACATTTAAAGTAGGCTGGGCTTATTAAATGCATTTTTTAAAAAAATGCATTTTTGACTTAACGATATTTTCAGCTTGTGATGCGTTTATCAGAACATAACCCTGTCATAGGTTGAGGAAGATGGGTATATAAAGAGAAATTGATTGTGGAGGCTAGGTTTTTCCTGCATAGGCCAGCAGGCTGGAGACTTAGGGAAGAGTTGCCGTCTGAGTGCCAAGGTTATCCGCCAGCAGGTTCCAGGTTCCTTCTTGTTTGAAGAGGTCAGACTTTGTTTTGGTTGGGCCTTCAACTAATTGGACGAGGCCCACCACATTATGGAGGGCAATCTGCTTTACTGAGTCTACTGATTTAAATGTGAATGTCATCCGAGAAACATCTTCTCAGAAGCATCCAGGATACCATTAGACCAAATATCTGGGCAGCCTGGCCCAGCCGAGTTGACATAAAATTAGCTGCCACAGTTCCTTGCTGGTCTTACCTTCTGCGGTTTCAGTTCAGTTCAGTTCAGTCGCTCACTTGTGTCTGACTCTTTGCGACCCCGTGAATCGCAGCACGCCAGGGCTCCCTGTCCATCACCAACTCCCAGAGTTCGCTCAGACTCATGTTCTTCAAGTCAGTGATGCCATCCAGCCATCTCATCCTCTGTTGTCCCCTTCTCCTCCTGCCCCCAATCCCTCCCAGCATCAGACTCTTTTCCAATGAGTCAACTCTTCACATGAGGTGGCCAAAGTACTGGAGTTTCAGCTTTAGTATCATTCCTTCCAAAGAAATCCCAGGGCTGATCTTCAGAATGGACTGGTTGGATCTCCTTGCAGTCCAAGGGACTCTCAAGAGTCTTCTCCAACACCACAGTTCAAA
>NW_011495018.1:7335674-7340450 GCF_000754665.1 Bison bison bison | reverse complement strand
TGGTCATAACTTTTCTTCCAAGGAGTAAGCGTCTTTTAATTTCATGGCTGCAGTCACCATCTGCAGTGATTTTGGAGCCCAGAAAAATAAAGTCTGACACTGTTTCCACTGTTTCCCCATCTATTTGCCATGAAGTGATGGGACCAGATGCCATGATCTTCGTTTTCTGAATGTTGAGTTTTAAGCCAACTTTTTCACTCTCATCTTTCACCTTCATCAAGAGGCTTTTTAGTTCCTCTTCGCTTTCTGCTATAAGGGTGGTGTCATCTGCATATCTGAGGTTATTGATATTTCTCCTGGCAATCTTGATTCCAGCTTGTGCTTCTTCCAGCCCAGCATTTCTCATGATGTATTCTGTATATAAGTTAAATAAGCAGGGTGACAATATACAGCCTTGATGTACTCCTTTTCCTATTTGGAACCAGTCTGTTGTTCATGTCCAGTTCTAACTATTGCTTCCTGACCTGCATACAGATTTTGCTTCCTGACCTGCAAGTCAGGTGGTCTGGTATTCCCACCTCTGTGGTTTAGGTCACTGCAAACCACAGAAGCTGGCCAGCTTGACTCTTTTACATTCCTGCCTTGGTCCTGTAGGCTTCCCTAAAGTTACCAACTCCTCGCTAAAGAACAGCACAATTAAGAAGTTTTGTTATTACTCATTTATGTTAAAACTTTTTACTTCAAAATTATCTTTTAATTATTAAAAATTATTTTTCCAGAGCAGGGATAGTAGTTAAAATAGGTATGTGGTTGAAAAAGAAAAAAAAATGTATGGAATCAGTTTCTTTTAGTTTTGTACGTCTATAATAAATTCAGTAGTAGGCAAAGATGTGTTTTCCAAGTAAGCAGCTAGTGAGGAGGTCACTAGCTGATGGGGTTCTGACGTGGGCTGTGGGTTGGGTGCTCAGAAGTCGGAGAAAGGAGCCAGCAGCTTCTGGGCTTAGGTCGTCGCCCCTTGGGACAGCCCAAGGACGCAGGAAGCTGTCACACCCAGGTGAGGGTCACCGGGGTGAGGGGCCGTCCTTCACCTGAGTGGGGCCGCGAGGTGCCCCCAAGGAGGCAGGGTGGTGGATTCACTGGGGCAGAATGTCCTCGTCCTGAAAACGGAGTGATTTACATTTGGCATCTGTTTGGACCGAGAGTGGGAATTGCCTTTGTAATTTCTTCTGTCATGCCTCCGTCAGAAAATTAAGCTGTTTACGCGACAGACTATGGAAGGTTAATGGCTCTTGTGGGCAAGGTCAGGTGGTCATTTTGAAGGGAGGCTGTGCTGAATACTCGGAAGGGAGGGCAGAGGAATAAAGAGTAAAAACTGTCTGACTGCTGCTCTCCGGCTTTTTCCTGTCTTTCTGGAATCCACAGTTTCTTCTTTGTGGTTGGAGTACTCAGGTTCAAGCCTGACCTGCTGTGGCTTCTATTATGCCAGTAACAGAAGATAAATATATCAAATCTCTTGTGTTTGGGGAATAAGAAAAATTAACTTGGGTACTAGTATTTACTGTATCCCTAAAAATGTTTTGGGCCAACAGATGGCCTTCTCAAGACGCCTTTTTGTTTTCCTGGATGAATAAGAAATAAAGACAAGTTCTCGGCCCTTTGAAAGCAAGTCCACATTTAGTATAAAAAGAAATATTAAGGTTTCTCGATTTATGCAAGTCAGGCTTTTTCTTTAGGTTCTAAAAATCAGTGTGGCAAAGAGAGGGTTTTGATTGGATCTTTTCGGCCGCATGTTCCGATTCTTCTTCCCACTGGGACTAAATTTAAACTGAAGAAGGTACAGTACCTGCCACTCTGGAAAGAAGACTCGGGGAGGGTGCGTCGGGCAGAAGCTGTGCGGCGTGGGTGTCCTTGGGAGGCCCTTCCACAGTGCGCCTCCCACCTCCTGCAGCCGGCTCAGAGCTGAGCCTGTCCTGGGCCAGAGGCTCCTAGAATCCTCAGCTCCAGACAGAGCCATGTGTGCTGCAACAGAGCGGCCTTGTTTCATAATTTTTTCCTTGGCGCCTGGGTCGTCCTCTCCTGTGCTGGCTGCATTCTTTCCTCCGTTCTGTCCTCCGTGCCCCGGCTGTCTTCAACGTGTCCCGCCCTCAGCCCCCCCACCCCCCAGCTCCCTTCCCTCTCTCCCTGGCTGGGCATTTCCTGGAGCGTAGGGGACAAGGAGGGTGGACAAGGGGGTGCCTCTGGGCATCTGATGGACTCCGTGCGCCTGGAGTGGCATCTGGCACTCAGGGTCCTCAGGAAGGTACCAAGTCTGAGAACCCCTGGGTCTAGACCCCTCCACTCATCCCCCTTGACCTTCAGGCCTCAGCTTTGATGCCTCCTCCTCTGGGACGCCTCCCTGCCGCCCCCTCCCCAGCATGCCTGGCCCTCCCCACGCAGAGTGCGCAGAGCACCGGGTTCCGCTTGCCGTCACCCAGGTCCTGTTCTTTCATATTTGTCTGTGGACCTGTCCGCTTCCTCACCAGACAGGGAGTCCCTGGGGAGCAGCCTGGGTCTGAGAGTGTCCCCTGCAAAGGGGTGTGGGACAGCTTCGTCCTACGTTTGGGGGACTGAGTTAGCGGATGCCAGCGGGCCCCCGAGAGAGCCCAGGCCCCAGCACCTGGTGTCTGGGGTTGCTTGATGTTTCTCTGGAGCTTGGCCCCTCCTCTGCCTCTTGGCCACATTTGGCTTTTCTTGGCCAGTCCTTCAAACCCTGGACCCGACTGAGGGAATCATCATACCCAAATAGTTTACTGTGGAACTGGGGAAAAATAAAAGCAAACGCTGTTTTGAGGCTGTTTAAATGCAGGATAGATGTCTGGAGTCCAGACTTAAGACCAAGACAGTTAGGAACCTCTAAGCCTATGTTTTGGGGTCACGCTTTTAAAAGGGGGGCTCCCTTGGTGGCTCAGACAGTAAAGAATCTGCCTGCAGATGCAGGAGACCTGGGTTCGGTCCCTGGGTCGGGAAGATCCCCTGAAGAAGGGAATGGCAACCCACTCCAGTATTTTTGCCTGGAGAATTCCATGGACAAAGGAGCATGGCAGGCTACAGTCCATGGGATCGTGAAGAGTCAGACACGACTGAACAACTGACACTTTCACTTTCCTTAAAAAGGGGATCGTTGGCGTCCCCAGCTCCATAAGCAGCAGTGGCTCTCTCCTGGCTCCCAGGCACCTTCCTGCATGTGTGCGGCTTCCCAGCCGGGCCACGTCCTCCTGGCACAACCCCTAGCGTGCACAGCCTTGGACCCTGACCGAGAGGCCCGGGTTGACTTGGAGACTGGGTCCGTTCGTGATGGAAGAGGCCCCCGCGGCTTTAGCAGTCCGGCTCTGATCTGCCTGGCCCCAGGCAGTGGCAGGGGACCAGCCCTTGCCAAGGCCAAGAGTTTGGCTGCAGCCCAGCCTGCGTCCGGACAGAAGCTTCCGGGGCAGGCAGTGAGGATGCAGAAAGGGTGCGCGCTTCTCCCACCCGAGGGGCCGGGTGATCGCTGCGGGCGGCCAGGCTCTTGCAGCCTTGGAGGCCTCAGGTGGGGCCCAGAAGGGCAGACAGAGTCCCTGGACGCTGCAGAGCTAGAGGAAGGAAGCTGCTAGAAGCAGCTTCCGGGAGCTCGGTCCCACCATTTCCAGTAGACACAGGACAGGGTCCGGCCCCACAAACTGGAAAGACCTGCGTTCATTCTTTCTTCCCTGGCTCATATCTTATTGCCCATCTCAGTCTGGGTAGCTACATTTTTGGAGTGGTTTCTTCACCCCAGGCATCACATTAGGAACTTTGTCTGCATTGTTTTGCTCAAGCCTCACAGCAGCCCACGAGGGTAGGCATTGGACCTTCTTTTGACCCATTTTACAGAATAGGAAACTGAGGCCCAGAGGGCGTACGCAACCCAGAGTCCCACAGTTAAAAGCAAGTCAGAAGAGGGTTTGAACCCTGAAGTCAGCAGGCTTCACTAGTCTTCTCTTTACTTTTCCACATATGCTGCTTATTTTTGTCATTCTTTTAGATTCCACATGTAAGTGATATCGTATGGCGTTTGTCTCTCTGTCTGACTTCCTTTACTTGGTGTGATGATCTCTAGGTCCGTGCATGCTGCTGCAAATGACTTTCTTTCTTTATAGCTAAGTAATACCCCACCGTGTGTGTGTGTGTGTCACGCCTTTCTCCATTCATCTGTCCAAGGGCATTTGGGTCACGCGCATATTGTCTCATGTCTCCCAGATTCGACGGTCGTGGGAAGGGGGAAGGGTAACTGGTGTGATGGGTCTCAATCTCTTCAGAGCCGCACAGAGCAAACCACCTTCTCCCCACTGTGTAGTCAAATAGCTGTGCTTCGAGAGAGCTGGGCTTGGTCAGTGTGCCCCGAGGGGTCTGCGTGTGGCTTGGGCACGGTGCTCACAGGAGGGAAGACATGAGACCGTCTTGGGAGGCGCTGCCGGGAGCCAAGCCGTCTCAGCCTCCAGCGAGACAGGGAAGAAACAGTTGTCGTCTCATAGAAGCATCTGGCGCCCGTGAGGCCTGGCACCTCTCCTGACCCTCCAGCTGCTAGGAGATGCTGTGGAACTAATGGAGTTTTCTTCTCCAGGCAGCAATTAGGGGTTAATTATGAGCAATTAGGGGTTCGCCACATGCTCTGTGGACCGGCTGCCCTTTCCCAGAACATAGGTCACTTGTGTTTCTCTGTGTTAGCAACTGGACCCAGCTGCCCCCAGGGTCCCTCGTTCATCACTGTGGTGGGGTGCCCACACGGCTGGCAGCAGGGGGCCATTCTGACTGAGAGCTGCCGGCCCCCCATCTCTCCCC
>NW_011495018.1:7328591-7335574 GCF_000754665.1 Bison bison bison | reverse complement strand
ACCCTCCTCTTCCTCCCCCCGCCCTGCCCCGGTGTGCTGGCCACTGCTGGGCTCTGTTGTGCTGACCCCTGTCCGTCACTCTCAGCGTGGCGTCTGCCCTCACCCTGGTCCGTGACAGCCCTCTTGGGCCAGCCCAGAACCAGGACAGGGCGGTTTTTCCCTTGGCACTTCCCAGGTCCCTGGGCTCAGCTCACCCTGTTCCCCTTGGCTCTTTTCTAGACGCTACTACAAGGAGACCTCTGGCCTGATGCTGGACGTCGGTCCCTACATGAAGGCGCTTGAGGTACCTGCCTGGGTCCCCCTGACCTTCTTCCAGTCTCAGGGCCTTCTGGGATGTCCTGGTCTTCCCGGAGAAGATGGGGTGCTCGGAGTCCCAAGTGCCTTTGTTTTGCAAGTTGGACGCCGTGTTCGCGGCTTCAAGCCTGGCCCTTCACCTCCTCTGGAGCTTGGCCCCTCAGCTGCGCTGGTCGTCCCCCTGCTCCCTGTCGCTCCCTCCCCGTCCGCCTCCCAGGACCCTGACCCCGCACTCCCGGCCTCTGCCCCGCTGGCCCTCCCGGCGTGCTCTGCGCCTCTCCTCCGGGTTCTTGACTCCTTAAGATCCCTGTGCACCCGCCTCGTCCCTCGCCCTGCTTTTCTGCAGCACCTCAGACTCCGTGTGTGCTAGCTGGACTCCTTCCCAGTCCCCTCCTCCAGTTTCCAGGGCCAGGCTCAGCTGGGCTCCCTGCCCAGGTCAGCCCCGGGTCACTGCCACCTTGGCACCTGCCTACCTGCACTCAGGTGGGAGGGCTGGGGCCCTGGGCCTTTTATCTGCTGGAGGAGGGCCTGAGACAGAGCTGGGGGAGGGAGAAGGGAAGGGAGGAGAAGCGGGAATGCAGAGGAGAGCCCCTAACGCCCCGGAGGTCGTCTGGCCCTCAGGCAGGTGGCAGGGGCCTGGTAGAGGTGCCCCAGCACCCTGGGCAGCCTGGCTGTGGCGCTCACCCACAAGGCGTGCCTCTGGGCCGCGTGTCTTGACCCTTGGAGGCCCCTGGGTGCACACTGGGGCCTTTTCTTTTTGATTCCCCAGGGGAGGATTTCACCAGGCCAGGGTTCCCCCCTACCATCCCTTGGTCCCCAGCCCACGCCGTGTCCTTCTCTCTCCCACAGTATGCCTGTGGTATCGAAGCCGAGGTGGTGGGAAAGCCTTCCCCCGAGTTTTTCAAGTCCGCCCTGCAAGAGATGGGGGTGGAAGCCCACGAGGTAAGCCGGTTCCCCACGAAGTGTGTACGTGGAGGCAGCTGTCGGGGGAGGCCAGAGTGCTTCCCGGGGGCAGCCTGGGTGCGTGAGATGAATCTGGGGGCTCAGGCAGCCAAGCTGGTATCCCCCTCCCTCCTCCATCCCCAGGCATGAGAGCTGATCTGACTGGGAAGATGGGGCAAGACAGCCAAGGAGGCCCACTGAACATTCTCAACCTATCAAATCAGTATCAGTGTAAGGGTTCAGTCCCTGAGTTGGGAGGATCCCCTGGAGAAGGAAATGGCAACCCATTCCAGGATTCTTGCCTGGGAAATCCCAAGGACAGAGGAGCCTGGTGGGCTACAGTCCACAGGGTCGCAAAGAGTCGGACAGGACTTCGCAACTAAACAAGAGTGAGAAAGAGAAATGCTTGTAGCTTTTCCTAAGATTTTTGCTGCCTCTTTGGAAGAATTGGAATTGACAAGTCTGGTCAGTGTACTGAAACTACTTCATTGGAAAGACAATGTCCAGCAAGATGAAAAGAATATGCAGGAATAAAATCATGCACCTGGCCACCCTTACATTACAGCTTGTTTTTCTGACCACACCAGTCAGCGTGCGGGATCTTAGTTCTCCGACCAGGAATCGAACCCATGCTACCTGCGTTGGGAGTGCAGAGTCTTAACCACTGGACCACCAGGGAAGTCCCACATTATAACTGCTTTTGACACATACATCTCCGAAGGAAAAAAAAAAAAGCAGTTATGATTTTAGTGTCCTCCCGCCCCGCTTCCCAGGTAGAGTGAGCCGGTCCCCTCCGGCTGGTGGGGTCCTGACAGCATCGTTGAAGAAACAGCGGGTATGCGTCTGCAGGCGGCCAGGGGCTCCTGCTGTCTGTTTTGGACAGGGCACCACGGGACCGTGTCAGCATCCTAAGGCAAGGCTGGTGCCCCCAGGGTCCCCTTGCTCTTCCTCCCTGTTGGACCGGAATTTCCTACACGTGCTCCAGTCTAGAGCGCTGGTCTCTCACGATGCTTAGAAAAAGAGCACACAGCCGTGAAGTCTGGAAACCCCGCACCCAAATCGCGCCTGGAAGTCAGAAAGCGCAGGTCTCGGGGGTCCTTCACGGGCAGTACCCTGTGAGGCTGGTAGAGCAGGAATTTATTTCACTCGTTCAAAACACAAGTTTTGAAGGTGACAGGAATAAATAACCTGGTTTACACGACTTCAGTTCATCGTGACAAATGTTAAAATTCGTTTTCTTGTGGCAAATTTCAAGCATGCACAAAAGCAGAAAGACACAGTGATTCTCCTCATCTGTCTATCACGCAGATGCAACATTTAAAAGATTATATCATATTCCCTTCTTCTATCCCTTTTTGTTCTTTTTGGAAATTTACTTTTTTTTTTTTTTGCTGCTGTATTATAAAGTAAATCCCATACTTAATGTTACAGCCTTTCAGATTGTAGTATGCCTTTCAAAAAGAGATGGTTGTTTTTGACCTGATTGCAGTGCATTAAGACATTTACCAGTAATGAAAAAGCACAAAAAGGTGTTCAGCATCATCTCTCATTCAGGAAATGCAAATCAAAACCACAGTGAGATCCTGCCTCACACCCGCTTGGACCACCATAATAGTTTTAAAAGGAAAATAACAAGCGTTGGGAGGATGTCAAGTCAAGTCAATCCTAAAGGAAATCAGTCCTGAATGTTCATTGGAAGGACTGATGCTGAAGCTGAAACTCCAATACTTTGGCCACCTGATGCAAAGAACTGACTCATTGGAAAAGACCCTGATGCTAGGAAAGGTTGAAGGTGGGAGGAGAAGGGGACGACAGAGGATGGGATGGTTGGATGGCATCACCGACTCAATGGACATGAGTTTGAGTAAGCTCTGGGAGTTGGTGATGGACAGGGAAGCCTGGTGTGCTGCAGTCCATGGGGTCGCAAAGAGTCGGTCACAACTGAGTGACTGAACTGAACTGGGAGGATGTGGAGAAATTGGAACCCTAATATAGGAATACTGGTACAGATGTAAAGTGGAGAACCCATTCTGAAAAACAGCCATTATGGAAAGCAGTTCCATGGTAAGCTGAATGTGGAATTATTGTATGACCCCAGCAATTCCACTCCTAGGTATATATCCAAAAGAATTGAAAACCAATGTTCAAAGAAAAACTTACACGTGAATGTTCATAGCAGCGCTGTTCACAGTGGCTAAAAGGTGGGAATAATGCACGTGTTCATCAACAAATGACTGGGTGAAGGAAATGTGGTCTGTTGTCCCAGTGGAATATATCAGCAGTAAAAAGAATGAAATAATGAAAAATACTGCTGCATGGATGAACCTTGAAAACATTATGGTAAGTGAAAAAGGCCAGTCACGAAAGGCCACAATGTATATATTTAATATTTATATACTACATGCAGTGTCCAGACTTGCTGTTTAGTCGCTAAGTTGTATCCGACTCTTTGCAACCCCAGTTCAGTTCAGTCGTTCAGTCCTATCCGACTCTTTGCGACCCATGAATTGCAGCACCCCAGGCCTCCCTGTCTATCACCAACTCCCAGAGTTCACTCAAACTCACGTCCATCGAGTCAGTGATGCCGTCCAGCCATCTCATCCTCTGTCGTCCCCTTTTCCTCCTGCCCCCAATCCCTCCCAGCATCAGAGTCTTTTCCAGTGAGTCAACTCTTTGCATGAGGTGGCCAAAGTATTGGAGTTTCAGCTTCAGCATCATGCTTCCCAAAAAACACCCAGGACTGATCACCTTTAGAATGGACTGTTTGGATCTCCCTGCAGTCCAAGGAACTCTCAAGAGTCTTCTCCAACACCACAGTTCAAAAGCATCAATTCTTTGGCGCTCAGCTTTCTTCAAGGACTGCAGAAAGCCAGGCTCCTCTCTGTGAGGGATTTCTCAGGCAAGAATACTGGAGTTGGGTTGCCATTTCCTTCTCCAGGGGATCTTCCTGACCCAGGGATCGAACCCAGGTCTCCTACATTGGCAGGCAGATTCTTTACTGCTGAATCACCAGGGAAGTCCAATATCCAGAACAGGCAAATCCATAGAGACATAAAATATTCATAGATTAGTGGTTGCCAGGGGCTGGGAGTGTGGAGGAATGGGGAGTGAGTGCCAGTGGGTATGAAGTCTCCTTTTGGGGTGATAAAAATGTCTGGAACTCAGAGGTGGTGATGGTTTTACAACACTGTGAGTGTACTTTAATGCCCCTGATTTGTACACTTTAAAATGGCTACACTGGTAACTTTTATGTTATTTTTTCATGTTGAAAAAAAGCCATACCTAAAAGAAAAAAACCCCTCCCCAAGAAAATCAGTAGTAATTCCTTAGTATTATCTAATACCAGCTCATATTTAAATTTCCCTGGCTGTCTCAGAAATGTCTTTTATGTAGATTTCTTTGAATTGAATCCAAATAAGGTTGTCTTGTCTTTTAAACCAGTCTCTTTTTAACTTTCTTTCATGTAACGTTTCAAATATCTGTTGACATTGAGAGAGGAACATAATGAGACCCCAGGTATCCATCAGCAATTATCAGCTAATAAGCACTTTTAAAAACTGTGTTTAACTGTTCATTCTGAAGCAATTTCCCACACAGAGAGAGGTTGCAAAAATAGTGCAGAGAATTCCCATGTGTCCTTAGAGCGTCCCCAAAGGCTAACATCTTCCGTAACGAGAACCGGACAATTACAAAAGCGGGAAATCAGCCTTGACTCCGATGTTGACTAGCGCGGGACCCTCTGTTTCCGGACATGCTGTATGGGTGTCATAGCCCCTGCCCCCACCCCACACCCTTTACTGTGAGCAGTTCCTGTCTGTCTTTGTCCTTCAGGGCCCTGGCAGTTTTGGAAGAGTGCATGCATGCTAAGTCACTTCAGTCGTGTCTGACTCTTTGCAGACCCCTGGACTGTAGCCCACCAGGCTCCTCTGTCCATGAGATTCTCCAGGCAAGAATACTGGAAAGGGTTGCCAAGCCCTTTTTCAGGGGATCTTCCTGACCCAGAGATCAAACCCACCTCTCTTGTGTCTCCTGCATTGGCAGGCGGGTTCTTTACCAGTAGCGCCATCTGGAAAGCCCTTTGGAAGAGTACTGGCCAGTTTTTTCATAGAATGTCCCTGCTGTTTCCTCATGACTTAAGTGTAGGTTTTGCATTTCTGGCATATTTAATCCTGGTCATGCATTTTATTGCTGGCCCCTGGCCCTTCAGGAGGTACAGGCGGGCACTCTGCCCATTGTTGGTGGCAGCCACTTAGACCCCGTCGGAGGTGCCCTGCTGTCCACTGCAAAGTCACTGTGTCCGTTTGTGACCAGCAGTGTTGGGCGGGGGAGTGTTTCAGTCCCATGTGAATATCGTCTTACGAGTCATTCTTCTCCTCTCCTGATCTCAGCGTCCACGCACAGCTCGCACTTGTAACAGTTGTTACCATGGTGTTTGCCAAGTGGTGATTTTCCATCTCCGTGGTTCCTCTATATTTATTCATTAGAATTTACTGTAAGGAAGCGCTTTCCTTTTGCTCCCACTTGCCTTTTAATTTATTCCAACATGGACTCAAGGATCTCTGTTTTATTCCATGAGTCACAATCCATGCCTGCTGTCATTTTCTTGCCCAGATTGTCCCATATTTGACCACTGGGACCCCTTTGGAAATGAGTAGCTGCTTGTTTAGGACTTCTGTGGTGGCTTAGATGGTAAAGAATCTGCCTGCAATGTAGGAGACCGGAGTTCGATCCCTGGGTCGGGAAAATTCCCTGGAGAAGAGAATGGCTATCCACTCCAGTATTCTTGCCTGGAAAATTCCATGGACACAGGAGCCTAGCAGGCTACAGTCCATGGGGTCACAAGGAGTCAGACACGACTGAGTGACTCACACTTTCACTTTCTTTCACTCAGCCGCTCACTTAATCTATACACTTATCTCTCCTCTCCCCCATTCATTTTGAATCATCCCTCAGATGCAAATCATCACTTCATCCGCAAATTTTTCCAAGTGTCTCTAGGATAGGAAATCTTTTAAAAACACAGATAGTGTCATTATGACATCTAAGTATTA
Organism: Bison bison bison; assembly: GCF_000754665.1. NCBI lineage: Eukaryota > Metazoa > Chordata > Mammalia > Artiodactyla > Bovidae > Bison > Bison bison. The sequence goes on along the minus strand of NW_011495018.1, from coordinate 7,329,287 downwards.
ATAATCCTAATAATTCCTTATTACCTTTAAATGTCCAGCCATCATTCACATTTCCCTGATTGTCATATAATTGTTGCGTCGCTTGCAATTTGAATCAGGACCCGAATGGGGTCCCGGCACTGTGACTGGTTGGTGTGATTCTCCAGTGTTTGCTCATCCGTCCGTTCCCACACCTTCCCCGTCTCCCCCTTGGATCCCTTGCAGCGTTGTGAGGAAGCGTCTGGGCTGTTGGTCCTCCGGAGCTCCCACAGGCCAGATTTTGTGGGTTGCGCCTCAGCACTGTCCTGTCTCACGCTGCCCGGGTTTCCTGTGTGTTGATAGTTAGACCGGGACGCTTGCTGAGCGTCGGTGTCGGTTTTCCGACCACTGCTTTACAGGGATGGTGTGTCCTCCTCCAGGGCCCAGGTGTCTCCTGGGGTGTTAGCAGCTGTGAGTGGTGGGCGTGTGACCCCACGTATCCACTGAGTTCCGCGAAATGGTGGTGCTTGAATCCTGTGTCATTCCTGCTTCTCCTTTTCTCTGGATGACTTCTGTATAGGGGAACTCCCCACCCGTCATGTGATTTCCCCCAAAGTACAGTTCGTGTACGAAACTCCAGACAAATGCCTGTTTCTTTGCTATTACTTATGAGCTTTCAGTGTGAGTTGGCTGTCTAGCACTCTCCCAACACCTTGGGGATTTAAAACTGTAGCACTA
>NW_011495018.1:7314740-7328491 GCF_000754665.1 Bison bison bison | reverse complement strand
CACAGTCGTTGTGTCTACTCCATTGCAGTTGCTCGTGTCCAAGGCTCGCATCTTTGACCGGCAGGAGCCTCTATGAGCTGCCTCTGCCTCTCGTTGCGGTGTGTGGGCTTCTCACGGCGGTGGCTTCTCTCGTTATGGAGTGTGGAGTCTCTGCACACCGGCTCCAGCAGTTGCAGCTTGTGGGCTTAGTTGCTTGCCCAACTAAGGCATACGGGACCTTAATTCCCTGACCAGGGATCCAACTTACGTCCCCTGCTTTGAAAAGCAGATTCTTAAACCACTGGACCAACTGGGAAGTCCCCCAAAACTGTTTTTTTAAAGCCACTGTTATTTCACTGTGTGTGTGTGTGTGTGACCAACAGGAGTCTCCTTGAACTCACTGTATTTCCAGTTTTTAAGGGATTTGCTTTCCAACATTTAAATTTGTTTTACAGTTACGTAAAAATTCACATGGATCTGAAATCGGATCCACGAAACAAGATACTTTCAAGGACTTCTAGCTTCTGGCCTTTCCCTACTCTTCCCACCCATCTCTCATCACATAGTCCTTTTTTATAAATATCATAGCTTGGCTTTCCATTTCTTAAATATAAGCAACTACGTAACATTTGTGTCCTGCTCATAGGGAATTTGAAAGAATACATTCTTAAGATCATTTTTTTTTTATAGAGTGGGAGAAAGGTTGCTGATGTAATTTGAGTTAGAAAAATCAGTATTTAGAATTACGTCAGCACTATGGTCACAGCCGTCTGTTGGCAGTCTCCCCCACCTCCCCCACCAGCAAAACAGCAGACTGTCACTGCCTAGAAATTAAGACCAGAAGAACCGAGAATTAAGGTGTGATAAGGTCTCGGCTGTCTTTGCAGAGCTGAGCTTGGTTAATCCCCTTCCCTCCTACCTTTGTGTTGGTTGGTCTGGTGTTTTCCAGGTACTTTCCCGGTCAGCATCTTTCACATTCCGAATGAGAAACCGCCCTCCCCACAGCCCCCGACGGGGCACCGAGGCCCTTTGAGTGTTCAGGCGGATGCCAGGGCCGTGGGGACCGGGGTGGGGGGTTGGGGGTTTGAATTCCTGGCGTGGCTACTGTGCTGTGCAGGCATTGTGAGCCTCTGTGGCCCTGGGTCACTAGGGAGCCGTTTTCGCTGGTGGCTCTGAGCACAGATGACAAAGCTCATCTTATCCCCTCGCGCGTTATCATCCTCTCTGTCTCCCCCTCTTGACAGTTGATGGGCAAAGGCATGTTCTTCACTCCACCCCCCCACCCCTTTTTCTGAATTGTCCATTAATGTTATTCAAGCCTCAGGATTTGTAGACATTTTAAAGCGGTATTTCAAAACAAGGCCATTTTGAATGAACTGTGTCTTATGCACAGGGTAATAATTGTCTGCTCCTGCTTCTCTATTTTTAATGAGAAATGCCCGCGAGGGGCTATCTTGCCGCTCAAGTGCCAGGCTGTGGCAAACCTTACATTTTTCAAGCTGCTTTAATCAATAAAGTTATCACCAGTCATTTCCCTTGATAACTGCTTCTTCCCAGGCCCAGACCCAGTGCTCGCTGCCGAGGAGTTTTCCACCTGCTCTTGGAATGGCTATCACTCCCCAAATCCAATTTTCATTTTAACCTTTCCTCGATAGCCTAGAAATAACAGATTGCCGGGATTACTCTAATATATTGGAAAGGCCGGCCTCTTCGAGGTAACCAGGGCCTTTCTGGGATTTGCTAATAAGGCAAAGAATAACAGACCTTAAAGGTTACTTCTAGAAATACCTAATTCTCATAGTTGAAGGCTTCTGAATCAGTGGGTGATTTTATTGCTGCATACCAAAGCCCAAATGATGCGAAGGTTTTGGCAGTTTTCCATGATCCTGAGAGACTCCATCACCTGCAAAATGTGGGTGTTTAATGGAAATGGAGACCGTTCAGACCACAGTGCTGAGCACTGGAAGCCAGCACTCAGCAGCCTGGAGCTGAGGACACCCATTTCACAGATGAGGAACCTGAGGCTTGAGCCCCACGTGTGCCGGGCACACCTGGGGCCTGTCAGGTTCCCACGTACTTCGTGAAATCCTTACTCCAGTCCCCCATCGTGTGCTTGGTTCCCATCTTAAGGATAAGGCAGGGTTTCTCAGCCTTGGCACTGTTGACATTTTGGGGCCAGATCATTATTTGTGGTGAGGGTAACCCCCATCGTCCCCCAACTTCCCCTGTGGCTCAGATGGTAAAGCGTCTGCCTACAATGGGGGAGACCTGGGTTCGATCCCTGGGTTGGGAAGATCCCCTGGAAGAGGAAATGGCAACCCACTCCAATATTCTTGCCTGGAGAATCCCGTGGACAGAGGAGCCTGGTGGGCTACAGTCCATGGGGTCACAAAGAGTCAGACATGACTGAGTGACTTCACTTTCTTTTTTCAACCCCCATCGTCCCCCAATTGTGAAGCCACAGGTGTTCCCAGACGTTGCCAGATGTCCCAGGGGAGCAAAATCGCCCCCAGTTGAGAACCAGGGCACTGCGGGGTGGTCACATGAAAGCTGCTGTTGGAGCCAGGACTCCCTGCAGATGTGGAATGAGGCCCCCAGTCCCTCTGGGTCTCTGCTGCTCCCCAGTTCTCAGGGTGGTGGCAGTGACATGTCAGAATGCTTAGCTTTGAAAAAGTATATTTAGTAGTGTGATATATTCCATTTTGAAAAAAAATGTTAAAATATGTCTTGTTGGCAGAATGTAGAAAATAAAGCTAGACAAGGTTACGGGTGGTAATGGTGAGTACTCTGAGGACAGCCTATCGACAGTGGGGACAAGGGGACTTCCCCGGTGCTCCAGTGGTTGAGATTCTGTGCTCCCAACGCAGGGGCCCAGGTTCAATCCCTGGTCAGGGAACTAGATCCCACATACCGCAACCAAGACCCAGCGTATCCAAAAAAAAACAATGGGGATGAGGTTTGTGGGTTTATTCAAAGAGAACCAGGCATAAGACAAGGACTTTGCTGTGTCGTTTTGTTCCCTGGTTCTCAGGGCTTTCATTCGAAGTGTGGGCCATGGGGACAGTCTGTGCCCTTGGCCGGGAAGCCTGTGGGTGTGGCGTGAACGTCTGCGTGGAAGGCCCGTCTTCTCCCTTTTGTCGGCCGAGCCCTCTTCCAGCCCATCCTCCCCACCAGCTGGGTGCCTGGTCTTTGGGTGTCAGCTTGGAGACCACTTGCTGGGGCGGTGGGAGCACCGGGAGAGACAGGGCCTGAGCTGCTGCAGCCCAGCTTTGAACTTGGCTCTGCCTCCAGCCTTGGGTAGAGGGTGGGTTCCAGGAAATGCCAGACCTGGGATTGCCTTTGTGCTTTTTCTCAGACATAAGGGACCTTTAAAACCTCCTGTCTCAGCTTTTCCCTAAGACGTTTCCTCCCCTAACGCCTTTTAAAGTAGATTTTGCTTTCCTTCTCCTCAAAACACAATTAAAAATAAAGAAATCAGATGATGAGGTAACTCATATTTGTTAAAGGAGGTGGATAAAATTCAGAAAGTACAAGGGAAAAAAAAAATGTTCATTCCCTAACCTGGAATAACACAAATCATGCTTAACCTTTCCAATTTGGAGGGCGGGGGGTCTGTGCACACATTTTTTGGGGCTTCTGGATTCCCAGCTGGCACTAGTGGTACAGAACCTGCTTATCATTGCAGAAGATGGGTTCGTTCCCTGGGTCAGGAAGATCCCCTGGAGAAGGACATGGCAACCCACTGCAGTGTTCTTGCCTGGAGAATCCCATGGACAGAGGAGCCTGCAGGCTGTAGTCCATGGGATCACAAAGAGTCAGACATGACTGAAGCGACTTAGCATGCATGCATACACACGTTTTTAACACAAAGTTGGACAATCCTGCATCTGCTGTTTGAAACCTGATCCCATCCCTGCCCTGTAACATTGGGAACAGTCTCCTTGGTGCAGATTCAGGCACTTCCACAAAGTAATTTTTGTGGCTACAGAGCACTCTGTCACAGGGACCACCGTAATGTTCTAAAGCACAGGTCTATTCTCCCAACCCCCTGCTACCGCAACGTGCTTTCGCCGTCCTCAGGAGTTGCACATTTAGATTGCTTCCAGTTTCCCTCTTGTACATAAGCCTCGTGAACACCCTCGTATTCCTTTGGTACATTTTAAATTGTTTTCCTAGAGATCCTGGGGCTGTGGTTGCCATGCCATGGTGCACATTGCTCATTTCTATTTCAGAAACGCCATAGTGATTCGGCTTCCTCACCAGCTGTCCTTGCCAGTCCTCATTTCCCAACATCCTCACCAATATCGTTGTTTCTTGCTTTATATAAAATAGCCACTTGGGGTTTTGCTGTGTTGCTATATTCTTTACGAGTGTGTCAGACGGTGGGGGAGCTGCCTCAGCGATGACCAGCCTCCAGACGTGAGCCTGCAGGCTGAGGGTCTGAGGCTCCTCCCAGAGCGAGGTGTTTTCTCGAGGTGTCTCTAAGTGGGGGTCCGGGTCCCCAGGGGCTGAAGTGCAGGCTGAGCCCACTGCTCCTTCACCACCAGCCCTGCTGTTTGGTACCCCATGGCGGGGAGAAGTGTTCCTCCTGGCAGAGCCTGGGAGTCACTAGACATTTCATGAGAAGTGAACTTTCTTGGGAAAGCTCTTTGGCGTTCACTGGAAGTTGTGTTCCAAACATCGCCACTTGTTGGAATGGGTTCTTCCCCTGGCAAATAGGATGGCGGGAAGAGGAGACCATGGTGGGCAGATAGATATTTAAGAAGCACAAATGAATTCTGCATCTTGAACCCAGACCTGAAAACCTACCTCAAGGGCTCTGGTGCTGCCTCCTGCTCCCGGATCTCTGTTCTGTGGGAGCCTACCGCTTGGTGTGCGTGTCTCCATCTTCCCTGCACCATATTGCAGTCAGAAAGGGACTGCAATCCAGGCCTGACAGGTAGGGTTTTTTTATTTCCCCCGACAGCGCACCTCTTGATCTCTATCTTCTTGCCAATGATTTTTTAAATCCTAAATGATTTGGCAATAATTGCTCCTCCTTGCGTGGTTATTGCCCTTCACCGATAGTAAATCTGTGAGATTCCCCAGGGGCCGGAATGCATTTGATATGCGGAACCCACAAGCTGGCCCAGACAGGCCTCGCTGAGCCGGGCTGCAGACCCAGGGGGTCTTGCACCCTGCCCCTCCCCCCGCCCACCCACGGCTCTGGGCTCTGCCAGGGCTTAGCCGTTGGGTTGTCAGGCAGAACCGTAGCTGCTGCTCCTCGGTGAGCTTCTTCCAACGGCCCAGGTTTCCCTGGTTCTGCCTCCACGGGTCCTGCCCGCAAACGTTCTCACCCAGCAAGGCCCAGAGCTTCTGTTCTGAGTGGGGAGGAATTTCTGTTGCATGTACGTGTGTGTGTGCGCAAAATTGTATTTCCCCCAGAGCATGAAAGATGCCAGGCGTGACGTTGAATAATTGGAAGCCCGTTTCATTTCCAAGGAGCCTTCTAGCAAGGTGGCCCCCGGGACCCCTGGCAGCAGTGGATAGGGTCCTAAGCCGGAACCACGGCGGATGTTTAGAGGCTGGCCTGACAGTGTCAGGACAACTCCCTGGGAAGTCAAAACAGAGTCTCCCGCTAGAGCACGTGGCCGGCCTGCTGCCCGAGCCTCTCCGGCCAGGCGAGCTGAGTGGTTGCCCAGGAGACCCCGGCTTCGCGGGTACCCTTAGACTCGCGTGTGTGCAGCGTCTCTGGGGCAGGTCCCACTTCGAGGAACGTGGGTTGCCACTGGTTGTTTCTTCTTGGGTGATGGATGATTTCCACACGGCTGCATGGGAGCTCGTAGACACGAAAATGAACCCATTTGTATTTGACGGTGTTTTCCCCAGCATCACTTTCTAGAAAAAAAAAAAAAAATTCCAGCTTTACCATATCCAAATACTTGCCTGCGGCACTATTATTAACTTAATGTTTCTTTAAATTGATTCATTCTATATACTTCAGTGTCTACAAGAAACTTTCGATCCCTACTCTAAATGGGAAACCAGAATCACTCACCATAAATAGATTACTCTAAAAATAAATACTAATGGTTGTATTAAAAGTGTATATCCTGTTCTGCCTAAAATCAAATCACGCATCAATAGTATGTGTAACACACGTTGGCGAACAAGAGTTTGGTGGAGGAAAGCCCAGAGCTGTATGAAGTTTGGGACGAAATGCAGTGTATTTCAGGTACCTCGTATGTCCCGCAGGGGGCGCAGCTCCTAGCAGTCAGCGGAATTCTCAGCCCTCGTGGTCATCAGCCACCTGCTCACGCTCCTGGGGGCCCGTGTCCTTCAGTAGCTTCTCTGACGGAGGTCCCTCTGGTCTCTGCTGGAATATGATTAAGTGACCAGGGTCTGGTACCTCTGAGGCAGTCCGTGCTAATTGTTAGAAACCCTCGTGTTCACCTGAAACTGCCTCCCTGGCGCCTGGGGCAGCACCAGCTCAGCCTTTGTCCACTTGTGCACAAGCGCCTCGCGATTCCTCATTATCTGAAGGCCCACTCGGGAGACGCTTCCAAGGACATTTGCTTCAGGTTTGTTGACCTGTGGTTGACACGCGTGTGGTGTCTTCTTCGAGGAAGGCTCTCATCCTTCCTCCTCCTATGCCCCCTAGCCTGGTTGATACCTCATTCCCTTCAGATCCAAACTCAAAACCTCACCTCCTCCAGGAAGCCTTCCCTGACCACTGTGAGCCCCACGAGGTCAGGCTTGACCACATCCTGCTTTTTTTCCTCCCTGTGCTTTATTGCGGGTCCTGGCTATATGTGTGTGAAATTACCTCATGAACATCTGTCCTCTGCCTTCCACCAGGAGCTTCACAAGGGTGGGGACTGTGTTTCTAAGTCACTGTGTCCCCACCACCCGGCCCATAGAGGACCCGATACAGAAGGGCTGGGGCACTGGAGGCCTGTCGTGAGGGCTGTGGACTCTCTCTAATAGGGCTAGATTAGGAGTTTACTCAATAAAACGTTTCCCAATGTATTTTCCTTTTAAACATGTACAGATAGCTATTATGTCCAGGCACTGCCCTGGATGCTTAACTTCCATGTTTCTGTTTAAACACCACATTAGTTGTACCCATTGCACAGACTGAAGTGGATCACGAGATTGCAGGGCTAGCCTATCGCACAGCTGGGGCCCTGGGCTGACTTTCTCTGGCCCCATCTGAGCCTTGAGCTCAGTCTGACAAGTCTGGTGGCGCATGGGGCCGGCCTCTGTATTCCCTATCTCTACCCTTACCACTCCGAGATGGAAGGGACATTCCATCTGGACTCCTCACAGGCAGAGTTCAAATAGACGGGTAAGGGTCCCCTAGTTGGTGACTGCTTCACAGGTATCATTTTTGCTTTTCTTGGTTCCGGTTTCTGCATTTGTTCACTGGTTGGCCCTACCCAGCATCTGAATTTCAGAGAAACTTAAGAATAATTGTCAGTTTCAAAGCCTGTCTCCCCGTCAACATCGGGACACTCACTGTGCCCCAGGATCCCGGTTCCTCGGGCTGTCTGACCTCCGACCAAGGACATTTCTGATCAGACTTGGAATGTGTTTGGTGTCTGATGTGTTAGACTTGACTTGCACTGGCAGAATCGTTTCCTGAAAATATTTTGAAGCTTTTAATCAGTGCGGTAGTTGAGTGAGGGAGGCTGCTCTTTTTCTTCTTTAAAAATACATTTATTTACGTAAAGAATCAACCCCAGTTCGATCCCTGGGTCAGCAAGATCCACTAGAGAAGGGATAGGCTACCCACTCCAGTGTTCTTGGCCTTCCCTTGTGGCTCAGCTGGTAAAGAATCCGCCTGCAGTGCGGGGAGACCTGGATTTGATTCCTGGGTTGGGAAGATCCCCTGGAGAAGGGAAAGGCTACCCACTCCAGTCCAGTGTTCTGGCCTGGAGAATTCCATGGACTGTAGAGTCCATGGGGTTGCAAAGAGTCAGACACACTGAGCCACTTTCACTTTCATGTAAAGAATACGAATCCATTTAAATGGTAGTATTCATCGCACAGGTTGATATGTTGAAAGGACACCCACCAGTGATGACTGAGGTTTCAGCAACAGGAATGCTGACTGTGCCCCTTGCCCCCCACTCTTGTTTGGTAACTGTTGAGCAGTTCTATGGTCTGGGCCTCTTAAGTGTCCTTGTTGGTTATCCATTTTAAATATAGCAGTGTGTACACCTGTTCATCCCAAACTCTCTATCCCCCCTCCCTGTCCTTCCGCCCGGCAACCATAAGTTCACTCTAATCTTCCAGCTGGTTTTAAGTTTTTCTTCTCGTCCTTGGTTTTGAGCAATTTGCCTGTGTTGTGCTTCGATGTAACTGTCTTCATGTGTCTTGTGCTTGGTATTGATTGGGATCTTGGAGCTGTGGATTTATCATTTTTGTTGAGTTTGGAAATTTTTCAGACAATATTTCGTCAAATATTGTTTCCGTCTCCTCTCTGAACATCTTGCTTTCAGGGATTCCAGTTACACCAGGCCTTTTGAAGTTTCGTCATTTGGTCATTTTCTTAAAAATATATATATCTTTTCTCTCTGTGTTTCATTTGGGATCGTTTCTATCACTGTGTCTTCAAGTTCCTCAATCTTTTTTTCCTCATTGTCTTACCTGGATTTAATCTCATCAAGTGTTTTTGTATTTCGTTCCAGACATTGTAGTTTTCCCTTTTAGAAGCTTGATTTGGATATTGGTCTCTACTTAACTTTGGGAACGTATGGAATACAGTTATAGCAACTGCTGCAATGCCCTCCTCTGCTAATTCTTACATCCGGGTCAGTTCCAGTTCAGTTTTCGTTGATTTCCTCTTCATTGTGTGTGATTATTTGTCATCTTTGCATAGATGGGATTCATTTTTATTAAATTTTATCTTTCTGAGTGCTGGATACTTTTGTGTGGGTGCTAAGTCGTTTCTGTCGTGTCTGACCCTTTGTGACCCCACGGACTGAAGCCCACCAGGCTCCTCTGTCCATGGAATGCTCCAGGCCAGAATATTGGAGTGAGTGACCATGCCCTCCTCCAGGGGATCTTTCCCACCCAGGGACTGAACCCACCTCTCTTCTGTCTCCCGCATCGGCAGGCGGGTTCTTTACCACTAGCGCCACCTGGGAAATACTTTTGTGCTTTGTTCTGGGATACAGTCAAATCACTTGGGAATAGTTCAATCCTTCCAGATCTTGCTTTTAAAAGTAGGGAGGCAGCACAGAGCAGGGTTTACTCTGGGCTGGGTATTCCTCACTGCTGAGTCGAGACGCTTCTCCGAACGCTCCCCAGGCCCTGTGCATTATAATGTTTTCCAGTCTGACTTTCCAGTCTGATTGGTGGGAACAGGTGCCATTCCCCAACTCTGCAGGAGTTGTTTTAATTCTTGGTGTGACTCTTCCCCTGGCCTCGGGTGGTCTCCTCACTCACCTGTGCTCACCAGCAGTCTGCCCGACACTGCATCCTTCAGGGGGACCCTCCGTAGATCTCCCCTGTTCTCCCAGTGCCCGCTCTTCTCCGATACGCTGCCTCGGTCTCCCAGCTCTGAGCTCACCTCCTCAATTCTGGGGATCGGGGCTCTGCCTGACTCCCCCTCCCTGTGCTCACAGACTGGAAGTCCTGAAGGCAGCCCCAGGGATCCACAGGACTGTCTGTTTCTCCTGCTTCTCCTGTATCTCAGCATTTGTCCTTTATTGCCTGATGTCCAGTGTCTTGAAAACTGTGATTGCATCTGGTTTATCTGGTTTTCGAGTTGTTTCAGGTGGGAAGGGGCCGCTTTTAGAAATGATACCCAGGCTGTGAGTGTTCCGTGCACATGTGTGTGTATTTCTTTTTTTTTTCTAATTTTATTTTATTTTTAAACTTTACATAATTGTATTAGTTTTGCCAAATATCAGAATGTATTTCTTTTTGTATACATTTTTTGCTTTTTATAAGTGGTAAACTCACCATTGAGAGTAAAAGCTTCTCTGTTGGGGCTACAAAGATTGGCCAGAAATTCACTTAGCTTTTACAAAATAACCTGGTTACAGAGTATTTGTGAAAGTAAAAGTCGCTCAGTCGTGTCCGACTCTTTGTGACCCCATGGACCCTACAGTCCATGGAATTCACCAGGCCAGAATACTGGAGTGGGTAGCCTTTCCCTCTTCCAGGGGATCTTCCCAACCCAGGGATCAAACCCAGGTCTCCTGCATTGCAGGCGGATTCTTTACCAGCTGAGCCCCAAGGGAAGCCCTGCAGAGGTTTTGGCTGGGGGTAAAGTTCAGCCTGTGTTCGAGCAGAGGTGAGACAGTGTCAACTCCCCGTGTGTCCTGTGGTACCTGTGTGTTTATTTCTGGCTGTGCTGGGTCTTCATTGCTGTGCGGGCTTTTCCCTAGTTTCGGGGAGCCGGGGCTGCTCTCTGGTTGCGGAGCCTGGGCTTCTCATTGTGGTGGCTTCTCTTGTTGCGAGCGTGGGCTCCAGGGCTCCAGAGCTTCAGCAGCTGTGGCTCCCCAGCGCTCGGGCCCAGGCTCAGTAGTTGTGGTAAACAGGCTTAGTTGCTCCTCGGCATGGGGGGTCTTCCCAGATCAGGGATTGAACCTGCGTGCCCTGCATTGGCAGGCACATTCTTTACCGCTCAGTCGCCAGGGAAGCCCACCTCAGATCACTTTGATACCTGTTGGTTGATTTTACGTTCTGCAAATATGCACCATTCAGAGCTGCAGCCCATGGCGGGCAGTGGGAGATATATTCAAGCAGGTTGACTTTTAGTCAATATGACGACAGTATTACCTTGTTTAATGTGTACGATGGTGGTTTGAAACATCAAATCAAGAGGTTTACAATGTCAGAAAAGATGAGGGAGCGCAGGAAGAAAGCCATCCCGACACCACTTCTCAGCGCCTTTCACTATCTGCCCGACAGGCCATCATGATCGGGGATGACATCGTGGGCGACGTGGGCGGTGCCCAGAGGTACGGGATGAGAGCCCTGCAGGTGCGGACCGGGAAGTTCAGGTAAGCGCCCGTGGGAGCCTGCCTCCCATAGCCTGCCTGCCTCATGGATTCTAGGGTTTCACTTTTCATCTCCAAAATAAAGGGTGTTTCTCCTTGCAGATGGAAGAGCAGATTGTGGGCACCCAGTGACTTTTTGGTAACTGCACCCTGGACAGGCCTGGGTGCCTGTTAGTAGCAGAGAGCGGCAGGGAAAGCAGCTTTTGATACGGGGTCTGAGTTTCAGACCTGGGGTTGGAGAAGGGTGCCGTGCAGAGACCATGCACTAAAGGCTCTGGCCGGTTGCCGAGCCCACTGCCTGCAGAGCCTGGGCCTCGTGCCCTTGGCCCCATGGCAGACGGGTCACTCTGCTCGGAGGTTACAGCTGCTGTGCGCGACTCCTCTGGTCACTGCCTGTCCTTTTCCTCCACGTGTCTGGCTCTCTCACCTAAAGATGACAGGTGTGTGGCCAGGGATGAGTCAGGGACACTTGGGAGCTGAGCCTCCATCTCCAGAGTGTCTTCTCCGCTGGGAAGTCAGCCTGGCGTCGCTTGGGTCGCCATCAGGCGCCTGTTGGGGTCCGGGCACTTGCTATGTGTGGAGGTGCCCTGCGGTGTCCGAGTGTGGCTCTCTCGCCTGTCTCAGACGTCAGAGTGTCGTTCTGCCTGACTCTAGGTGGTTTTGACTGTGGCCATTCAGAGGAAGTACTGTTTTGTGGATGCTGCAGAGACTTACTTAAAACGTGGTTGCCTTGGGTATTTGGATGTGGGGTGGGGGTGGGGGGGATGGACCTCATCAGCTATGAGCAATCTGCTTAGACCGGGTCAGAGGAGTCGATTTGAGGGCCTGACCCTCACTCTGAGGCCTGTCTCCTGTGTGAGAGACCCAGGCGGCCTTTGGGTTTGGGACAGGTGGGGGAACACCAGGCGAGTGAGCAAGTCTTAGCGTCCCTGGGGGTCTGGGGCCAAGAAGTCCCTTCCAGCCTCTTTCTGGCCCTCCCAGGGTGTTAGAGCCCCCCCTTGAAGCCCCCAGCATGCCTTGAAACTTGAACCTCCTTTCTCCCCCACGTCCTCAAATGAGGGTTTCCAGGATTTCCTGGGTCTCCTTGGCTATGTCCAGCTTATGTCTGACTCAAAGCCTTGCCAACATTCTCTCCCCTGCGGTCCTCTGTCCCCCTCCCTCCAAGTTGCTGAGCAGGAGGTCTTGGCGCCCTGATGCTCTGCTGGACGGTGCTGCCGAGTCCCTCATGCCACCTGTCAGGAGCCGGTCCGGCCCAGGGAGCCCCTGTGAGCACAGGCACAGGAGTGGGGCCTCCTTGCTAAGAACACGGTGCTGAGGCTCAGAGCGGGGTGAAGAGTGAGAACCATGTCTTTTTTGTGTGTATGTACTGGGCTATTTCTGATTTCTTAGGAAGAAAAACTTGTCTTCTGGGATTAAATGTAGCCACGGTTGGGGTCTTTCTGGCCAGCCCAAGCCCTGCCCCTGTAACCGAGAAGGTCTTGCCTTTGCCCCAGGCCCCACGTGTACCCCTAGGTCACTCAGTCCCTGAGGAAGGTCCACATGTGTGGTCAGGAAGCCCACCAGTGGGCAGGTGGGCATGCGGGCGGCTCTGTCCCACCGCGCACCACTGGGGTCGGCACTTTTCTGAGGCCCCCGTCGCCCCATCTCCTGGAGAGAGAAACCAATCAACAGCTGGCCTAATTGACGACATACGGATATTCTGGTAACATTTGGATATTTTACAAAACCAGGATAGTAGTCCACCTGCCTCCGTCTCGAGCCACGTTTTCTGCCATCTCTGCTCTCCAGCGCCTCGCTGTCTAATGCAGTGGCCACAAGCCACAGGTGCTGGGGAGCCCTGGAGATGAAGCTGGGTTAAAAATGGGCATACATGAGAATTCAAGGACTCGGTGGGAGAAGAACATGAAAGGATCCATTCATAATATTTCATACCGATCACGTGTTGTAGTCCTGATGCCTTATGTTAATTTCACTTGTTTGTTCTCATTCTTGGCAACATGGCTACTAGAGCGTCCTGGCTCGCCTCACTGCTCACACCCATCCGGGTGCCTTTCTGGTGGACAGTAGGGCCCCTGCACGGCCGCCTTCTCCCTGCAGATGGCACTCTTGGTGCATGAGGCCTGTGTGGCACTTGCTTGAAGCTCACGGCAGGCCCTGTAGCTGGCTTGGGGCCAGTGAGCAGCCTTGGCACTTTGGTACCCTGGAGACTGGGCCAGCATTCCAACCCTCCAACCCCCCACCCCCTGGGGCAGCACCCAACTTCCCCCTCTAGGGTGGCCCTGCCTGCCCCCTGGAGCTCTCCACCCCTCTGGCCACCTCTGCGAGCCGGCCACGCTAGGTCTGAAGGTCGTCGTGGCCCATGTCTGCACCAGACAGGAGCTGGGCGGGGACAGTGAGGTGTCCTTACTGTGCACTGGGCCTCTCCTCTGAGTGGCCCGAGTGGGTGCACTGTGTCCCCTGCTGGTGGCCCTGGCCCAGCCCTGACTGCACTGGGGGATTGAGGCGGGTGGAGCATGGCCTTGTCCCAGGGCACAGGTGGCAGAGAGCCCTGCAGTGAGGAGCCTGGTGCTCACGCTGGGCCACGTGGCTTCTCCACTGGCTGGAGGCTGAGGCCGCATGGGGAGGCTGAACAAGTGTGAATCTCGATGAGGGTCCGGCCTCTCTCTGGAATTGGAGTGGGTGGCGCTGGTGGCCTCTGGACAGCCCCACTGCAGGTGCCCCTCAGGCCAGCGTCTACTGGCTGTGCACACACTCACACACACGTGCGTGTACGAGGTT
>NW_011495018.1:7310131-7314552 GCF_000754665.1 Bison bison bison | reverse complement strand
ACGAGGTTGTGGGTCCGACCACGGCACTGCTGGGGGCGTGGGACTTGGACTTGCCCACGGCTGGGAGGTCTCCCTGTGACCTTCCGTGTCTTCGTCCTCCTCTCTCTTCCTGCTTGTATCGCAAAATGGCCCAAAGAGAAAAGGGTGAAGTGTCAGAGTGGGGCGAGGTCACGGGGTCCTGAGCTTCGGAAGGAGGGCTTCATAGGGCCTGCCCCTACTGTTACCGGCAGGAAGGCTCAGGGCCTGCAGAAAAGCGGGCCATGCCCCCTCCGCCAACCCCAGTGTCTGGAGCCAGCGAAGCTCCCAGGGCAGACAGCGTGCAAACACAACCCGCCCAGCAGGGCAGCAGAGTCATGGCTGAAACCACACAAAGCTTGCTGATCATACCTGCTCTGCCTGGAAGTCCAGCCCAGCCAGGGTGTGGTCCTCACCCGGCCGGCAGGTAAGGCCTTTTGGGCGTTCTCCCTGTTTGCCCCTTCCTGGCATGTGTGACGCACCAGGGCTGCCGGCAGAACCTTCCAGCCTGAAGCCAGAAGCCACTGCTCCTGCAGCTCCGTAAGGTCCCGTCCCAACTCTCCCGGGGCCCTGAGCCCCTTGATGACAGGTCCTCATGGTGCCAGTGAGTCCTGGAGATCAGGGTGCAGGCTCCCCCGCCGCCAGAGGCCTTCCCAGTTGAGTTGGTTACAGCCTTGCCCCAGGCCACCTGGCGAGGTTTGGCAGAGGCTGGGCTGGAGCCTGGTTGCTCCGCCTCCAGGTGGGTGCTTCTGCCTCTGTTTTCTTCCTGGGAACACCTAGGCCTTGCGGTCAGATTCCAGGAGCTGCAGGAGTCATGGTCCCAGCTGCGCTTCAGGGCGCAGGCAGGGCTTGGTGGCTGAGTGGTGGGGGGCTGGGCTGGGAGAGCTGCTGCCCCCACCCCCTGGCACCACGGCCCCCTTCTTCTCTCCTAAGGACAGGCCTCATCTTCTGTGGGAGCCGGGCCCTGTGCACCCTTATTTTGACAAATTCAGGCCAGAGACGTCCTTCCTAGCAGCGAGATGCTGTCTCCCCAGTGGAGGAGGAGGCACTCAGGACATCTCGTTGACCCTTCACACCTCCTGACAGCCCCCGGCCCGACCCCTCCTCCTGGGGACATGCCAGGAACAGAGAGAGGACCCTTGGACGGCTGCCCCTTGCACCCGCACAGCAGGCGTCTCACGGCAGGGCCCACGCTGGTCGTGCTGTGTCAGTAACTCAGCCGCGTGGAGCCTGCTCTGGGTGTCTTTTTGTTATTTACTCACGGCTGGATAACGTTTTATGAGCTCAGAACGTTCTTGACAAGCAGTTTGCCCTTTTGGACTTGGGAGGGGCCCTCGACTGGGGCTGGCGCTCCGTCCACACCGAAGCTGGGCTGGGGCTAGGGTCCCCATGGTCACTGTTCTCTCAGCCGGGGGTGAGGGGGGCAGGCAGATTCCAGCCACTTTGCACAAGGCTGGAGGATGTGGGGTGCAGAGAATCTGGTGGTGGAACCAGAGGCTGGCGTGGAACCAGCCAGGTCCGACTTGGCTCTGACACAGTGGCTGCCCGAGCCTGTCCCTTGACCCTGTCTCCCATCACTTTGCAGCCACTGACTTCAAAGCTTCCTTAGGAGGCTCTGGTTCCTCTTTGGAATGAGATGGAGTTTTCTTCTAGGGCCAGGTGGTATTTGAAGGAAGTGAGTGAACCCGGGCATTGGCTTTCCAGCAGTCACAGTTGTCAGCATGAGACTCTTGGAGGCCAGGGTTGTGGGTGGTGGCCTGGCCGGCAGACCCAAGGATCAGGAGCCCACCAACCCTGGTCCCATCGTGGAGCACATGTGCTCCAGGCGGGACCCTCTGCCTCGTGGAGTGAGTGCTCCTGAACCTCAGGCCTTTGGTAGACGCTCCCGGCCGGGGAGGGGCCTCCATGTAGCTTCAGGCAGGGCTGCAGGCTGAGCACAGAGACTGGAGATGGCCAGCTACTGCCCGGCCGCAGCCCGGCCCGCCCAGCTGCGGAGAACCAGTTAATGCCGGGCTTGGGGGCCTCAGCCCTGGGTCCCGCGGGCTCCATCCTGGCTGCCAGCTTGGGGAGGGTCTGGGAATAGCCCCACCGAGGGACATCAGTGGACCAGCGGTCAGCCCAGCAGGCAGCCTCAGGCTGGGTCGGTCTGGAGCGTGCGGAGCTCCTGGCCACAGCAATGGGTATGTGATCCGAGCTAGGCCTAGGATTTCAAGAACCCCTAGGAAAGTCGCCAGTGAAATAGAAGCTGAGAAGTACCAGTAGCCATCTGTGTCATTCCAGGGGAAAGCCTGTCTAAGGGTGAAGCTGACAAGCAGGCAAGGAGAGCCTGGAGACAGAGAGAGAGGGAAAGGAAGAGAGAGTCCCCATTGTTGGAGCACCTGGATCTAGCTCTGCCTGAAGCTGGTCCCACCTCTGGCCTTTGAAGTCGAGCGGGCCAGTGAATTAGCGTTTTGGTTAGCGATGCCCCAGGAGCAGTGTGGTACCACGGGTTGGTCCAGAAAGCCGTCTCCCCCGGGCGGGTCGACCATGATGTGTGCCCACTGGGGAACCCGCCCAGGGTGCTGCTGCTGACGCAGGTGGACGGCGTGGTGTGCTCCAACAGCGCAGTGGGAGTCTCTTCCTTTCTCTCTCTGTCTGCAGGCTCGCCCTTTTCTGCTTGTGTGGTGTGCGAGCCCCGGTCTCATGCTGCCCCCCACCTTTTTAAAATAGTCCTTGCAATGTTAGCATTTAGATAAATTCTTTTATTGTAATCTGTATTTCTTTCCATTTCTGCCTTCCATTTTATTTCCAAAATTTTAAAAAACAGAATCCAGAGCATCTTCAATATAGTATCTATAATATTCCATCATAACCCACAGTATTCAAAAACTACCAGACCCACAAAAAACCTCCCCAGAAAAGTATGGTCCCTATGCTAAAAATGTGTTAGACTTTCCCACGCTACCTTGCTGAGTGGCAAATAGAGACCTCGACAGTGGGCTTCAGCTCACAGCCCTGCTGGCTCGCTCTCTCTGCTCTGGAAAGCGCTGGAAGGATCCTCGTTTAACCTCAGAGAAGGCTGCCCTGAAGGTTTATCAGAGCGGTCCCAGAATAGAACGGGCAGCCTGGAGAGGGGTGAGTGCTTGTCCCTGGAGACAAGCTGGGGCAGCTGCAGATGGCACCGCTGGGGCCAGAGCCACACACGCGCCCTGAGTCTGCGGCCCTGAAACGGGCACCTGTGAGTTTCTGTCCTTCGGGTTCCACTCCCCCACCACCATCCCTGGGATGACAGCGTTACCGCCTCCTACTTGGAGATGTGGAAACTGCCTCCCAGGCAGGTGAGGGGCCCTGGGACTCGGTTATCCCAGCTGGGCCTGTCATTCACGCCTGATCCACCAACCAGCCTGTGACTTCTTCCTCTCGGTCGTGGGCTGTTAGCATCAGAGCTGGAGCCCAGGGGTTAAAGCCATAGATGCAGGTATGTAGGCGCCTGAGCAGCAGAGGTGGGAAAGAAAGGCATCTCCTTGTTAGAGAGGGTTTGGTTGTATCTTTGCATCCTTGTGTGTGTGCATGCTAAGTTGATTCAGTCACATCCGACTCTGTGACCCCATGGACAAGCCTGCCAGGCTTCTCTGTCCACGGGATTCTCCAGGCAAGAATACTGGAGTGGGTTGCCATGCCCTCCTCCAGGGGATCTTCCTTCCCAACCCAGGGATCGAATCCGAGTCTCTCATGTCTCCTGCATTGGCAGGTGGGTCCTCTACCACTAGCCCAACCTAGGGAGCCCTTTGCATCCTTGGGTGTCTCCTAAGGGCTTCC
Source organism: Bison bison bison (assembly GCF_000754665.1). Taxonomy (NCBI): domain Eukaryota; kingdom Metazoa; phylum Chordata; class Mammalia; order Artiodactyla; family Bovidae; genus Bison; species Bison bison. The sequence continues at coordinate 7,310,739 of NW_011495018.1, read as the reverse complement.
CTGATAGCTCAGTTGGTAAAGAATCCGTGTGTCTTCTAAATATGTTATAGCGGAAGTGCAGCATTCTTATCAGAACAGCAGTTGCTGTTTAAAGTGCGTCTGTGCCACCCTCCCATAGGCCTGTGAGTGGGGCTCTTCAGAAGAAAGACCACCTCAAGGCAACTTGGTTAAAGACAGAGCAGCCGAAGTGCCGTGATGCTTCTGAGCTGGCGCGCGGCTCTGCCCTGAGCCCCAGGGCCCAGCCGGGCTCCCTGCTCACACACAGGACCCTGGGTCGCTGGACACAGGCCTCCTCGCAAGGCAGATTCCCTTCCTGGCCTGGGAGCGGGCGCTCCGGCTCCTCTGCTTCCGTGTCCGGTGCCAGGACATGGCCCACGGGTTGGTGGGGACACTGTGCACCCTCTGAGTTCCTTCATCCAGCAACGGGCAGGGTGGAGACCCTGGTCCCCGTGACCAAAATCAATGCCTTCTCTGGGCCACCACACACGCGCAGCCATCTGTGACCTCCCTGCAGCAGCCCCCACCCCCCAAGGTCCCATACCCTGGCTCACACACACACACACACCACACACACACTCACACACACACTCTCTCACACTCACACACAC
>NW_011495018.1:7309350-7310031 GCF_000754665.1 Bison bison bison | reverse complement strand
AGGAGAGCCTGGAGACAGAGAGAGAGGGAAAGGAAGAGAGAGTCCCCATTGTTGGAGCACCTGGATCTAGCTCTGCCTGAAGCTGGTCCCACCTCTGGCCTTTGAAGTCGAGCGGGCCAGTGAATTAGCGTTTTGGTTAGCGATGCCCCAGGAGCAGTGTGGTACCACGGGTTGGTCCAGAAAGCCGTCTCCCCCGGGCGGGTCGACCATGATGTGTGCCCACTGGGGAACCCGCCCCAGGGTGCTGCTGCCTACGCAGGTGGACGGCGTGGTGTGCTCCAGCAGCGCAGTGGGAGCCTCTTCCTTTCTCTCTCTGTCTGCGGACGGCGTGGTGTGCTCCAGCAGCGCAGTGGGAGCCTCTTCCTTTCTCTCTCTGTCTGCGGACGGCGTGGTGTGCTCCAGCAGCGCAGTGGGAGCCTCTTCCTTTCTCTCTCTGTCTGCGGACGGCGTGGTGTGCTCCAGCAGCGCAGTGGGAGCCTCTTCCTTTCTCTCTCTGTCTGCGGACGGCGTGGTGTGCTCCAGCAGCGCAGTGGGAGCCTCTTCCTTTCTCTCTCTGTCTGCGGACGGCGTGGTGTGCTCCAGCAGCGCAGTGGGAGCCTCTTCCTTTCTCTCTCTGTCTGCGGACGGCGTGGTGTGCTCCAGCAGCGCAGTGGGAGCCTCTTCCTTTCTCTCTCTGTCTGC
>NW_011495018.1:7305307-7309236 GCF_000754665.1 Bison bison bison | reverse complement strand
GCACCTGCACGCTCACACGCGTGCACACTCAGGCCCTGCAGCCCACCCACCCTCCACCCTGGGCCCTCACCCCTCCTCTGCCAGCCCTCGTGGAGAGCCCCGAGGTGCTGGGCCCGGCTGTGGAGAGACCCCCTGGCAGCGGGATCCCAGGCCTCTCCCGCCAGCCTCTCCCGTGCCCTTCTCTTCCTCCGGCTCCCCTGCATCTGCCCAGGGGAGGGGGCCTGAGAACCCAGGGTTCCTGGCTAAGGTTCCTGGTTCTAGGTCTCCCCTGTGAGCTCACGGGGAGACCAAGGCTCCACGGAGAAGGCGCCCTTCCATCCATCACCACGCCCGTCCTCTGCTGGCCGGAATCCTGCTGTCGTTAAGGCCTTGTCTGATGATGGCTTCCCGGGGTCCTCCCACCTGTAAGGGCCTTAAGGGGCTCCCTCAGCTCTGTATGGGCCTCTGAGTGGCAGAGGGGCCATCTCAAGGTCAAGGGGATCCCGTGGCAAGCTGGGGTCCATGTGGGCTCCCACTCCAGGCCGTTTCTCTTATACCCGAAATACCCCTCACCTCGGGGGGATTGCCTGGAGTTCCCATGGCCTGATAATTTCCAAACCTTTTTGGAGATTTCCAGAAAAGACAAATGCCACGGACCCTTCTCCCAGAACCAGACCCTGCCCAGATCTTCCTGGTAATTCCATTGCTTCCTTTATTGAGAGGACACTCCAGCCCTGGGGGCAAGTCCTATCTCTGGACTCGCATCTGGGGCACCGAGGCCTCGCCTGTCTTGACACTGACGGTCTTAAAGATCCCAGGACAGTCATCTCGTCTGATACTCCCTTGTGATACGGCCCAGGTTACGCACTTGGGGCCAGAGCATCACAGAAGCCATGCCGTGTGCGTCTCAGAGTGTCATGTTAGGAAGCGTGCGGTGTTGGTTTGCCAACAACAGTGATGTTTTAACCTGTCTGATTAAGGTGGTGACTGCCATAAAGTTACGTAAAGTTATGGGTTTTCTTCCCTTTGTAATGAATGACTATTCGTGGGGAGACCCTTTGGGTAAGAATCCTGTTTCTTACCCTACTTTCCATCCACGAGTTTGTTTTTTTTTTGGCTGTGCTGGAACTTCATTGCCGCGAGGACTTTTCCTCTAGCTGCGGGGAGCGGGGGCTGCTCCCCAGTTGCAGTGCTCAGGTTGCGGAGCACAGGCTCTGGGTGCTCAGACTTCAGTAGTTGCGGCTCGTGGACTCAGAGTTGCGGCTCCCCGGCTCTAGAGCCCAGGCTTAGCAGTTGTGGCTCACGGGCTCAGTTGCTCCGTGGCATATGGAGGCTTCCCAGACCAGGAATCGAACCCGTGTCTCCTGCATTGGCAGGAGGATTCTTTCCCACTGAGCCACCAAGGAAGCCCCCGTCCACTAGTTTTAATGTCTGTTGTTTCTCCTTGAGCTAACTGTTTCTGTAATGGCCACCAAGTAATTCCATCATTCATTCTTAACATTTGTGATTGATGCTCTATTGTACGGAAGAATGTTCTTTTCTCCCCACTTATTTATTTTTATCCGTGTGGACTCACGGATTCCTGTGTAACCCACTAGGTGATAATCTATAAGCATCGTAATTCATTTGAATGCTCAAGTGGTCACCAATGTGGCCAGTAACAGCGTCTTCAAGCCGGTTCTGTGTCCTTTTGACCCCCGTCTTCCCGCCCTTTCTTACTTTCTGGCAGAAAAACGGCTTCAGGGTCACTGTGTTCTGTCTCTGCCTCAGTGCCAGAGCCAGCCGTGTCTCCCGGGAGCCCCAGTGCCCTGGAGTGGAAAGTGGCACTTAGAAGCAAAGCCCCGGACACTGGATGTTCGGTTGCCTCTGAGCGTCCCTTCTCTCAGGCCCTCTCCTTGGGCAGAGGTGGGAGACACGCGTGCGTGCGCGTGCGTAATTCACACGTCCGACCACGCGTGTCTCTGTTCCTGCCTGTGCCCATAGAAGACCATGGGTACACATCGACACCTCTGATCCCGCTCCAGCCCCACCGGGCCATCCCAACCTGGTGCCTTTGCACATCTGTACCTTTGTCCCCTGACAGGAAGAAGCCGGCATCTGTCATTCCTGTTTACTTAATTGTCTGTCACCCTGTACCTGGCTGACCCCCGGCCCTGCTGGACTGTGTCCCTCTCACTGCCCCGCAGCGCTCTCCTTATGAGGGGCTCTGCCCCTCCCATGCCCCCTTCCACGCCAGGGCACCCAGCTGCCTTCCCACCAGAGAGGAAGACCCCAGACCTCCATCCATCTCCCTCCTCGTGCCCTTCTTGTTCCTTGAGCGATAGGACTGGGTTTTCGCCAATTTCATCATCCCCACGTGCCTCGCGCACGGCAGACACCCTGGTCTGTGTAACTGGGCAACCAGGATCTTCCCAGTTGGAAGAGGCCTTTCAGCTTCCCAGACCATTTTTTTTTTTGTCATGGTTCTCACCCTAGCCCCGCGGGTGGGCAGGGGAAATCGGGCGTTCTGGGGAAGATGCCGACCCGCCCAGGGTCGCCCGGCTGGAGAGAGGGCGTTCCAGGGCCGGTTGCCAGCCTGTCTGTCGAGGCTGTCCCCCTTGGCCCCCATGAAAGCCTAGTCACGCGATGTTAGGGGTGTCACCTGGGCTGCTACTGCCGCCACTGTGGCAATCACGTGCTCTGAAGACGGAGAAGAACCCCAGGCTCAAATCCCGGCTCCGCCACCTCCCAGCTGAGCCTCAGTCTTCTCATCTTTAAAACGGAAGTTTGGGGGCAGTAGCGTCAGCGCCTTCAGCACAGGAGGAGCCGGGTGAGCCGACAAGCACAGGGGGAAGTGGGTCTGTGATACACGGGTGCATGCAGCACAGAGCGCCCGAGGCTGCCGGCCTGACGCCCCACAGCCCGGGCGTTCCTGAGGGCGGGCTTGGCCAGACCCACGCCCCCGGGTAGAATCACAGGGGTCATCGACTGGGGTGTTCAGGTGCCACTTTGAAAATTCACCCCCACATCCTCAGATTTCCAAGCGCTCTCCCACATCCTTAGATCCCCAAGCACTCTCCCAAATGGGCTCCCAGCCTCCCCTGCGTGTGGGGAACGGTCAACAGCTTGCACAAGTTTACGGACGTGGACGGCAGAAGGGAAGAATACAACCATGTGCCAGGTCTCTCGCCGTTTGTGACCTTGTGGCAGCCAGGCGGAGCAGGGCATACCACGGGGCCAGCCATCGTGAGCCGATAGATGCTTGATTAGGAAGCTTGACTTTTCTTTTAAACAGGGCGCAGGTGGCTATATCCAGGCGTACTACTCGGGGAGGAGGGGCAAGCTCCTACCCTACCCCACCCTATACCCAGATGCAGGGAGACACACCCCATCCTTGCCAGGCCATCTCCTACCACCCAGAGGGCACCCAGAGGGCAGCTCAGCTTTGTAGGCACCTTCACGCGCTCAGCACTGTGTGGGGAGACCAAGTGGCCTGGAGGGTCCCCAGCCCAGTGATGGGCATGGAGTGTGTGTCCTGGGGGCTTGGGGGCACCCGAGGAGGACTCCGTGAGATGCAGAGTGCCGGGGGAGGGGGCTGTGAGGGTGGTGCTCAGGATGTGGGCTCAGCAGGGACAGCATCCGCCCTGCTGTGTCCTGTCTTGGGTCTCCCCAGACTGCCAACTCTGAGTGAGGGATGTGGGCATGGGGCTGAGGACATAGAGGCCTGGGCAGGGGGCCCGGAGGTGCTGGGCTTCTGGAGTCCCCTCAAGGCCCCAGAACGTGACCGAGTGGTGGGTGGTCCGCAGGAGGGAGCCTTGTAGTGTGGCTGCAGTATTTCGGGAGCAGATGCCCCTTGGGAGACTGGTAGTGCCCCTTTGCCCTGGTGCTGGGCGCTCGGGTGCTGGGCACGCAGGGGCTGGGTGCTCAGGGGCTAGATACTCAGGGGCTGGGTGCTCAGGTGCTGGGCATTC
>NW_011495018.1:7302281-7305166 GCF_000754665.1 Bison bison bison | reverse complement strand
TTTTAGAGTCTCCCAAATGTGAGGTTGTAGAGGCAACGAGCGGCAAGAGGGAGCAATGGTGGCTTGTCAGAAACCACAGCTGTGTGGGGAGGAAGCCAGAGCACAGCTCCCGGCCTGACCAGGTCTGGCCCGGGGCTCAGACAGGGACAGGCTGGCGGAAGGGTGTGAGTTTGGGGGCTTATGGCAGGGAATGACATCTCTGAGCCACCACCTGGCCCGCATGTGACCCTGCACAGGCTACTTTGCATCTCTGTGCTTCATTCCCGTCTGTGAAGACAGATACTGCTGCTGCTCTTGTAGGATGCCGTGAGGTCCAGGTGAGCCGGGCAGGTCCAGGTGAGGCCGTGATGAGCTTGTCCCCTCCCTCTCGGGCTCCTGACAGATCTCTCGTGGTTTCTGGCCTCGTCAGTAGCTTGGCTCTGGCTTACGCAGGGCCAGGAAGAGCTCAGTGATGCAACTGTGGAAAGTAGCCATCAGGACATGCACATACTTACACATAAATATTCATCGGAAGGACTGATGCTGAAGCTGAAACTCCAATCCTTTGACCAGCTGGTGCGAAGAACTGACTCATTTGAAAAGACCCTGATGCTGGGAAAAATTGAAGGTGGGAGGAGAAGGAGATGACAGAGGATGAGATGGTTGGATGGCATCACTGACTTGACGGATATGAATTTTAATAAACTCTGGAAGTTGGTGATGGACAGGGAGGCCTGGCGTGCTGCAGGCCATTGGGTCACAAAGAGTTGGACATGACTGAGTGACTGAACTGAACTGAACTGAACGACTTTCATGGGGTCTGGGTATTTTCTCAAGTGCCTTGCTCCCTGGGGCCCAGTGGTTAAGCACACAGGCCCTGGGACCTGATGCCCTCCGTGTGCTCAGCTGTGTGGCTGTGGGCTGGTTACCTAACCTCTCTGTGCCTCAGCTTCCTCACTGTGGATGTGTCTCCTTCTTACCGTTGTTGGGAAAATCCTAATTGTAACAGGGACAGACACGGGACCTTCACCTAAGGTCACAGAGCGGATGAGAGCCCCTCTTTGAACCCTGGAGTCGACTCCATAGCCAGTGCTCTGAATCGTCCCCCATGTGCCATGTTACCTTGTGAGTACGGTCCATTTCTTTCTGGACCATTCTAGACTAGTCCAGTGGAGTTTGTTGCCCTCCAGGGGTGCATGCTGTGAAGTCCGGCTGGGCAGGGGTGCCAGCACTTTGAGGAGCTGCTCCCAGCTGCCAAGGGAGCTGAGCCCAGGGGCTCAGGGTCTGTCCTCAGGCCAGGGCCCAAGCCCCAGTTCTGCTGTGGTCCTTCAGGGGACCAACTGGGGGGGAGCTTCCAGACCCTGCTGTAATTCAGCCTGCACATCTGTCTTGTCTGTGTTGGGGCTGCCTCAGATTCTGCTGGGCTGGGGTGGAAGTTCTGCTTTGAAAGCATTTAGGAGCTTGAGAGAAGGAAATGGCAACCCTCCAGTGTTCTTGCCTGGAGAATCCCAGGGACGGGGGAGCCTGGTGGGCTGCCGTCTGTGGGGTCACACAGAGTCGGACACGACTGAACAACTGAGCAGCAGCAGCAGCAGGAGCTGGAGAAGCAGATGAATGAGCTCAGACCTGTCCCTCACTCGTTGCTGACCATTCTGCTCCCCCAGGCCTCATGGATCTCACGGATGCTGCGGCTGGAGCCCGGCAGGCTCCTGGCAGTGTGTCTGTGTCATTCCTTGTCTCGTTCTGGCCAGCATCAGCCAGGACGGGGAAGATGGGGTTAGCCTTCTTTGGAACCCCCCAGTAAAGAGGAAACCTCAGTGTTTCCACGTGAAATGGTTTAACATAAACTCCAGTCCAGCCCCGCTGAGGCCGCCCCAGACGGATCTTGCCAGGGCAGGGTGGCAGCTCACGAGCACCCCCTAGCGTCCAAGCTCCTCTCTGCAGGCCTGAGTAGGTGGGCAGCACTCGGGCCGCTGGCCAAGGGACCCGGCCTCCAGGTGACCAGCTGGTGCATCCCTGAGCCCGCATGGATGTCTGCCTGAGGTCCCGTGAGCCCAGGGGGGAGGCTGAAGGAGGGGAGGGGAGAAGGGCAGGGAAACTTCTGGGTCACTTTGTTAGTGAAGGCAGGAAGCAGGCCAGGGTCCCACTTGACTGGAGACCGTTGGGAACCTGAGTTATTTAAGAGCCAATCTGTGCGGCAGCTCTGAGCCCAGGAGAATCAGACCGGTCCGGCAAGGACTGGTTTAGGACAGTGGGCCTTGATGGGTCCTATTGGAAGCTGCTCCACCCTCCTCCACTGCCGGGAGCTGGATGGACTGAGCTGTGAGGGTCTGGGTGTGGACTGTGGCCCGGGCCCTCGCACAGCAAGCCTGTAAGGTAAATACAGCGTCTCCGGGTTCTGAGCAACAGAAACATTTAGTAACCTGGTGGGACCCAGGAGTCAAACCAAGTATGTCTGACTGCAGAGCCCTGACCACAGCCCCCACCCCGCTCACCTGGACTCAGCTTCCCCACCTGCTTTCTCCATCTCTGTGCTGCCAGGAGACGGGAACACAGTGCCCGGGGTGTCAAGGGCCCCCGGGAGATGTCAGGGTTTCAGGTGTCTGCCCATGTGGCGGGGGTTTCTCATTGTTGTTCAGAAGTGGGGACGCAGGTGGGAGGCTCTGGGCGGCGTGAATCAGGCTGCCGGGAGTGGGTGGCAGGCGTGCCCAGCCTGCTGGAGCCCGTCAGGCAGTCGGGTGAGGTGGGGAGGCCAGGACCTGTTGACGACTGTTGGCACCGGTGTTTGGAGCCTGTTCTGCACCCCCCAACCCCGGCCCAGCCCCAGGCCTGAATCAGATGCCAGGAGCCCAGAGCTCCCTGAGGCCTTTCACTGGTCCATCCAAAGACGTACCTGAAGGCCGTTC
>NW_011495018.1:7300876-7301792 GCF_000754665.1 Bison bison bison | reverse complement strand
GTGCCCAGGGCGGGGTCCACCACACCCACCGGGTGTGGCTCTTTGCAGGGGCTCCCCACCAGCTGCATGGACCCCCGCCTGCCGTCTCTGCCCACCCTTAGTGTTCTTGGTGAGGAAGGGAGAGGCCCGCCGCCCCGAGGCTCTGGTCCGCGCGCACCCAGCCCCTTCGGGAGAGCGGGCCGCTGCTCCGGCCGAAGGGAAGGTGTGGACAGGCCTCCTTCCCCCGAGATGGAGGCCGCCCACGTTCGCTCTGGACCGGGCAGGTGACTGCTGGGGATTTGCCGATTGGCTCCTGAGGAGACCGGCGGTGATGAGGTTACAGGCAGACCTTCCATTTCTTGAGAGGCATGCACATCTAGGAACCCTCGGGGATTGACTGTCCAGGTGCGTCCCTCCCACCCCGTCCTGCACGAAAGTAAGCCCAGCGTGGCTGCTGACTTGCGCGGGTCACCCGGGTATCTGGGAGCTGACTCAAGTTCTGCTCGCAGCGCAGGCTCTCACCACCTCTTAAACCCTGCATGGCAAAGGAGGGAGGCGCTTTCTGAGTTGTGCTCCCTCCCGAGATAGTTTAAGGCACTTTGCTTCTCAAAATACTACAGGGATTGGATTATTTTTAGCCCGTCCTCGTGCAGTCCGGGGGGTACTCTTGCTGTCACTTGGGCAGATGGACTTCAAGTGTAGGATGGTTGTTCAGGGCTTCTTTCTGGGGGGACTTGGATCTTGGATGGTTGGAGGAAATGTGGGGTGCCCCTGAGGTGTACTGGGAGCCCCCCAAGTGTCCCCTCTGGCTCTTCAGCTCTTAAAACTAAAATGCCCCCTTCATTTCCTGAGTCCCCCAAGGAGAGGCCGCGAAGCCTCTGCAGTCAGAGCCACCTGCCCGAGTTCAGTCACTTGAGGCCTCAGTTTCCGTATCTTT
>NW_011495018.1:7300627-7300776 GCF_000754665.1 Bison bison bison | reverse complement strand
AATGGGTCTCTGAGGGAGACCAGAACGGCGTGTTGTGCAGAAAGCGTTAAGCACATTTCCCGCACGTGGTGAGTGAGTGGCAAGCTCTGGCTGTTGTCATTTTTGTTGGTGTCCCCATCAGAGTGATGATGGGGGCACAGGCTTGGGTG
>NW_011495018.1:7293075-7300527 GCF_000754665.1 Bison bison bison | reverse complement strand
GAACCCTGGCGGGGAAGGCTAGCATCCCTGCGGCACCGCTGTCCACGGAGTCCGCAGAGGTGCTCTGGGTGGGTGGGCAGGCGTGCCTGGGCCCTTGGGCCTCCAGAGACAGGGGTCTCCACCTGAGCTGGGAGTGCAGCTCAGGCCGTGGCCGCCCCCTGTTCCCCCAGGTCGCCCTGCAGGAGGGGCCTTTCACCAGAATCCAGAGCCCGTGGGCATCTGGAGTGGCTCACAGCATCCTGAGGGAAGCTGCCCACACAGGCTCAGAGCCTGGGACGCTGGTTCCTTCCACCAGGGTCCCCAGACCCCATCGGCCTGGGCCCCCACCTGCAGCCTGCTCCGTGTACTCCACTCGCCGTCAGCAGTTGGAACGGCATTTTCTCTCAGGGCCTGAGGGCTGCAGGAACGTGAACATCTTCTGCAACAGCCCCGAGGGTCTGCACAGGTGGGGTGCTGAGACCAGTGGGCCAGAGTGCCTGGTGGCTTACGTGGACACTCATCCCCTCTCCTGACCATTGAGCCCACTCCTGGGTTCTGGCTCAGGCAGGGCTCCAGAGCCCCCAGGAACTGGAGCCAGGAGTTGCAGCTAATGGGGCCCCCAAATACCTTAAGGGGTTCATGAAGGTGTTTTAATTTCTTTCAAAATTAAAAGGAAAAAAACCCCTCAAACTTTTAAGGTCAAAGAAAATGTTTAAAAAAATCTTTTTTCTCATGTCAGAAATACATGATACTTTTGAGGCTCACAGAAATCCGTTAAATTACTTACATTCTTCTTCTGGAAAAGGAGGTCCCTAAAGTCATTGAGCACCAGGCGCACCCTTGCCGTGTGAGAGCCTCCACGCCCCCTCAGCAGGCCCGGGGTCCCGAGTGCCATGGACCAGGAGGCGTCTGTGGCAAGATGAGCGCTCATGGCCCCCTGGGCCCAGATGGTGGATGAGGTCTGAGCCTGACTCATCAGGTGGACTTTTATCCTGAGCTGCTTTGTGGGGAGAGTGGGGCAGGGCTGTCTGGTCGGCAGGAATGTGGCCTTTGGCTCCAAGTGGGATGAACTTCTGAACCCCGGGGCTCAGCCCCTGAGCTGTTAGGGGGGACCACGACCACCCCAGTGGACTCCACGCAGCAGCTCCAGTGGTAGACAGCTTCACATCTTGCGAGACAGCAGTGTGGACCTGGGACAGGGCCTCCTGTGGGGTCAAGGGCATCGTGGTCCCATCAGCCAGAGCCCCTGTGAACGTATCCCTCAGTACACGCGGCACGGGCTTCCTAGAACACACTGGGGGCCAGGGGCTTCTGATGTTATCTGCAGACTCTGTGATGCTGGAGGGCAGAGAGGATGGTCCCCTTCTGCTTGGATTCCCACCTGGAAGGGGTGCCACCTCCCCGAGGAGTGGGCAAGATGCTGCCATCTGCACAGGGGCGGCCCGTGCCCACACTTGGCCTCTGCCTCCGGGGAACAGGAGCATCACAGCGGGGGCCTCTGAGAGGCTCTGCTGAGACACCCCTCCTGAACCGGAAGCGGAAGGCCCTGCAGGCCTGGAGCCTGAGTCACGGAAGACCTTTGTTGCGTATCTGCCCTCCTGACCTTCTCCTGGCGCCTGTGGCCCACAGCTCCCCTCAGCGACCCGCCCGGCTCCGTTTGGTACCTGCAGGGCGCCCTCAGGCGGGCGATAGTCCAGGTGTGAACCTGGCCCTTCTCCGAAGCACCTGTGTCCTCACCTGGAAACGGGGGTGGAGCGCTGTCTGGACTTCACAGGCATGGCAGGATGGAATGAGAGCATGCTTCTCCCACGGCCGAGTCACACCTGGCCCGAGTTGGAAGCTCCACAGGCGGCCCCGCTTCCTCCACAATCATTATTACAACTCACCGCTTGGGGCGGCTCACAGTCTGGTGTCAGCCTCCAGCTCTTCTCCTGGGGAGTTGAGGGGCCTTCTCAGCCTCCGGGGGGTGAGCCCTGCCTCTCCCCTCTGTCGCTCACCCCAGGTGACCCTGGCAGTGCACCCACCGCCCACTCTGAGGCCCTTAGTGGCCAGGCCACTCATCTGGTCCTGACGCTCTGGTCCTTAGTTCACGGGCAGGGGGTCTCTGGGTCTTTGTGGAGCCTGGAAATGTAAGCAGCTCACGGCTGCTCCCAGGGAGCCAAGAGGAGGGCCCCAAATCCACAGGCAGCATGCAAGACTCAACAGGGTGTGTGTGCACACGTGTCTGTGTGTGAAAGAGGATGTGTGCGCACATGTATGTGAGAGGGTGTGTGTGCATGTGTGTGTGTGAGGGCCTGTGCACACATGTGTATGTGTGAGAGGGTGTGTGTGTGAGAGGGTGTGTGTTCATGCATGTGTATGTGTGTGAGAGGGTGTGTGTGTGTGTATGCAGGGCATATGTGAGTGTGTCTCCAAGAATGCACGAGTATGTGTGTAAGCGTGCACTTGGAGGATAACTGTGGTTTTCGATTTTCCTATGTTTCTGAAAATCAGTGCAGAATCTTCCGGTGCAGTTTGGGTCTGTAAGGCTGACACCGTCGTTCTGCTCCAAGTGAGGTAAGAAGTTCAGTCGCGGAGAAAACACAGCTGCCTGCTGCCATTAGATGCTCCTTGGTCCAGCTCTGGACCCTGATTGTCGCAGCTCAGAATGAGCTTCAGAAAGAGGCAGGAAGAGGGGGAGGGGCTGTGTTCCATTTCAGCCAGTGCTGCTGGAATCGGGGTCGCCAGGCTGTCCTCCCAGCCAAGCCATCAGGAAGGTCCAGGGTGTGCCTGACGCTGTGAGGGGCTCAGGGTCCATAGGAGCACGGTGGAGGGGGGGGTACTGCTACACCACCATCGTATCCTGACCTTGGACAACGGACGGGGAGGGGAGGGTCACCTTGGCCAGCTGTGCCCGGAGCCATGTCGGGTGCTGTGCATGGCAGGGCGGTGGTCAGCCGCTCACACGTTACGTATCAAAGGCCCCTACCAGCTGCTGGGATGTGCTTGGTAAGTATTCACTCACATTCTTAGCTAAATAATAAGACAGTGAAAGACTTCATCAAGTCACTGAGAGAAGTCCAGGGTCATCCCGAAGGCTTCGTCTCTCGTGTCCCACGCTGACCCCTGCAGTCACCTCCTGTCCCTGTCAGGATCACCGTGGCTGCAGCTGCTGGACACCAGCTGGCCATGGCTTCAGCCATCGGGATGGTTATTTTCTGAAGAAAGCAGTTGGAGATCCTCAGAGCCAGGGCTGGCGCTGCCCTTCAACACGGGCTGTATCATCCGTCTTTTTTGATCCACCAGACTTACTATCAGGGTAAATCCAGACTGAGGCCTGAAGTTTAGGCAACTTGGAGGAGAGGGGCATTTTAAGGAAAAGAATACTGTAGATTAATGAATGTAATGTAGGTTGGAAAGAATTGAAAACATATGTCCTCACATACGTACATGAGTGTACACAAATGTGTAGACGAGGGTTCAGAGCAGCATCATTCATAACATCCCCAAAGTGGAAACAGCCCAGGTGTCCATCCACTGATGAATGGACAGGCAGAGTGCGGCCTCTCTCCAGGCAGTGGGGTGCTATTCACACGTGGAGAAGAATGAGGTACTGATTCACGCTTTGACGAGGATGAGCCTTGGAAGCGTTATGCTGAATGGAAGAAGCCGCACACACGAAAGCCACATGCTGCGTGGTTCCATTTGTAGGAAATGTCCAGAACAGGCAAGTCTGTAGAGATAGAGGTACATTAGTGGTCACCAGGGGGCTGCAGGGGAGCCAGGGATGGTGACGGGCAATTGACATGTTTAGGGTTTTTCAGGTTAAACTACTTGACACGTTTAACATTTTTTTCAGAAATGTTCTGAAGTTAGATAGTGGTGAAGGTTGTATAATATTGTGAATGCAGTAAAAGCTATTGAAGTACACTTTAAAATGGTAAATTTTATGTTACGTGAGGGCTTCCCCTGTGGCTCAGCTGGTAAGGGATCTGCCTGCAGTGCAGGAGACCTGGGTTTGATCCCTGGGTTAGGAAGATCCCCCAGAGAAGGGGAAGGCTACCCACTCCAGTATTCTGGCCTGGAGAATTCCATGGATTGCAGTCCGTGGGGTCGCAGAGTCAGGCACGACTGAGGACCGTTCACACGTTACATCAGTTTGACTTCAATTAGAAAAACGACCGTGTGAACATATTTCTAGGGCCCTGGAAGGCGCCTGTGCTGTTGAGGGGCATGAAACCAAAGGCTCATTAGCTTCGTGGTAAACTCACCCCTGCTTAATGAGTTGGCTTTTCCTTCTGTCTGTCGCCTAATGGGCAAAAGATGGCTGCTGTGGCACCGGGTGTCGTGGCCACCTTCAAGGCGGTGCCAGTGAGCTTTCCTCCTATGAGTGGCCCTTTTAAATGGCTCTCCCAGTGGTGCCCACCTTCCCTGACTTCCGGACTTCCAGTTGTATCTTTGGAACTGGGTCACATGAACATGCCTGATGAGGGCTTCTCAAGGAGGAAGTACCTGGCAAAAGGCAGTGAAATCATCACAGCCGACTTAGCCAACCATGATTCTCTGCCTAAGAATGGGCGTCCATGACTGCCTCAGACAAAATTGGGGTTAGGGTCGCCATAAAACCAGCCTTTCTGCCTCTATGACACCCCGAGTCTGTTCTTCAAATAGCCGCTGGGGTTGTCTTCCGGATGTTCAAATCTGTCTTCACTCCCCCACCCGGAACTATTCCACAGCCCCTTCTGCCTCCCATACAGACAGCTGACCTCAGTCCAGGGCTTTCTGCTATGGGCTTCTCACCGGTCAAGGTCATGGTCTCGAAGCCTCCTTGACCTGAAAAGAACAGAGAAGGGGGACATTTTAGAATAAAATGTGCATTTTTAAAACATATGGCTTCTCTTGACTCTTAAGTAGCGATGGTGATTATTGTATTTAGGCCTGAATGGGAGCTAGTATTTCCAATATGAAAATCTAGTCTAATTAGATTTTGCCTCAAAACAATTTCTCAGCATCACGGACATGAAAGCCCCTTGATGAATGAATCTTATCTGCTAAATTCAGAAGTTTAAGGGAAAGGAAGGAACTCAGTTTCTAATCCCTAGTTCTGGGAAGGAAAAAAAAAAGACTTTTTTGAGCGCCAGTCATATCTGTAAAGCCTTAAGAGTTCACAGAAGAAGCCATGTGGTACTCTGTCCCCTTACCTGGGGCAGAGGACATGGACGTGTATGGTGGCCAGCGGGGTGATTTGCAGAAGTGGGCGCTTCTGTGCCTGGAACAGTCTGCCAGGCAGGCCGGCCTCTCGAGGGGCGGGGTCTCTGGAATCAAAAGGCCCAGATTGGAATCCTGACTTGGTCAGTGGACTGACCAGCCACTCTGGGGCAAGTAACCAGCACTCTGAGCCTCGCTTTTTCTGACTGTAAGTGCGGATGGTAACGCCTACCTTGTCAGGTGTTATGAGGATGAAACGAATCCCGCTGTGTTTGTAAAGCATCCATAGGGTAACTGCAAGCCAGGAGGACAGTGCTGGCCATGCAGGGTGGCCCAGACATCCGCACCCTGGCGTGCGAGGCTGATGGCCCTGCCCCCGGCCCCTCAGAGACCTGGGGGTTGGCCGAGCTCCTCTCCTTCTTCGTGCTTGCCCCCTGGGCTTGAACACCCCCTGCGACGGGTGGCTCATTCCTGACCATGGGGAGTCTGGTCTCCTGCTAACACCTTCCTGTGCCCTCTCCCCACCTGTGCCTTGTGGCCTCTGCCCTCAGGCAGCTCGGGGAGCAGGGGGCTGGTGGTGACCCCGGTCTTGGTGGTTGAGCCCTTGCTTGAGGATGATTGCCCCCCATGACACACCCCTTCTTGTGCTGTCAGGAGAGAGGCCTTGTCTCCAGTCTGTGTAGCATTCGTGCTCAGACAGCGCAGCTGCTCGTGTCTGTAAGATTTCTAGCCCCGTGTGCAGGTGGGAGGATGGGCGTGTGTTGCACATGCAGGAGGTGGCCCCGCTCAGCCACACTGCGTCTGTGCACAGGGCCCTTCTGTGCTGGTGTGAACGCGTGTGCACAGGTGCGTGCGCCTGGCTTCTCCCCACATCGACTGATTGTGGCGAATATGTGCTTCCGCTCTCTAGGCCCTGGTTCTGGGAAAGGGTTCTGGAATGCCAGCTGCAGGTGAGGAACCCATGGCCAAGGGGAGGGCCCCATCGGCCACAGAGGCCTGAGACGGCCCCTGCCTGCGGCCCTGCCGCCTGCTCTGTGCCCTGAGGGTGACCTCCGTGCTCGGGAGCCAGCTGGGGAGGCTCTGCTCCCCACAGAGGGCTGGACGGGGTGAGCTCTGGAACCTTTCTGGAGCCCGACAGCCTGGCACACACGCCTGGTTCACCACTGAGGAGCCGTGCTGTCCCGGGTTCCTGGTGTGAGCCTTGCTGTGCCTCCGTGTCTCATAACCCAGCTCTACGATGGGGCCACAGGAGCCGCCACCTCCTGCAACGTCCAGTCTCCCCCGGAGATGGTGTCTGCTGTCATCATTGTCATGCCTGCCTGTGCCACCACCTGCCTGTCCTCCAGGGTGCCTGAGGAGGCAGCCTGACCTCCCCTGCACCTCCCCAGCCTCAACACCCCGCTGCCTCCAAGACCAAGCAGAGGGGAGGGTGGGTTCTGCAGCTGCCCAGCTGGCCCTGCCCTAGATGTGCGGAGCCTCGTCCTGACCACAGCGAGGTGAGGGCCAGGGGGAAGGGGAGCATCCTGATGGGGAGGGGGCTCAGAATGGCAGGAACCAAAGCGTGATGGGGGCCCTGGAGACAGGAGGGCCACAGCCTCTGGGGTTCTAATGCCCCTGGTACCCTGTGCTGGGCTGGGCTCCATGGGAGAAAGTCTGCTGTGAGGGGCCCGTAGCCCTCCACTCCCCTGTGGGGGCCCCTGGAGGCCTCCTCAGGGGCAGGGCAGCTCAGCCCAGGGCGGTTGCCACCTCTGGCCCCCCAGAGCCTGGGCCACTGGTGAGACACAAAGGACATCCAAGGAGCTTGCCGGGCGGTGGGCGCTGCGGCCTTGGGGCCAGCGTCCTGAGAGCGGGTTTTCTAAGGGACCCTGAGCAGCTCGTTAGAAAAGGCCCCGATGCTGGGGAAGATTGAGGGCAGGAGGAGAAGGGGACGACAGAGGATGAGATGGTTGGATGGCATCACCGACTCGATGGACATGGGTTTGGGTGGACTCCGGGAGTTGGTGATGGACAGGGAGGCCTGGCGTGCTGCAGTTCATGGGGTCGCAAAGAGTCAGACACGACTTAGCGCCTGAACTGAGCAATTCTGTCATCCCAAGGCCCCACTGCCCTCCTCTGCCCACCGCAGGCACTTCCTGTCCTTGCCCCCCCACCGCCCTGCTCCCCTAGGCTGAGTGTGAGAACCTCCCCTTGCTGGCCCCCTGCTCACCCCCTCCATCCTCCAGGCTGTCAATGGGGTTCAGAAGAGAGGGCCCTCCCTCCCTACCCCACCCCAGGCGCAGCAGCCTC
>NW_011495018.1:7285055-7292562 GCF_000754665.1 Bison bison bison | reverse complement strand
GTTGTAATCCATATGCCTGTCAAGGTAATTATAAACCTAATATAATCCATAGATCAGTGGGTTCAGAGCTAATTAAGGCAACCGTAATTAACACTTATGAAAAACCTTGCCATTACGGGAATATCCTTTAAGCTGGCCTTCCAAGCTGATCACACGGCCGGCCCCGCACTCCCGCGCGGCCTCCTAGGGCTCTTCGACGTCGCACTCAGGCAGGGGAGTGGGACTCGGGTACCAAGTGCCTGCGCCTCACCTCACGGGGCAGGGTCAGCCCTGCCGTCGCCGTTAGCACCCCAGGCCCTGGAACAGGCACCCGGCTGAGGACCGCGGCTCCAGGGCAGCCGGGTCCGTAGGACTGAGCTGTCCCCAGTGCTCAGTTTGTGTTCTGGCTCAATAAGACGCAGCCTGATGACACAGGTCGTGCAGAAAGAGAGGGAGAGATCCACGTGTTGAACTCGAGGCGAGCCCCCAGACTCCCGGGAATGGGGAACTTCCTCACCAGCTCTTCCCGCGGTGGAGCTGAGCCCCCTGCACGGTTGGGAGGGTCTCCCTGCGGGCTTTCCTCCTGCCACACCCCCTGCAGCCGGGCTGCACCTGTGCTCCCTGGGGAGCACTGCCCTGGTGGGGTGGGGTCAAGACTGCCCTGAGCGCTGGCCTGGCTGTGCCTGCATTCTGCCTCCATGGGCCCTCCCTGGGGTCCAGTGCAGCCAGGAAGGAGGATTTGGGGCTGGCGGGCAGGTATGGAGCTGCAGGTGGTATTGGGGGGTAAGCCGTGCAAAGGTCGGGGGGCACAGACAGAGCCCAGGGCTGCGTCCCGGGCCTGTGCCCTTCCGATCTGCCAAGAAATCCAGATGCCCTTGATCATCTGTGGCTTGTGCGTGGCCTCCAAATGTGTGTGTCCAGGAAAACGGAACCCCCCTCTAATACAGCGTGTTCCAGACCGCACCCCTCTCCCCACCACCACCCCCTACCCTGGCCCAACCCCAGGAAAAGTCCAACAGCTGCACACTAGAGCCAGAACCGCGCCTGTTCCTGTGTGTTGCCTGGTTCCTTGTCGTGCTGTCAGCTTGGCGAACCCCACAGAGGCCCACCCGCCAGCCCCCACCCCGTCCGGAGCAGGAGATAAGAGGCAGCCTCCAGCAGGCCGCGTCCACGCTGGGATTGCTGCAGGCTCATCTGTTTGGAATCTGTTCTCTTCCTGCTCAGGAAAGCGGCGGTGCTCTGGGAGGCACGGGGATGTCCTGTGGCCCTCGCTGGCCCGTCCTCCAGGAACCAGGTGCTTCTTTAGACAGAGCCACGTGCATCCTTTGGGAGGGACGCTGGCGTAGATAGAAGGGAGTGTGGCGGGGCCCTGATTAGACCCGGCAGCCTCTGCCACTTGGAGCTGGTATGACCTTGGCCGGGTAGAAGTTATTTAACCACTTTGACTCAGTTTGTATAATTGGGATATGATGACTGCCTTAAATTATTATTTAGTCACTAAGGAGTGTCCGATTTTTTGGGACCCCATGGGCTACACTACGCCAGGCCTCCCTGTCCATCAACAACTCCTGGAGTTTACTTGAACTCATGTCCATCAAATTGGTATGCCATCCAAACATCTCATCCTCTGTTGTCCGCTTCTCCTCCTGCCCCCAATCCCTCCCAGCATCAGAGTCTTTTCCAATGAGTCAACTCTTCACATGAGGTGGCCAAAGTACTGGAGTTTCAGCTTTAGCATCATTCCTTCCAAAGAAATCCCAGGGCTGATCTTCAGAATGGACTGGTTGGATCTCCTCACAGTCCAAGGGACTCTCAAGAGTCTTCTCCAACACCACAGTTCAAAAGCATCAATTCTTCGGTGCTTGGCCTTAGCATAGTACGTGGTATACAGTAAGTGCTCAGTGAATGCTGCTGCGACTGTTGTAGTCATTGTGGTTGACAGCAGTGGTCAGAGCAGGACACAGAGCAAGTAGGGTGAGCCAGGTGGACTCTGAGTGGGGCCCGTGTCTCTGCTTTCTGCGCCATGTGTGTCTGGGTCTGGGGTACCTGGTGGCCCCAGCGCTGGCTCTTCTCCCTTCCTTTCTGCACACTGTCCTGTCTCTTCCCAGAGACTGCGAATCTGGCAGAAATGTCTGGACAGGAGTGAGACAGACAGGTGCCGGGGATGTCTCCACCAGGGCTAGGTGATGGTTCAGGGGCGGCACACCCATATCAAGGGACGAAATGAAAATCCCGGTGACAGTCGTCATTTCTTAAGCACCTCCTGTGTGCCAGACTCTGGGCTAAGCACTGCACAGAGCCATTCACTGACAAGTGACCGCAGCTGGATGCAGTTGGCATTTTAGGCCCTTTCATGGATGAGGCAATTGAGGCTCAGAAAGGTTGAGTGACTGACCTGACTTCATCCAGTAAGGAGGTGGCTTTGGACCAGGGTTTGAACAGAGCCATTCTCATCATCACCCTCTTCTTTCCCTCTCAAAGGGAGCCCCAGACCCTCACGCTCTCCTGGGTGGGCTAGTGGGGCAGGGGGAGGGGTGGGCACATGTGCAGGGTAGAAAGGAGCAGGCAGGACTGGGCTGTGCTGCAGGGGGCCTGGAGCTGTGTGGGTGGTCCTTGGCTGGGCCAGAGGGAGAAAGGAGCCACCCTCTCCAGGAGGATGAGAAACTGGAGATCCAGCCTGGGGTCTCTCTCATGATCACTTTTTCCCTTCCAAAATTCAGTATAATAATTTGTATTTTTTCTGGTTGATTGATGACATTAGGGGCCTTCGTGAGCTCCTGTTCTGGGCCCAGCTCTGCTTTGAGCTGTTCAGGGTGTTGCCTTGCTGAGCCTAGTGCCGAGTCCACGATGTGGGTGCTATTTTATCCCACTTATAGATGAGTTAAGCCCAAGGTCACACAGCAGGTCACCCACTGCTCACATGCACTGGCTCCTTCGGTCCCTGCCACCTCCAAAGGCCACCGCTGTGACGTGGCAGCAGCAGGATTCAAACTCAGGCCACCCAGCTCCCTCACCTGTGCTCACGTTCGATGCTGAAAGTTTAGGAGAACCTGAGGAGTGAAACGGAGAAGGCAATGGCACCCCACTCCAGTACTCTTACCTGGAAAATCCCATGGATGGAGGAGCCTGGTGGGCTGCAGTCCATGGGGTTGCTAAGAGTTGGACACGACTGAGCGACTTCACTTTCACTTTTCACTTGCATGCATCGGAGAAGGAAATGGCAACCCACTCCAGTGTTCTTGCCTGGAGAATCCCAGGGACGGGGGAGCCTGGTGGGCTTCTGTCTATGGGGTCGCACAGAGTCGGACATGACTGAAGTGACTTAGCAGCAGCAGAGGAGTGAAAAAAGAAAGTAAACCTTGAGTCAGCCCCCCACTCAGGGGTGACTTATGATAACACGCGGTGGTCCCCCTTCCAGCCCTGCTGTGTGGAGGATGTGGGTTACGTATTCCACCCAAAAGGGAGATTAGGAGCGTGTGCTGTTTTTGAAACTCCTCTCTTCAGCGACCAGTTCGGTAACACCGTGCTGTGTCATAACACCCTCCTGTGTCACCGTTTCAATGGCTGCATCCTACTCCTTGGGGACTCGCCGTGTTGCTAGACAGTCCCTTGTCTCCAGCTCTACCTTAGTGTAACCAGGACTGCACGGAACATTCTTGGAGCAGGGCCTTGCACTTATTTGCGATTTTTTTTTTTTTTTTTGCATTAAGACAAATTCTCGCATATGGCGTTGCTGGGTCAAAGGATGTGCAGAATTCTGAGGGCTGTGGTACTGCAGAATTCTTCCTCCCGGCTTCTAGTTGAGTTCCCCTTTGCAGCATGGACAATCTCTGTTACTTTACATTCTTGCCAACAGATAATACCAGAGAACTGTATCATCATTTAAAAGCATTGTCTCCATTGATAGAAAAAAAGTCACTATCCTTTTTTAACTTTTTTTTTTAATTGTGGTAAAAGTCACATAGTATAAAACATACTATTTAACCATATGGAAACGTTACAGTTGTGCAGCTCTCACCATTATCCAGCTCTGGAATTTTTCACCTTCCTAAACTGAAACTCTGTCCCCATTAAACACTAACCCCCTTCCCCCCACCACCCCACCTCAGTCCCTGGATCTACCAATGTACTTTCTGGCTGATTTGATGATTCTAGGTATCTCGTATAAATGGAATCAAATCGTATTTCTCTGCACCTACTGTATATTGAAATGCATTTTTAAGGTTAAGAATATGTGTCCTACAAGCAAATTGTACCTTCTTTTCTGCCCCCCCTCCATACTATATGGTAGGTTCTCGTTAGTTGTCTATTTTATACGTGTGTGAATGCTCAGTCGTGTCCAACTCTTTGCGACCCCATGGACTGTAGCCGGTCAGGCTCCTCTGTCCATGGGATTTTCCCAGGCAAGAATACTGGAGTGGGTTGCCATTTCCTCCTCCAGGGGATCTTTCCTGCCTAGGGATCGAACCCACATCTCCTGTGTGTTGTGCGTCTTCTGTATTGCAGGCAGATTCTTTACTTGCTGAGGCATCGGGGAAGCCCATTTTATACATAGCAGTGTATATATGTCAATCCCAATCTCCCTTTCCTCTCTTGGTGTCCAGACATTTGTGTCTCTGTTTCTGCTTTGCAAATAGATTCATTTGTACTATTTTTCTATATTCCACATATATGTGTTAATATACAACATTTGTTTTTCTCTTCCTGACTTAATTCACTCTGTTTGAGTCTCTAGTTCCATCCATGTCTGTAAATGGCACAATTTCATTCCTTTTTATATGTGCTTAGTCACTCAGTTGTGTCCGACCGTGCGACCCCATGGACTGTAGCCCACCAGCTCCATAGCTCCTCTGTCCATGGGATTCTCCAGGCAAGAATACTGGAGTGGGTAGCCTATCCCCTCTCCAGGGGAACTTCCAAAGCTGGGGATTGAACCCAGGTCTCATACATTGCAGGTGGATCCTTTCCATTTTATGGCTGAGTAATATTCCATTGTATATATGGCCCACATCTTCTTTATACAGTCCTCTGTTGATGGGAATTTAGGTTGCTTCCATGTCCTGACTATTGTGAATAGTGTTCTACACACATTGGGAAAATTGGCATGTATGTCTTGGAATTATGGTTTTCTCTGGGTATATGAGAAAGGTGCCATCTTTGATTGCTAGGGAGACTAAAGGTTTTTTTTTTTTTCATCTTCCTTGGACACTGGTATTTTTCCTTGTGTAAATTGCATATTCTTTCTTATTTTTTACTGTATATTTTTAAAACCAAGACTTTCATTTAATGAGGAACCTGCATGTCATCAAAGATGGAGGCAGAGTCTGAGTCATTTATTCTCTGGGGAAAATGCTTTTTTGTTTCTCTAATCCAATCAGATACCGAGACGAAAAGATTCTGGGAAATTAATTTCCAGCATGTGAGACTGACAGGCAGTGTGTGTAAGGATCCCAGCTGAAAAAACGACACTTTAATCCCCGTTGCTCTAAGTTGAGAGGCAACTGGGGTCACAGTGACCAGAGCTGCAATCCCTACCCGCCCTTTCTAAGCCCCGTGACTTGTGAATACTTCTCCGCTATCTGGGCTGTAGAATGAGGATCTCTGCGGTTGCCCTGTGATTCACACAAGCTCTGGGTGGATGTGATGGGCCTGGTGCTATGCCTGACACCTGGGAAGGTGTGGGGGGTGGTTTCCAGATGTTTCTGGTGCCGAGTCAGGCCCTGCTCTTGATGCCATGAGATGTCAGGCAAGTGATGGAAGGATGAAATCCTCGAATAACTGATCTTAAAGTGGCCGGGGTCCCAGCACTGCGGGGGCAGCAGTGTGCTGATTAGATCAGGAGTGATAAAAGCCAGCAGGCCCCTTGGGTGCTCCGAGGCATGGCAAGGAGAAGGAAGACTAGTGAAATCCTGCAGCTGAGTGATGGAGAGTGTGGGAGTTTGCTGCCAGCTGTTCTATCATAATCACTAGTATTTATTGAGCAATAAGGTGAATGCTGCCTTATCCCAACTTTGCAGATGAGGAAACTGAGGCTTAGAGAGGAAGACAACTTAAGTCAGTGCAGCTGGGGAGTGGCCCAGCCAGGACTATACCTTCTTCTCGACAGGGTCTTGGGTGAAGGCTCTTTGAGGTCTGTGCACAGCAAGAGCCTCCCCCACCTGCTTCTCATTCTGTGTGCAGTGCGGGTCAGACCCCATCAGACTGGAGAGACCACGTAGGGCATCATAGGCGTCAACAGGGTCTGATTCAGGGGACACGATGAGTAGGTGGCTTCCACCCAGGGAGGGTTTAGGTTCCATTGCGGCCCCATGGACTCCTGCATGCAAGGCTTCCCCGTCCACTATTTCTCACAGTTTACTCAAATTCATGTCCATTGAGTCACTGATAGATGCTATCTAACCATCTCCTCCTCTGCCACCCCCTTCTCCTTTTGCCTTCAATCTTTCCCAGCATCAGGGTTTTTCCAGTGAATCGGCTCTTTGCATCTGGTGGCCAAAGTATTGGAGCTTCAGCATCAGTGCTTCCAATGGATATTCAGGGTTGATTTCCTTTAGGATTGAATGATTTGATCTCTTTGCTATCCAAGGGGCTCTCACAAGTCTTCTCCAGCACCACAGTTTGAAAGCATCAGTTCTTTGGTGCTCAGCTTTCTTTATGGTCCAGCTGTCACATCTGTACGTGACTACTGGGAAAATCATAGCACAGGTATACTTGCCTGTTGTTTGTGTTTGAAATTGACAAATAGCTTCATGAACTTTAGTTTGTAAAGTACTTTGTACTTTATTTCATAAAGTAAAACTCCGGGGGTTGGTGATGGACAGGGAGGCCTGGTGCTGCAGTCCATGGGGTCGCGAAGAGTCCGACACGACTGAGTGACTGAACTGAACTGAACTTTACTTTGTATTCATGCCTCTGTGTCCCCAGGAGTTGGAGAGACAAGAATGTGTAAAACCCTGATGTCTGTCTTGGAGTCAGTCACAGCCCATTTGTAAAATCCATTTCCCAGAAGAGGATTAGGGTGCCGGTCTTGGGGTGTGACTTTGTCATCACCCAGCTGCTCAGCTGGGGAGGCCATGTGGGGCCAGATATCGCCCCTATGTCGCAGTGATGCTAGGCCAGGCTAGCCAGGGAAGGAGGCAAAAGGGGCTGGGTCGGGAAGCTATGTAGGAGTGGACTGGGGGTGACCAGGGCCGAGGCCCAGGTGGTGGTCTGGGGCTGAGTGGTGGACCTGTAAGACCTTGGGGAGTCCAGGGAGTTTAGGGAGGGGTGGGCTGGGAGAGGGGAAGCACAGCGGGAGCCGAGGGGGGTGGTCTAGGGCCCCTCCCGACCACACCTTCTGTGTCCGGACACCTGGGATGCGCACCTGGAGCCTGTCCTCTGGTACCTGCTTCTTCCCTTGTCCTTACTGTCCCGTCGGCCTGACGCTTCGGGGTCACAGGAGATAGGTGCCCTAAGGACTCTGGGTGACAGTCGAGGGCGCCAGAGGCTGCAGGACACCAGCAACCCCGCGGGCCCGCGTTCTCACGCC
>NW_011495018.1:7284740-7284955 GCF_000754665.1 Bison bison bison | reverse complement strand
AGGGATAGTTCTCAGAGCCTTTCCGGGGGACACAGTGACCCTTCAGCAATCTGAGCGTGCAATCAAGGAGTGGCCGGAGGGCTGCCCGAGTCCTCCCTGAGCGGACATCCTCCCGTGGCTCCCTATCCCCAGGGAGCTGCGGCCTGCTTGCTGCTCAGACTTGTGCTGCGCTTGCGCTGCTGTGCGGGGGCCCACTTTCCCGAGGAGAGCGGGGC
>NW_011495018.1:7261507-7284326 GCF_000754665.1 Bison bison bison | reverse complement strand
CTTCGCTTGGGGTTTGCCCAGTTCGGACCTGGAGCCTCCTGGGAAGGCTGGCCGGAGGAAGCCGGCGGTTAGCGGACAGGGGGCACACCTCACGCCGCCACCGATCCCCCAGCGCCCACCCGACAAGGTGGCGAAACGGCTCGCGACCCCCTTGTATTTCGGTAGAGAGTTCAGCCCCCATTTACATGTTTTGGTTTTCCTTCCCAGTCGCCAGCGTCGAGCCTTTCGCAGAGCACAGATGTCTCAGCAAACAAAAATAGATCCACTCCAAGGAGGGCTCTGCGGGGCCGCAGACATTCTCATGCTCTCAGCGAAACCACGGCTCCCTTGCCAAGCGCCCTCTGGGAGGATGTTTGGAAAAAAATGTCAAGGCGTTCATTTTTCTCTCGACCTTTCCGGTTGAAATTGCGGGGCTTTAACACTGGAAGTAAAAGAAGTTATAAATAAAGAGGCAGCCAATGGCCAGGCTTGGCCTGCTCTCCCAACTGGCCAGCGACCGGGGTTCTCTGCAGCTGTTACTGAGCACGCTGGGGCCCAAGGTGGCCCCGCCTCTGTGAGAGGAAGCTAATGATGGTTTCCAGATAGCTGAGGGACCCAGAGCAAGGTTTCCACACCCTAGGACAGCAAAGAGAAAAGAGGCCTAAAGAGAGAGGGGGCCCCTGGGGGTGGGCTGCCCCTAGATGGTGGAGAATGCTTGCTCAGTCTGTCCCCGAGTTGGGAAGTGTTGGTTCCTTACTGGCCCCTGGTTCTCTGCTGGTGCTGACCATCTGCAGGAGGAATCTGGGTGGGGCCGAGGGCACCTGCCGGTGATGCGCCCCAGCTGGCTCTGACCGAGTTCAGTCTCCAGCACTCTCCTGCCTGTGGGTCCCAGGCTCCTGGCCAGGGGGCTGGCTGGCCGGCTTCCCTGGGGCCCACACCCTTCCAGGGCAGCCAGGACCTGAGCTGCCTGCCGAAATGAAGGCCACCCACCAAGGCCACAGAGGGGATTTGGCAGTGAGGCCACGGGTGTATCTGCTGGGGAAGATGGTATACATGGCCCCCTCCCCACCCCGGGCTGGGATGGGGGTGGCCGGGCTGGAGGCCGCCTTGTGGGGGGAATTATTTCAGGCAGGGTAATGAGCAGTTCTCTTGTCTTTGTCCTGGAGAATATCCTCCGGCAAGCCTGGTCTCGAACATAGTGTGGAGAGGTTGAGCCTTGGCAGTGCTGGGTTTCACTGCAGTCTGGGTCCTTTGGTGGCACTGACCGTTGTGGGGCCTGAGGGAGTCTGTGTGGAGTATGTACCGCTGGCTCTGGGGCCCACGGAGAGTAGGTTCCATGGGGTCTCTCTCCGGTCAGAGCTGTGCAGTGACTCTTTGCAGGAGTGTTGCTACCCCAGGGACCATCAAAACCGGAAGCCTCGGGGCTGGCAAGACAGCAGCTTCGGGCATGCAGGGAAGAGGCGTCATTTCCACTTTCCAGGTCCTGAATCTGGTTGGCATCTTGTTTAGCGGCTCAGAGTCCCGACTTGACCACAACTTGTGGTCTGAAGATATAAACCCGGGTCTAGATGAGACAAGCAGCCAGTGACGGTTTCATACACTCACTATTTAGTTTTTCACGGGAGACATTTTATTTTGGTTTAAAAATTTGTTTTTAATTTTATGAGTGTAATATGTTCATATTGGAAAATATGGAAATCATCAACCATCTGAAAGAAGCAGCTCTAAAAGAATCCTTTTGTAATCCACCAATAACATCAATTAACATTATGACATATTTCCTTCCAGACCCCTCCTTCTTAAAGTATTTTTAAACATAATTGAAATTGTGTTTTATGTACAGTTTTACAGCCTGTACTAGTCAGCTTTGAAAGAGGCTCATCTGCATTTTCAATATGGGCCGCAGGGAGAAGACCAGATTGCCGAAGTTTAGCTGAAGCCGGGGAAGGAGGAAGTCCAAAAATATCCTGCTCGTTGGCTTTGCACAAGGAACACATGGCCTCGCGTTTTCCTTCTAGTAAAATAAAGGCCCAAGTAGCCACGCGAGTGACCCCGACTCCAACCGAAGGGCGCTTGGTGATTATGGTCACAGTACAGGCTCTGCTCTCAGTCAAGACCAAGGACAGGGAAGGGCCTGTCATGCAGTGGGGGCTGCTGAGCCCAGCACCCTCCTGAGGAGCCCCTCGAGAGCTCTCCAGGGTCTTCTGCAAAGCAGACACTTGACAGGGAGCTGAGGGGTCTTCTGTCAGACACCAGCCGCTGCTTCTCCCAAGACCCACCCTGGTTACAAGAAGCAAAAAAATATGAACTCAACCATGAAAAGCACTTGGAGAGACTTCTGCTTTGGACAAGATGAAGCTGAAATCCTTTCTCTATTCCTCCTGCTCAGTGCAACTAAACCCTGGACAGTAGCTATGAAACACAATGAGAAGACTCTGAAAGGTGAAGAGAAGAGGGCAGGCGTGCCAGGGAGTGGAGTGCCGTGGAGTGACACAGTGGTCATTTCCCTGGGTTTTCTTTTTGTCTGGTGGATCCCAGACTTGGAGCTGAAGAAGCCAGCAGCCTGGAAACGCAAGGGGCACAGACAAAAAGCCCCCACAGAAGCCTGTCCTTCTAGGCAGCCCAGCGAGGCAGGAACTTGTAGTCGATAACCACTCTGCGCCAGCCAAATGCCACAGAGTAAACTGGTGTGTTCCCTCTCATGCCGGCGAGGACCCAGCGACGAGCCTACACTCCCACCTTCTTGAGGCTGTCATGAACCTCTTACCCCTGGGCTGGTGGGTGTCATAGAAGGCCAAGTAGATAGGGAACCAGGAGGTGGGTGATAAAGAGGGCTCCTCAGCTGGGGTGTCCCTGGGGACGACGTGGAGATTCTGTGATTCTACCCTCAACAGTAGTAATAAGGCAACTCCCACCCGACATAGTCCATGCAGTCGATGGAGGCCCCACGGGAAGCAATTTTGATTCTACCCCCAACAGCAGTAATAAGGTGACTCCCACCCAATACTCTCCATGTGGTCGATGGAAGCCCCATGGAAAGCCATGGTGATTCTACCCCCAACAGCAGTAATAAGGTGACTCCCACCTGATACTCTCCATGTGGTCAATGGAGGCCCCATGGGAAGCAATTGTGAGGCATTCCTGTACCTCCCAACCAGAGTGGAACTCCCCTTGCCTCCGACCGGCAGTGATCAGCACCCCTCCTGCACCTCAGTGTCCACAGAGACCAAGTCGGGAACCTGGACTTCTGCCCCATCTGGCAGTAACACAGCGGCTCTACCTACTTCATCTGCTGGAGTCGTGTTCCCAAAGAAGTCAGCTAAAAAGAGAAGGTTTACATGAGATCCAGAGTCTCGTACCCCACATGTCCACAATTGCAATACAAAATCACTTGTCGTACCCAGAACCAGGAAAATCTCAACTTGAATGAGAAAAGTCAATGGACAAACACCAGCAATGAGATGACACAGATGTTAGGACAAAAGTTGTTAAAACAGCTACTTTGAAAATGCTTCAACAAGCACATCTGCAAACAAGTGACAAAGTAGTAGAGCTCAACAAAGACATAGACAGGCTCAGCAAAGAAACAGAAGACAGAAAAAAGAACCAAAGAAGATTTTAGAACTGAAAACTACAGTAGCCAAAATTAAAAACTCATTGGATGGGCTTGTTTGCTCCTTGAGGGGGAACAATGGAAACAATCTGAGAACATGTGGAGAGAAATAGAGGTAACCCAAAGAGAAAAAAACAGATGGAAAAAAAGTGAACAGACATTTCACCAAGTAGCAAATAAACTCAAAAAAGATGTTCAACATGACTAGTCATTAGGGAAATGCAAAAACCACCACCAGCTATCACTACATACCTCTCAGAATGGCTAAAATTAAAAATCATGACAACAGCTAATGCTGATGTGGATGCTGAGAGTCTGATCACTCAGACATGGCTGGTGGCACTATAAAGTGGTGCAACCAATTGGGAAAATAGTTTGGCAGGTTTTTAAACATCTAAACGTGTAACTAGCAGAACCTTCCTGGCAGCCCAGTGGTTAGGACTCCGTGCTTTCACTGCCAAGGCTGCAGCTTCAGTCCCTAACTGGGGAACTGAGACCCTGCAGGCCGCACAGCATGGCCAAAAGTAAATAGGCATGCAGCTGTCATCTGATTTGGCAGTGGCACTCCTGGGCACTTATTACAGAGAAATGAAAACATATTCACACAAAAACCTGTCCGTGAATGTTCACAGCAGTTTTTCTCCAAGTCCCAAACTAGAAACAACTCAGATGCTCATCAGTGGGTGAACAATTTAACTACATATCCGTTGCACAGAATACTACTCAGCAAGGAAAAGAAACTTGATACAGTGAATAATCCTGTCCCGGAAGATTCTGTGCTATCTCATCACTTGTATATAGCATTATTAAAATAGTCAGTCAGGCTTCTCTGTCCATGGGATTTTCCTGGCCAGAATACTACAGTGGGTTGCCATTCCCTCATCCAGGAGATCTTCCTGACCCAGGAATCAAACCCACGTCTCTTGCATCTCCTGCATTGGCAGGTGGATTCTTTACCACTAGCACCACTTGGGAAGCCCCAGGAAGTTTATAGTGATGTAAAACAGATTAGTGGTTGCCAGGGATTGAGACGTGCATTGGGTAGGAGGGAGGTGGGTGTGGTCATAAAGGGCAACATGAGGGATCATGATGGTCATGGAAATCCTCTGTGTTTTGACTGTAAGAATGTCAATATTTTGGTTTTGATATTATCCTATAGTTTTTGCAAGGTGTTATTATTGGGAGAAACCACATGTGAATCTATAGTTATCTCAGGATAAAAGTTTACTGCGAAAACAACGAAATGGTGTCTGTGCGGGGAACCCCTTTGTATGTAGCAACCCAGAAAAATGCCTATGATATAATCTGATAGGAGCTGATGACAAAACTTTCTTGTTTCAGAGTGATGACAGTTCTGGAGTAGGCATGCTTGTTGGGGGAATGAGACTGGAAGGCCACGTCCCCACATACTCATGGTGGTTTGAGTTAGAGAATTGAAATCAACCTGTTATCTCCCTGTCTGTCTGAACAGTGGTCTCCTTTGGTCCTTCCGGGCTCCCTAGTGGGAGATGGATGAGGAAGGGGGTGGTTGCAATGTAGGGTGCTGAGTCTGGGGTGGGTATGTGCATTCTTCTTGGAGTTATGAGTAATGTTTTCTTCTTATCTCTGAGTTCCAAATGTGATATGGCTACATGAACTTTTTATGATGGAAGAGGTTATATATTAAAAAAGGAAACCACACGAGCAAAAGCAAAGCGTTCTCAGGGAGCGGGTAGTGCGCACTGGGTTATTGATCACTGGGTTATCTGACAACAGCTCTGAGTTCCAGGGGCGGGAGGGTGGGCTTTGCTCTGAGCCCTTTACTGCTCCGGCTTCCCCTGCACCTGCCTGATACAGGCGCATCCCAGAATCACACGGCTGCTGGTGGGCCTCACGGACCAGACACACCTGTTCTCCCACAAAGCCATAAAGCCAGAAGGCAGTCTCCAGGCAGCAGGGCGGCAGGAACCGTCCCAGGAACCCACGTCTCGGTTTGGTGGTGATGTCCTCCCCGAAACATGTCCCCTGCGGGTTCTGTGATAGTGTGACTTTATAGTAAGAAATGTATGTTTGGTCTTCATCTGTTTCTGGCACAGAGCCCCTTAGAACCTTTGGAATTTCCTAAGTGATAAAAGCGCCAGAAGTATCTCATGTGCATGACAAACCCCTTTCAGCAGGCTGCTGAGTTTATGTTAATGAGGTGACTTTTGGAAAGTCCCTGAGATGGGGCTAGTTGCCAGGGAAACCCACCCAGAGGTTAGAGGGTTGGCACTTTCATTTCCCCACAACACCCCAGCGGAGGGGAGAGGTACTGGGGGTTGAGGTCAAGTCACCGACTGCCAATGACTTAGTCAATCGTGGCTGCATGATGAAGACTCCATAGAAACCCAGAAGAATGGGCTTCTGGAAGCTTCTGAGCAGGTAGAGGTGCTGGGAGAGTCCTACCTTGCTCCGTATCCTTTATAATGTCCTTTAAAATAAACTCACACATGTGGGTAAATGTTTTTCTGAGTTCTGAGAGCTGCTCTCCTAGCAAATGAATTGACCCAGAGGAGGGGATCATGGGGACCTCTGATTTATAGCAGGTATATCAGAAGCACGGAGGCTCTTGGACCTCGGCCTCTGAAGTTGGGTGGGGAACAGGCCTGAGCCCTTGATGCTCTCTCCAGGTGGACAATGTGAGAACTGACTTGGACTGTAGGGCCTCCAGCTGGTGGGGGAGAATTTCTTGGCATCGGACGCTCCATACCTTCTTCACACACTCTCTGCTCAGATGAGGGCTTCGGTGGCTCAGACGGTAAAGCATCTGTCTGCAGTGTGGGAGACCCAGGTTCGATCCCTGGGTTGGGAAGATCCCCTGGAGAAGGAAACGGCAGCCCACTCCAGTACCCTTGCCTGGAAAATCCCATGGATGGAGGAACCTGGTAGGCTACACAGTCCATGGGGTCACAGAGAGTCAGACACGACTGAGCGGCTTTGCTTTTTTCACTTTCTGCCCGGATGTGCACAAACCGCACCCTAGGTGACAGGCGAGGCCCACCTGAGATGCTCGAGGCTCCCCTGGAGCCTTCCAGCAGCATTCTGCAGCACTGAGAGGCAAGTGTGAGAGAAGAGGGCATTTTTCCTCCCTTGGAAATAATTTTTGGTTGAGGCAGAGGGTTTTGTTGGTTTGTCCTTGGACCTCGGGTAGGAGGTAAGGTCTAGTCTCTGCCGCATCCTTTACTGAAGTCGGTGAAGAACACAGATGCCGCTGGCTCACCATGCAGGTCACCGTCCCTAAGAAGTCACTTACAGGTCTTTGCTGAAGTGCATTTAGATAAGGAGTGATGGTTTAGTCTCGGGGGAGCAGGACCCGTTGAGCTGGGTTTCCAGGTTTTGCACCTCTTTCTAAAAATATTTTTAAATCGAGAGCCACCCACTGAGTCTCCTTTTGACCCGGTATCCTTAGGAGCACCGTCGTGAGGGGCCCAGTGCTCCAAGGCCTGACCCAGAAGTGAGGCAGCCCCTTGCCTTGCGTCCTGGGTGGCCACCTTCATCCAAGGACGGCAAGGCCTTGTCTGGTGTCCGTTCTCAGCACATCTGGTTCTGTCAGGCAGGGAGGAAGCCCAGCTCCCACTGTCTCAGCGTGCGGCCACAGGCCTGGGGGCATCTGGCCTTGCTCAAGGTCACCGGGCAGCAGCTGAAGAGGTTGGCAAACAGAGCCAGACCGTGGCCGCCAGCTCCCTGCTCCAGCCCAGGGATCGGGTTACAGCGGGTCCAGCCGGTTTGGAAGACCACTGCTGCCCCTCTGCGTTTGTGCGTGGTGGATAAAATTGGGCTTTGCGCCTTCAGAAACCTGACCAAGCAAAGGCATCGGGGGGCGAGAACCCCTGCTGTCCTCAGAGGGCCTCTAGGCGTTGGGCTCCGTGTGGCCTGCTCCGCCCCTGGGTTGTCTGCAGAGCCAGGCTTGGCCACCGTGCCCTGTTTGTTGTGGGCAGTCGCCATGCCACGCTCAGCAGGGGAGGCCCCCAGACAGGTGTTTCCCCAGCCCGCCTGGCCTGGGGAGCGGGGTGGCACCTTATCCAGTGTCTCTTAGGGGCCGATCCTGGACACGGGACATTCATCGTATCATATCTCCTTCGCATGCCTGGCTGCCTTCCTGCTAACCCAAAGTCTGGTTAGCATCACTGGGTCCCCAGGACACCACTCTCGGAAGGGCCGTCCTTGCCCCTCCGGGGACACTCTGCTGCTTGTCCCCTGGGGAGGGGCAGTAAGCTGAGAGACCTTGGGTACCGGCCACTGCTTTGGGGCCGCGTTCCTCCAGATTTCCCAAAACTGACACTAAGCCCTTTGGGGCAGGTGCCGAGAGTTAACTGTAGCTTAAGCCTTTGAAGTGCTGGGCCCCCCGGGACCCAGCTTGTGAGAGTCGGTCGTGCACGACCTTCTCAGCCGCAGTCAGCCGTGACACGTCGGTAGCTTGAATTAACCAGGGTGGAGGTATTGACAATAGGCAACACTACAAACCAGGATTTATCCCTTTACCCCCACACCTGGAGCCCGTTACCCAGCCCACCTCTATCTTTTGGGGTCCTCTGTGCAGAGTTCGTGGGATCCCAGCAGAATCACAACCAGGTCACCATGAGGCTGTTGGGGGTGAGGGGTGGATGGTCAGCTGAGCTGTTCACCTCAGCCATGGATTGCAAAGGTCTGAGGGTCAGCAGCGGTGTCTGGGGGACAGTTTGTTCATCTTGGCCCCCCAGCCCTTTCCAGTGGATCCCCAGGGCAGCCTCACTTTGCCTGAAGCAGTGCCGACCTCAGCTACTGCTACCAGCCCTACTCCAGTTCTCAGAGTGAGGGCGCCCAGGCCACACTCTTATCCGGCAGATGAACTGACAAGGGGAGGGGGACGGAAAAGGGGAGTTCCCTGGGACCCCCGGAAGCTCAGAGCTGGGACTCCAGCCCTGGTCTCAGGGTCCCAGAGAGTGTGGACCCTGCACCTCCACCCTCTGGACACCTCAGCCCTTTGTCACAGTCTCTGATGGGGCTAAATGTTCTTGGGTCTGTCCCCACAGTGGGCTGGGTCCTGCCTGGGTCAGCTCTGTGTCCAGAGGCCTGGGCAGAGCCGGACGTGATACATGTTCTTTAAATGAGAGCCAGCGCACACAGCAGGGAGTGAGCCCATGCTTGTGGGTGACCAGAGGCACTGGTGGGTTCAGATCCCAGCCCAGACACTTGCTGTCCCCTCGGCCTTGGTCTCCTCCACTCATGAATGGGCATAAATGATAAAATGGAAAGCACAAGTACCGCCTGGCTCCTCACACTGCTTTAGTATGTGGCAACTAGTATTACTGCTACTAATGAGAAGGTCCTTTATGGGCTCCTCTGTGGGCAGTTTGACTCCTTTAACGTCCCCAGATGACCACAAAGCAGCACTCTGGCTGACCTAGGACAGTACTGTTGGTTAACATCCCAGATCAGCCTCAGGTGACCACTCGCCTTACCAGCTGTGGACTGTAGCCTCCTGTGGTTGAAGGCGCGTCCTTCTCCTGGGTTGGATGTCTGTGTGCACGCCCACGCACATGCGTGCATAGATAACCGTGCACACATACACATTCACTCAGGCACTACATAGTCACGTGTGCACACCAGGACAAGCACACACATCACCACATGCGTGGACACTCATACACACCAGCACACACTTGTGTACACATGCGTGCATGCACATACACACGGCCGCTCCCTATGATCCACTGTAACACGTGGTTTCAGTAGCTATATAACGTTCTGTTGAGTTGAGTTCAGTCGCTCATTCATGTCCGACTCTTTGTGACCCCATAGACTGCAGCATGCCAGGCTTCCCTGTCCATCACCAACTCCTGGAGTTTGCTCAAACTCATGTCCATCGAATTGGTATGCCATCCAAACATCTCATCCTCTGTCGTCCCCTTCTCCTCCCACCTTCAATCTTTCCCAGCATCAGGGTCTTCTCAAATGAGTCAGCTCTTCACATCAGGTGGCCAAAGTATTGGAGTTTCAACTTCAGCATCAGTCCTTCCAAAGAATATTCAGGACTGATTTCCTTTAGGATGGACTGGTTGGATCTCCTTGCAGTCCAAGGGACTCTCAAGAGTGTTCTCCAACACCACAATTCAAAAGTATCAATTCTTCTGTGCTCAGCTTTCTTTTTTTTTGTAGTCCAACTCTCACATCCATACATGACTACTGGAAAAACCATAGCCTTGACTAGACAGACCTTTGTTGACAAAGTAATGTCTCTGCTTTTTACTATGCTGTCTAGGTAATGCTCTGTGGGTCTTCCTAAAATTTCCTTAACTTCATTGAAAATAACAAAAGGGTGTGTACTATAAACACACAGCTTGATATATATTCACAGAGGGAAATATATCCAGTAAACACTCCCCCACACCCAGGTCAAGAATCAGGATGTTTCCCGGCCCCAGAAGCCCCCACGTGCCTTCTCCTGTCCCCTCCCCCATCGCTGGGACGACCCCTCTCCAGACTCCCACGTCTTTACTTTATGAGATGGAGCCGCGCAGCGAGTGCTCCCTCATGTCCCGGCTTCTTCTGCTTGGCACTAACTTTGTGAGATCCTCCTGTGACAGTGTGTAGGCTGCATCGCCTGCTCATTGCAGTAGTTTCTGCTGTTTTTTCCCATTGCAATGATGCGGGCACTAGGGGCTGTTAGCAACCAGAATGGGGTGCTGGAACATTGCTACGTGTCGTGTGCACCCATGAGACCTATTTCTGCTGGGTGTGTGCTTGGCACTGGGAGCCCCGTGTCTGACACTCTTCATGATCATAGGCAGGTGAGGGGGACATACGTGCCAGGTGAGAGTCAGGGTTTCCAGTGCACGCGGGAACGTGGAGCTCAAGGCAGCCTGTGAACACAGCTGGGGCACACATGTAGCGTATGTGAGAACTGAACTCCTTCTCACACGTGAATATACCATCTGTTATTTATCCGTTCGTCAAGTAATGGACACTGGAGTTGTTTCTGCTTTTCAGCTATTGTGAATAGTGTTGCTATGAAATTCCACGTGTAAGTGTTTGGTAAACATGTGTTTTCTGTTGTCTTGGATACAACCTACCTAACCCATGGAATTTCTGGGTCAAATGATTGACCCCCATGTCAGTTTGAGGAATAAGCAGCCACTTTTAGAGACTGGGTAAGCATACGTCAAAGAGATTAAGTGCATTCACTTCCATTCAAGAAACTTAATAAATAACATGGCAAACGTGAACGTTTAGATCCTTGGCCCAAACATCCCCCGAATGTCCCCATGTACCCGGAAGGAAGACCTTGGAAGGTAAGGGGGCCATTGCGGCATTGATGGTAATACAGTCCAGCTCATCAGGGAGATCAAAGAACTTATAATGAATGCAAGTGTTTTCATGGTTTTTCTGTTGAGTTCACTCCTTGAACCAGCTCTCATGGTGTGGGCATTTGGGAGCCATCAGAGTGCTGGAGAGGCCAAGTCTTTGCCACGTGGGCTCGCGTGCTAGCAGGGGAGGGTGGGCGATGGAGCACGTAACCAGGCAGGTCATATTCTATGTGAACCACAAGCAGGGTGCCAGGGAGTGGGGTGCTGGGCACCAGGGGTGCAGCGGTTGAGGGGGTCAGAGGGACCGGGGCTTCTGCTTTTATTCTGCCGGGTGGCCCGTTTCAGGGTGTGCACAGAGGACCCGGGCTGACCTCGTGCTTGGAAGGGGTCCCTCTGGCTGCTGGGTTGAGAGATGACAGGAGAGGGGAGGGCAAAAGCAGCAAGACCCCTTAGGCGGCCTCTGCAGGAGGTCCACGGAGAGGTGGTGGCCGAACGTACCCAGTAGTAGACGCCCACTGTTAAGGGAATACTCTGTTCCAGTAACGTGGACGCATGCCCCCTGGATGCCGCCTCATCGCCGTGCTGAGGGAAGTAATTGCCACTGTTGCAGTTTGACATGGGCCCCTGGGGCTCTTATGTGTATATAAACACATACTTTTTTTTTTTTTTTAACTTTAATGGGATTATACCCCAAGTATAAAGTTCAGTAATCTTGCTTTCCCCCTTAATATGCCCTGGGTGTCTGCTCAGTGTGTATGGAGCCACCTTCTCTCTTGCAGCTGCCAGGCAAATATGACACAGTCGTGCTGTTATATGCCTAATAATTCCCAGAGTCACGGACACTGCTGTTTCTACGTTTTCACTGCTTTGAACAGTCTTGCCATGAAAGTTCTGGGTTGAAGGGTGAGAGGGACGATGCGTAGGGACCGGGGTGAGGCGGTGATGGGAGGTAAGCCAAGCGGGCTTGGGTCGAGATGCGGAGGGTGACCCCGCCGGCCTGTCGTCTTGGAGAATGAAGGACGGATTCCCAGGTTTTGCCGGCTGAGGCCACGCTCTCCCCTCAGCCCTCAGCACTCAGTCATTACCAGGGCTCCTTCTCGGCCTGCTCTCTCTCCTGTCTAGAGACGCTGCAGGCGGCAGGGTGGCCTGACTGAAGCCACCTGCTCTCCTCCGGTCTCCCCGCAGGTGACTGGCCTGGGCCTGTGGCCGCAAACCCCACCGGGGATGCTTCTTTAACCTCGGCCTACAGCCAACCCTCCCGAGCTCTGGCATCAGTAACCTTGTGACCTCTGGCCCTTGCCCATCAGTAGACATCTCCATCCTGGCAGGTTCCACACAGAGAGCCCTTTGGAAGTTTAAGCAGCAACAGACTATTTACATAGCCTTGAACTACCCCTCTCTGAATATTTAACAGTTTTAGAAGGGAAAACGGGGACTTTACAGTGGACCCCAGTAGACTCAACTTAGCCAAATCATCAGGGCGGTCGTCACCCACAGTGAGATGGCACGTACCCCTGATGCGGAGCTGAGAATGGAACCACAGCCCTGGGCGCCCTTCCCCGTAAACACGGGAAAACTCAGACATACCACAGTGAGCAGGGAGCCAAAAGCAAAGACGAACAGACCCGATGCACAAATGTTCATAGCGCTGTTCTTCACAGTAGCAGAAAGGCAGAAACAACCCAAACGTCCCCCAGCCAGTGAATGGAGAAACAAAGTGTGGTCTTTCTTTGCGATGGAATATTATTCAGCCGCAGAAAGGAATGAGTTCCTGACACACGTTGCAACGTAAGTGGACCTTAAAGACTACGCTCAGTGAAATAAGCAGACCAAAAGGACGACTTACTGTACGTTTCCACTTGTGTGAAATATCCGGAGGAGGCAAACTCACAGAGGCAGGAAGTCAAGTGGTGGTTGCCGAGGCTGAGTTACTGCGTGGTGGGGACAGAGGACCTGTTTGGGGTACTGGTTTCTGTTTCTGTAAGCCTGTTGGAGCTTGATAGTGATCATGGTTGCACAGCACTGTGAATGTCATGAATGCCACTGGATTGGACCGTTAAAAAAACAGTAGCAAGTTCTATGTTCTATATGTTTTACCGCAATTTAGAAAAATCAGTTGTGAGGTACACCAAAACCCATTGACTTCTGCACTTTCGATAAGTGAATGGTATGGCACGTGAATAGGCTGCTCAGTCATGTCTGACTCTTTGCAACCCCCATGGACTGTATCCCGCCAGGCTCCTCTGTCCATGGCATTCTCCAGGCAAGAATACTGGAGTGGGTTGCCATTTCCTTCTCCAGGGGATCTTCCGGATCAAGGGATCAAACCCGTGTCTCCTGCGTCTCCTGCGTTAGCAGGCAGACTGTTTACCACTGGGCTGCCTGGGAGGCCTGTTAAAAAACAAATTGAGTGACATGCCACAAAATGGTCCCAGTTCTCCCAGGGACGTGCTGCGTGGGCCCCTCCCTTCCCCTGCTCAGACACCACGTGTTAGTCTGCTCGGGCCACACAGACCAGGGCGCTTACGCAACAGACACGTGTCTTCTTGTACTTCTGGAGGCTGGAAGGCCAAGGTTAAGGCGTTGGCCTCTGTGGGAAAAATGATTCAGAAGGTGCCGGCTCTCGCGTCCATCCTTCCCCTGCGTCTCTGATCCGCTTTGTCCACTCCTCTTCCTGCACCAGCTTCCCCTAGACCCGCTGCCAGCATGTCACCTGCTGTGTGTGTGTGAGGGGGGGTCAGGGACAGAGCTGGGCTTCTTCGTCCACACTCCGGCCTCCAAAACCGTCATGTGCGTGGATGAGGGAGTACAGTTCTCCCAAAAGGAGTAAGTGTTGATGCCGTGGGCCTGTGAGCAGAAGCCGTGACCCATCTGGATGGCAGGGCCCTGGGCAGAACCAGGACTCCAGGTGACCTTCTGGCCCACGGACAGGCTCGCAGCCCTTGGGTGTCTGCTGCAACACTCAGCCGTCAGCGGTTCGCAAAGCAGAGGTCTGAGCCAAAGGGAAACGTGGCTCCCAACTGCCCGTCACTTGCACTTTGTCCACAGGGCTCAGTCCTGGTGTTCTCAATCGCTTTGTTCTCCGGACACCCGGGGTTTTGATTATGAGCTGCTGAGGATGACTTCATGTGGAGATTTTATCGCCTAATAGAGTGCACACGTATTTTAGAAAAACAAACCTCGCGGGACAAAAGTAAAACTACAGCTTTCCCAGAAATATGTTTAAAGAAGAAAAAAAAAAAAAAACAACGTTAAGAACCCAGTAGGATGTAAAGTGCTGGTGTGAAGTGTGAGGCAGCAGGAGGATGCTTGGGCCGAGGTGGCGGGCCAACCCCCTCCACAGCCTGCCCCCAGGCCTGCCTGGAACGTGGGCACAGGGGTCTCCCAGGGCCCCCTTCCTCCTCCCTGAGTGAGCAGGGCTGGAGGACCAGGGAGAGCCTCTGCAGGGGTGGGCACCAGTGCAAGGCCTGTTCCAGATGGGACACCCTAGGTAGTGTCTGTGCTGTCCAGGGGGAGCCTGCTGCCCACCCTCCTTGCACAGCCGACGATCCCCCAGGCCCTGCCTCCCACCCGCGCCCCATCTGGCCTGTGCCCCGGGTGAGCTGCTGAATGCCAGCCCAAGGCCGAGCCTCCATCTGCCAGTGTCCAGGGGACTGTGTATCATCCTGCGCCCTCGGGTGCGTGTCCACCTACCCAGCAGCCTCTAAAGGAGACAGAGCAGGCGCTGTTGTTGCGCGTCACGCCTGGGAAATGGAGTAAGAATGACAGTGCCCTCTGCGTGCTTACTGTTGGAGGCCTGATGCTGACTCTGTGTTGCGCCCTCTGTGTGCTTACTGTTGGAGGCCTGATGCTGACTCTGTGTTGCTCCCGGGAAGTTGGTAGCATTATCACCCCTGCTTTACAGCGGGGTGATACACACATGGCCACGCATACACATGTACACACCGGCACCCATGCCTCCACACACAGGTGCCCACATACAGGCATGCACATGCACACACCCACACACAGGTACACCCTGCAATGCACACGTGCCCACATGCCTCCACACACACGTACACACGCCCATACACATTCACATACGTGCACCTGCATATGTGCCCACACGCCTCCACACACATGCGCACAGGTGCCCCCGCATGCAGGCACGCACATGCACACAGCCACACATGTACATACCCTGCAATTCACACATGCCTCCACACACATGCACACACATGCCCCCCACATACACATGCACACGTACCCACACACATATACATCCCCACGTGCACACATGCACACACACCTCTGTACACACGCACACACATGCCTACACACACACACACATCTGCACACATGCCCGCACACATGCCCACACACATGTATACACCCCACGTGCACACATGCCCACATGCCTCCACACACATGCACACAGGTGCCCCACATACAGGCACACACACATGCACACACATACCCCACACACACACACATACACACATACCCACACACGTATACATCCCCACATGCACACATGCCCACACACCTCTGAACACACGCACACACATGCCTACACACACACACACATCTGCACACATGCCCCCACACATGTATACACCCCACATGCCTCCACACACATGCACACAGGTGCCCCACATACAGGCACACACACACGTGCACACACAAATGCACACACACGCCCCCACCCCCACACGCACCTGCACACATGCCCACATACATGTATGTGTCCTCACACGTTGCACTCTTACCCACACACATGGACTCGCCTTCACTCCTGTCCATCTGCTCAGCCGTCAGCACTTCCTCTCCCATGGTCCCCTCAGGCTGTGAGTAACCACTCTAGCTCCCACGATCACCCATTCATGTGTGTCTCCCCCCAAGGCCTGAGCTCCGGAGATGAGGCCATGCCGTCATGGTCCCCAAGCCCCCCAGCACCAGTCCAGCTGGGGAAGTGGCCAACCGAGTGACAGTGCCCCAGGAGTCAGTGGATCGGGCTGCTCGTCTCTGCCCCGGTGCTGTTGCTGGACGGAGCCTGCCCTGGGTGCCCGTGTGGGGGCAGCTGAGGGGCCTGGAGGCCTTACTCCAGCAGCCCTCGCCCGGCCCCCCCGGCCCCAGGCCTCCGAGCAGGAGCTGATTGACAGACACACCAGGCTACTCTACCTCCCACGGCCTTGTGTCCAGGATCATTGCTCTTCCAGGTCCCCCTGGACGTGCTGCCCCCAGGAAGCCTCTGCAGGCCACTCCCCATCGCCCTCTGCCTGGTTGCTGGGGCACATCTCCACATGAGGCTCCTGGCTGCAGGGGGCCAAGGGCCTCACCCATGTCCTGCCAGGCCCTCTCCCAACGGGCGAGCTGAAGGCATGGCCTGGGGTTCCGGGGGCTGAGGAGTTGGCAGGACGGTGTCAAACCCGCACCTGGCAGGGGTGAGGAGGGAACGTGGTCAGGAAGGACATTCCTGTGTCCTACTTGTGAACTGTGTCCAGGTGCCGAGCGGGCACAGGCCCCAGTGGACCCAGACACGGCCACTGGTCACGGGTAGCTCACGCTTTGCTGTGTGTGAAAGTGCAGGTCTGAGCAGCGCCTAGAGAGCTGGGCCCCTGCCCACCGCCCCACTGCCCCCGCCGCCCACTCTGTTGGGCAGCCTGGCCGACAGGGCCACCCACTCCTGGCTCACACACTTAGGTTTTGGCCTTTGGAAAAAAGAGTTCTTTGCATCACTTATTTTCAGTCCCACCCATGTCTGGCTGCTCTGAGGCCCCAACAGGGGCCAGAGGGATTTCTAGGAAAGGGGATCACGTGGAAAAGGAGCCGTGGGCAAGTCATCTGGGCCAAGCTGGACCGCTTTAGGCTAACACGGCCCCAGCACATCTCCCCAAGTGTCCCGACTGTCAGGCAGGTCTCCCCCGGGGGCCTGAAGTAAGGAGACAGGTGCGGTGACTGGCAAAGAAGGGCAGGGTAGCCTGCATCTCCTCCCAGGCTGGACCACAGAACCCTTCTTTCCAGGAGCATCTCTCGCACCGGAGTGTGGGGTGCCCTCTGCCTTCCCGCGCTAGGCAGCCCTCTGCCACTGTGGAGCTGGCAAGCATGATCCCCCCCACCTCCCGATGGAAAGAATCAGCCAGTGGAAAGCTACAAGAACCCCCAGCACCGAGCTCCTAACAGTTCCCCTCAACTGTGTTCACACAGCGTGGCACCGGTGGGGAAAGTCGCACATAGGACCTATTTACTTAGAGGCCCGGCCAGCCTCTGGAAATGAGCGTTGCAGAGTTGGCCAGGAAAGGCTGGAGTTACGTGGGAGCCTTTCAATGTATGGCTGTCCCACAATTCGTATTCCAGGCTCCTGTTGATGGACGTGCAGATGGTTTCCAGTGTTTTTCACGATTATAAATCACGCTGTGGCGAGCCGTGTTGGCGCGCCTCCTGTGGAAATGGGCTAGGCTTTCTTCAGAACAGTCTCCCCCGCCCTGCATTTGCAGGGTAGTAAGCATCGCCTTGGAGAGCTTGTTAAATATACATATTACCAGGTCTGTCCCTTGGCGGGTCTGAGTTTTTTAAGGCCCAGGAATCTTTTCTTTCTTTCAGCCGGACTTCAGTGATTCCTGTTATCAGGGCAGTTTAGTCCCAAAGCAGAACTGACTCAGGGAGCATGGGCCACAGTTACTAATTAGATATACCGATCCCCCCAAAGGGGTGTGCCCAATTCCGCGCCCTCCCGCAGTGGAAAAGAACCCCGTTTCTCCACATTCTTGCCAATTCTCCATACTGTGAGGTTCTGTTTTGTTTTTTTAGAAAAACTTTTCCAACTCGAGGAGGGTGTAGTAATACCTTATTTTAATGTAATTTGCGTTCCCTGTACTTTTGGTGTGGTTGAACACTTTTTCAGTGTTTAATGACCATTCAAGTTCCCTTTCTGTGAATTACCCATTCATGCCCTTCGTGTGCTTCGCCGTGGAATGCTTGTCTTTTTAAAAATCAGTTTGTAATCATCTTTCGCGTGTTCTGCTCCTTTGTCAGTTATCTGTATTGCAGACACTGATGTCTAGTTTGTTTTGTCTTTTCCCCTTGCTTATGGTGTCTTGTTGAACAAGTATGGAATGGAATTATAATCGGATTTCTTAATCGGAGCCGTTTTCATTTTGTTATGGTTTGTGCATTTTGTATCTTGTGTAAGACATCCTCCCATTCCCAGTCAGAAAACCGGTCTTCTACATTTTTCTCCAGAGGTTTTTTAAAGTTTTGTTTTGCATGTTTAGATTCTAAATATGCTTGAATTGGCCATGTATGCCGTGTGAGGCGGGAGATTTCGCTTTATTTTCTATGTGGACAGCCAGCTGTTCCAGAACCTTCTTTTAATAGGCCACTCTTTCCCCGGTGACCTGTAATGCCACGTCTGTCCCATGTCAGCTTTCCGTATTTGCTTTCATCATTCTCTTTGAATGTGGTTTTTGGTGTTGTGGTTGTCTTTTCTTTCCTTTAGGCTACATCACATGGCTTGTGGGATACAGACCCTGCACTGTTCTGCACTGAGAGCACAGAGTCTCAACCACTGGACCGCCAAGGACGTCCCCTATATAGGGCTTTTAAAAGACAGCTGTACTGAGAGACTTCCCTGACGGTCCAGTGGTTACGACTCCAAGCTTCCACTGCAGGGGGCACAGGGTTCGATACCTGGCTGGGAAACTAAGATCCCACAAGTTGTGTGATGTGGCTAAAAAAATTTTTTAAATAAAAATAAAAACAGCTATATTGAGATATAATCCACAACCATGCAACTCGCCCATTTAAAATGTACAATGTAGTGATGTTAGTATATTCACACACCAGCATCATCAATTTGAGAGCATTTGCGTATTCTCTGAAAGAGACCATGTACTACTCTCACCATTAGCTGTGTGCATGCTCAGTCGCTCAGCTGTGTCCAACTCCTTGCGACTCCATGGACAGCCAAGCTCCTCTGTGCATGGGATTCTCCAGGCAAGAATACTGGAGTGGGTAGCCATTTATTTCTCCAGGGGTCTTTCCT
The DNA here is from genome assembly GCF_000754665.1 of Bison bison bison. Classification (NCBI taxonomy): domain Eukaryota; kingdom Metazoa; phylum Chordata; class Mammalia; order Artiodactyla; family Bovidae; genus Bison; species Bison bison. The sequence continues at coordinate 7,265,407 of NW_011495018.1, read as the reverse complement.
GACCCAGGGATCAAACCCACATCTCCTGCATTGGTTGGCAGATTATTTATCACCAAGCCACCTCCTCCCATCTTCCCAGCCCTGAGCAGCCCCTAACCTACTTTCTCTCTATATGGATTTCCCTATTCTGGAAATACGTGAGTGACACCATATAATATGTGCTCTCTTTTGACTGGCTTTTTCCACTTTTTTCACCCAGGAGTAGCTGGGTCATATGGTAACAGGTTTTAATCACCTGAGCAACTGCCAGACTGTTTTCCAAAGCAGCGACACCACTTTACATTCTCAGCAGCGTCACGTGAGCATTGATTACTTCACATCCCTACAAGGGCCTACACTTGTTATTCTCGACTTTTAGACCCTGGCCATCTCAGTGGGTGGTAAAGTGGTTCCATCCTTGTTTCCATTTCCAGTTCCCTGATGACTGATGATGCCAGGCATCTCATCGTGCTCTTATTGGCCATTCATGTATCTTCCCTGGAAAAATATCTGTCGTCTCTGTTGCCATATTTAAATTGGGTTGTCCTTTCATCGGGCTTACCTGGTAGCTCAGTTGGTAAAGAATCCGCCTGCAATGCAGGAGCCTCCGGTTCGATTCTTGGGTCAGGAAGATCCCCTGGAGAAGGGATAGGCTACCCACTCCATTATTCTTGGGCTTTCCTTGTGGCTCAGCTGGTAAAGAATCTGCCTGCAATGTGGGATATTCTAGAGTATAGGCCCTTATCAGATATACGATTTGCAAATATTTTCTCTCATTCTCTGGGTTGTCTTTGCATTTTCTTTTTTTTTTAGGAGATAAAATATATTTATTGCTTTAAAGCATTACATAATTGTTTATTTAGGCTAAAATACATTTTAATGGCATTTATTCAATGTAATTCCAAGAAAAGTCAAAACAAAATATTTTAATTTTTAGTGAATTTTCTGTTCATCATTATATTGCACAATGTCAGATTTAAACCAAATATGAAAATGAAATGAAATATTAGTTACTCAGTTCTCTCTGACTCAGTGATCCCATAGACTGTAGCCTGCCAGGCTTCCCTGTCCATGGAGTTCTCCATGCCACAATACTGGAATAGGTTGCCATGCCCTCCTCCACATTTTCTTGATGATGTCCTTTGAAGCACAAAAGTTTTTAAGAGTCTAAAATCTCTATTTTTTTCTGCTGCTCCTGCTTTTTGTGTCATATCTAAGAATCCTTTGGCAAATCTGAGGAGGCCATGAGGATGTACCCTTGTGTTTTCTTCTAGAAGTTCTTTTTTTTTTTAGCTCTTACATTTAGATCTTTGAGCCTTTTTGAGTTCATTTTTGCCTGTGATGTAAGATAAGGGTACAACTTTATTCTTTTGCTTGTGGCTATCCAGTCGTCCCAGCGGTATTTGTTGAAAAGATTATCCTTTCCCCTTTAAATGGTCTTGGCGCCCTGTTGAAAGTCAGCTGACCTTCACACACAGCTTTGTTTCCGGACTCTCAGTTCTCTTCCTCGGAGCTGTGTGTCCCTCCTTGTGCCACACTGACTTTTTACGGTTGCCTTGTGGTGCGTTTTGAGAAAGGGAAGTGTGGATCCTAGTTTGTTCTCTTTTTCAAGATTGTTTTTGGCTATTACAGGTCCTTTGCAATTGTGTATGAATTTTAGAATCAACTCATCAGTTTCTCCAGAGAAGTCAACTGGGATCTGACAGGGATTGCACTGAGTCTGTAGTTCTGGGGACTTTACCATCTTAACCACGTTAAGTCTTCCATTTCATGAACATGGGATACTTTTCCATTTATTTATAACTTTAATTTCTTTAACAATGTTTTGTAGCTTTCAGAGTGTAAGTTTTGCATTTGTTGTTACGTTTACTCCTAAGTATTTTATTCTTTTTGACGCTATCGTAATTGAAATTGCATTCTGGTCAGACGTGTGTTTTTAAATACTCACTTATTTGTTTGGCTGCATCAGGCCTTAGTCTCTGTATGTAGGATCTTCACTTCGGCTCTTGGGCTCTCTCATTGTGGCTCACAGGCTTAGTTGCCCTGGGGCACGTGAGATCTTAGTTCCCTGACCAGGGATCAAACCCTCGTCCCCTGCATTGCAAGGCGGATTCTTAACCAGTGGATCACCAGGGAAGTCCCTCGATGTGTTATTCAGCAAGCATTTTAGAGTAAGTTTTTCTTAAGCGGAAGGCTAACAAACTGAAGGTCCCAGGTAGTGAAGCAGGCCAGTCCTCGCCCCTCCCCTCGCCTGACCCCGCAGCTGTACCACATGCTGTGGGTGGGTCTCCATCTTGTTTCCTTTCTGTTTAAATGAGATGCAGGAGGTGGTGGGTGATGGGCGGGAATCACTGAGCTTAATGAGTTCTCCCTCTAGAGGTGGGTCTGACGGAGAGAGAGGCCTGAAATGTTCCTTCAGTGTTCCATCTGTCCTGGCAGGGGAGCAGAAGGTCAAGGGAGATCGCCCTCACCCTCCTAACCTGATCCAGTGTGGACGGTGGTCAGTGACAAGTGTGAATGAGACAAGCTCCTGCCTTGGAGGCTCCCCCAGGTTTGTGAGGAAGAGAGACACAGTCTCAAAACAGAATGGAAAGTCTGGCTTAGGGACACCACTTTGCCAAGGGCTGAGTTTGCCTGGGCTTCTCTGGTGGCTCAGATGGTAAAGAATCTGCCTGAAATGCAGGAGACCCCGGTTCAATCCCTGGGTCAGGAAGATCCCCTGGAGAAGGACATGGCTACCCACTCCAGTACTCTTGGATTTCCCTTGTGGCTCAGCTGGTAAAGAATCTGCCTCCAATGTGGGAGACCTGGGTTCGACCCCTGGGTTGGGAAGATCCTCTGGAGAAGGGAAAGGCTACTCACTCCAGTATTCTTGCCTGGAAAATCCCATGGAGAGAAGAGCCTGGTAGGCTAGAGTCTATGGGGTCACACAGACTCGGACATGACTGAGCAAGTAACACTTTCATTTTCATGCTGAGGGCTGAGTTTGCCTAGTGAAGGGCACAGCCAGATATGTCTCTGAAAGTCCGGGAAGGCTTCTTGGAGGAGGTGACATTTGAGCTGAGTCTCAAAAAGGGCAGATTCTCTGGCAGACAATGAGGATAAGGCTTTCCAGCAGAGGAAATGATCTGCACAGAGGCCCACGGATGGGAAAGAGGCCACAGCTCTCCTATGGTCCTCCGCCTTGCTAATATAAAATTAAATGACTCAAAAAATATTATGAACTACAGGGTTTTCTCATCTCAAAAAACCTTGCCTGGATGAATAGTCATGAAGTTTTACTGTCATTATCTTGGTAATTGCCCTACCATGCAGGCTTAGTTATAGAGGAGCATATAAATCATTATCTCATGGAATTATTATAAATGATGAGGAATTTGGGGGATTAACAAGTTCAAGCTAGTTGCTTACATGTGACAACTAGCTCTTCGGTGGTGAGAGAAAGCCTGATTAGTAGTGCTTGCCACTTCCCATAGTGTAAATACTCCCATCACAGCTGATTTTGAGCCATATCAAGGCTGTATTGTCACCCTGCTTATTTAAGTTATATACAGAGTACATCATGAGAAACGCTGGGCTGGAAGAAGCACAAGCTGGAATGAAGATTGCTGGGAGAAATATCAATAACCTCAGATATGCAGATGACACCACCCTTATGGCAGAAAGTGAAGAGGAACTAAAAAGCCTCTTGATGAAAGTGAAAGAGGAGAGTGAAAAAGTTGGCTTAAAGCTCAACATTCAGAAAACGAAGATCATGGCATCTGTTCCCATCACTTCATGGGAAATAGATGGGGAAACAGTGGAAACAGTGGCTGACTTTATTTTTGGGGGCTCCAAAATCACTGCAGATGGTGATTGCAGCCATAAAATTAAAAGACGCTTACTCCTTGGAAGGAAAGTTATGACCAAGCTAGATAGCAT
>NW_011495018.1:7255760-7261407 GCF_000754665.1 Bison bison bison | reverse complement strand
ACGCTTACTCCTTGGAAGGAAAGTTATGACCAAGCTAGATAGCATATTGAAAAGCAGAGACATTACTTTGCCAACAAAGGTCCATCTAGTCAAGGCTATGGTTTTTCCAGTGGTCATGTATAGATGTGAGAGTTGGACTGTGAAGAAAGCTGAGCACCGAAGAATTGATGCTTTTGAACTGTGGTGTTGGAGAAGACTCTTGAGAGTCCCTTGGACTGCAAGGAGATCCAACCAGTCCATCCTAAAGGAGATAAGTCCTGGGTGTTCATTGGAAGGACTGATGCTGAAGCTGAAACTCCAGTACTTTGGCCACCTGATGCGAAGAGTTGACTCATTGGAAAAGACCCTGATGCTGAGAGGGATTGGGGGCAGGAGGAGAAGGGGACGACAGAGGATGAGATGGCTGGATGGCATCACCGACTCGATGGACATGAGTTCGAGCAAGCTTTAGGAGTTGGTGATGGACAGGGAGGCCTGGCATGCTGCGATTCATGGGGTTGCAAAGAGTCAGACATGACTGAGCGACTGCATTGAACTGAACATGGAGTTGGAAAGACACGTGCAGGTCCATACAGACCTGCGCAGCACACAGTTGTGTGCAGCCCACTTAACTAATTAATGTTCTCTTAAAGAAAATGCAGTCCCATGACTCCCTCTGGGGTGAAACTGCTGTCAGCAATGTAGACATCAGCTGATTGCATTCCCAGTGTGCGACGTTGATGTAGCCTGGGAAAAAGGACGGACGGATGGGTGGGTGGGGCTTATGCAGAGAGGAGACTGTGTGTTTAAACTTCGCACCGCACAGAGCAGCCAGTGGTGAACGGAGCAGAGGGGTTCCGGGGGAGCAGTGGAGAAGGGAAGAGGAAAGGGCTAAGAATCCCCAACGCTCTAAGACACACTGCCTGGTAGGAGGCTGTGCCAGGCCGTGACTCCTGCACCATCCGAGTCTGGAAAAACAGCCACACACCTTTGCCCCTGACCTCTGACCCTGACCCATCCAGTGGCGCCCCCAAGACACAGCCCTGGCGGAGTCTCACTGGAGCTGGCATGCAGACTGCCCGTGCCCACTGTCTCTCCTCGAGCCTGGAAGCAGAGGGCCCCGAAGCGGCCCCCTCTGTGCCTTGGCGGCTTTATGAGGGCACCCAGGCAGCCCTCGCTTGTCCTTCCTGCATTCGAGCCACCGGGAGTGGGGGAGGTAGGTCCAGAGTGTGTGGGAGCCAGGGCGGGGGCCAGGGCCCCGGGTGGCAGGACATGGACCCCCACAGAAGAGTGAGGCTCCCCCAACTCAGCACATCATGGCAGTGGGATTCCCCCCCAGGCAGGGACACCCCTGACCTGTCATTTTGGCCAAAACCATCTTTCTCACACACGTGCTCCTGTAATTTCATGTCTGCTCCCAATTCGATCTGGATATTTGTGTCCCCCTTACTGACTAGTCTCTTCTCTATCCCCCGCTTCAAGCCTGATGCCAGGTGACCCTGATGTGTCGCAGCCAGCGCCCTGGTCATGCCCCCTGCCCCATGCACGAGATATGCCCCCAGCCCCACTGGGCCCTGCTGTGCCCCTTCCTCTGCCATCACCTCTGTCCCCCAACTCTGCTTCCAGGGCGCTTGCTCTAGCCGTTTCTTCTCAAGTGGCCGGAACCCACCCTGAGTTTAAAAAAAAACCCTGAGAGGTTCCGGGGTGTGGCATTGACCTTGCATAGTCAGAGCCCCGCTGAGCACAGGTGTGGGGTGGGGATGGGGCCCCTGGGCTCTGTAAGGATGGGCACCCCCAACTCACAGGCTGAGCACCAGCAAAGCCCCCCCACACGCCTTCAAGGGGAAGTCCTACTCCCCACCCTGACCGCCCCGCCCCCCAGCAAGCCACACCCACAAGTGCTCTGTGGGCGGGGCACCCAAGGCTGAGAAAACACGGACCTCTGGACAGGCCTGTGTTGGGGTTCAGGGTACGTTCCAGCCCAGAGGAGCTAGGGGCCAGGAGTGTCGGCCAGGGCCTTGCCTCCAGGGTGACCACAGGCCCAGCGGCCTGAAGCACTATTCTCTAGAGCACAGCAAGCTAGACTTTTTAGCTTTTCAAAAAAGAAGATTTTATAAATATCTGCACAGAAACATCCGTATTGGTAGGTTCTTGGTGACCCTCCACGGGAGCAGCTCGCAGGGGTTAAATCTGCTTTCCGAGGGGGGACACACTGAGGCCTGCGGGAGCGGGGTCAGGAGACAACCACCCCCAGCCCAAGGGCCTGCCCCGCAGGTTGCCTTGTGGTCTGGGAGCTGAGGACGCAGGACCAGAGGTTAGGGAAAACCAGACGCTCCCTCTCTGGAGCAGCTGTGTTGCCAGCACAGCGGTTATTTGTGAGACGGTGGAGCGGCCATAAATCAAGGCTTTCCCCAGCAGCACAGCTAATGAGGACTCTGAAATGACCCCAGGGTGCCCCTTCTGCAGAACTGTCGGAGAGAAACCGGGGCCACACCTGCGAGGACACAGGGCTTCTCCCGAACCTCGTGCAGACCTGTGCCAGACCTCGTCCCCGTGCGCCACAGGGTTCCCGTACCGCCTCCGGGCCGGTGTGCTCAGGAATGCTGTCCAGACGCCACCGGGGCCGCTCCGTGCACGCGGGCACGCGGGAGGGCTGTGGATGGCAGGCACCTTCTCCTGAGAAAAGCGGCCCAGAGTCTAGAGACAGCGCCTCCTTGGTGGTGGCCACACTTGCTCAGAGCACACTTCTGAGGTCCTAAGCTGCCAGATGCTTGGGTCCACCATTCTGGCTTCTCAGCCGCCTCCAAAAACAAAGGCTGATCAGCAAAAATTAAAATTCAGCTTCCAAACTGGGACGTGGGCTCAGCCACGGGCCCCGGTGGGATGGCAGACGAGAGAAGGAGTAGGCAGTGGCCACACAGGCTCTGCACGACCCCTTTGTCCCAGGTCGGAGGAGCTGGACTGTGAAAGCACGTGAGGGCCCCTCCAGAGGAGGCCGCGGTGCTGGGGGACTCACCCCGTGAACTTTAGTCGCCAATTAGGGATTAGCCCCTGTAATTTTCATCCACTGGGACTTCCTTCCTGTGTTAATAGCACAGAACCACGCCTTTTCCTGTCCATCGGGACAGACCGTTGGTGCGCCCGCATCTGTGGGGTCAGATCTGTGGGGTTCCCTGCTGGGCGGCCTTGGTCCACAGCTACAGAGCTGAGGTCAGGCTCTTGGTTTAGACCCGGGGGTCCCTGGTGCCGCTGCCCCTCTGATCTGCGGCCCCCCCGAGTGCACAGCCTCTCCAGCCCCTGGGCCCGGCTCGGAATGAGTTCATTATTCCCAGCCCCGACGCGCCGTGCTGGGCCGCCAGTTTCTCCAGGTTGGCGGTGCTCAGAAGCTGGCCACTGCCAAGTCCAGTTGTTTGACTTAATGTTTCAAGGCCAAGTCCTTTCAGGAAAGCTCTCTCCATCCCAGCCCTCCTCCCTTAGAAAAATAGATGTGCAGTTGACTGGTTTTGCAAGCTGTTAAGCTTCATCCTTTCCAGAGAATAGCACCAACAGCTCACTCGTTCACGCGCGTCCCCTTCTCTCCGTCTTCCTCTGTCCGAATGTCCCTCTCCTTCCAAATGCACGTGAAATGGAGCCAGGAGAGTGTGGACCCGAGCGTTTCGGGGATGGGGGCTACAGAGCAAGCACTGGCTGTGGGCTGTGCAAAGGAAAGAGCCCGGGGCCACCAGGGAACGGAGGTGCCGATGGATGGCCAGGGCCTAATTAATAACCCATCTACATATTTATACGCCCACTGCTTCCCCGCAGCGGGAGGGGCGGCGCCATGCAGGCTGTCGCCTCGGCCTTGCCTCGCCTGGTGGCAAGGGCATGAAGGACACACACAGGCAGGGGGTGTCTTTCTTGTGCTCTGAAGGCGCCAAGAGAGCTAAGGGAACTTTTCCTGGCCCAGAATCCTGAGTCAAGGTGAGATGTGGACTTTGGCAACGGCGAGCACATCCAGGCCTTCCCCGACACAGCTCCTCTGTGATGGGGTCGGTGGCTCCCTCTCTCTCTCGCCACTGTGCCGGGACTGGGCCTTAGCCCCAGGCTCTGAGAGCTGTAGGAGGACGGGGTGGCATCCATCTCCTCTGCCCAGGGCTCCCCTACGTCTGCACGGGGTGGGGCCTGTCCCCTGAGACGCACCCAATGACTCGGCTGGAAAGGGGGACAGTGTGGGTCCACGGCTACTTACCTGCTGTGGGGCTGAGGGTTAACAGCCCCTTTTTTTGTCTGTAGAACAGAGGCCAGGTCATAATCCTGCACACCTTAAGGGGCAGGATGGGTTTGTGGTGTTGGCTATCCCCTGTAGGGTCCACGAAAGCTCTGTGGTATTTAGCAGTCACCCACCTGGGCTTCCCCGGTGGCTCAGCGGTAAAGAACCTGCCTGCAATGCAGGAGCCACAGGAGATGTGATCCCTGTATCAGGAAGATCCCCTGGGGGAAGGCATGGCAACCCTCTCCAGTATTCTTGCCTGGAGAATCCCATGGATAGAGGAGCCTGGCAGGCTACAGTCCATGGGGTCGCAGAGTCAGACACGACTGAAACAGCTGAGCTCATTGCCTACCTCTTTGCAGAAAATGGGATTCCTGTTCCGGATAGAAAAGATCCCACCTGGACTTCCCTGGTGGTACAATGGTTAAGAATTCACTTGCCAATGCAGGGGACACTTGGTCCGGGAACATCCCACATGCCTTGGAGCCGCTAAGCCCGGGCACTGCAACAACTGAGCCCTCGCACCCTAGAGCTGGTGCTCCGCAATAAGCCAGGTCACCGCGATGAGAAGCCCACACACCCCATCGAAGAACAGCCCTCGCACCCTGCAACTAGAGAAAGCCCGTGGGCAGCCACAAAGACCCAGGGCAGCCAAAAATAAGTGAAAAGGAAGAGAGACGATCTGGGCTTTCCTAAGGCCCAACTTCACTGCTCTTCCATGACGTTTCCGCCTGACCTGGGCGTGAGGCATTTCTGTCTCCACGCTCTCTGTGCGGGGAACACAGAAGCCCCTGAGGGAGGGTGTGGAGATTGCAGAAACTGAGGCGAAGCGGCGTCGAGGTGGGTGTCGTGTTCAGCACTCTTCCGGGGCCCCGGCTTGTTAGTTAAAGGGGGTAGGAAGGATGGCAGGCCTGTCAGCAGGCATCCTGTTAGCGTCCTGGCAGGCAAGTGTCCGTGTCGGGCATCGGCTTACTGGGAGAAAAGCCTGGGGGAGGGAAGGTCCATGCAGAATCGTGGGAGGAGGTGAATTTGGTCACCACAGTTGATAGGCCACCGCAGCACCAGGTGGAGGTTCCTGATCATGGAGCAAAGCTGGGAGGACCTCGTTCACAAGCCCAGGACCTGGGGTGCGGGGTGGAGTCCATCCCAGCTCCAGTGGGAAACGGGAGGAGGCAAGGCTCCTGAGGACCGGCTGCCTGATTGCTACCACGCTAGCTCAGGACCTCCGGGAAGCCAGGGCTCTGGGCAGCGGAGGCGGAGCAAGTCGGGTCTAGGACAGAGTCTGGCATGGAGACGGAAGCTCAGGTGGGAAACAGACTTGCCCCAGCCATGGCCAGCAGCTGGCACTGTGCTGCCACCTCGTTTTACAGGGGTAGAGACTGAGGCAGTGTTTGTGGTAGGCTGCTGTTTCTTCCTGCT
>NW_011495018.1:7247314-7255660 GCF_000754665.1 Bison bison bison | reverse complement strand
GTGGTCCTCACCGCCCATTCGAGTCACCGGGGGCGATTAGGCCAGCTGGCCTCTGCGCCAACCCCAGACCAGCAACAGGTCCTCTCTGGGTTTGGGGAGAAGGCTGGGGTTCAAGCATTAGCTTTGCTAATTGACCTTTTTCAAAGACCTAGCTCTTTGTTTCAGTGATTTTTCCCTATTGTTTTTCTGTTTTCAATCTCATTGTTTTCTGCTCTGACCTTTATTATTTCCTTCCTCTGCTTGCCTTGGGTTTCTCTTGCTCTTCTTAAGCTGGAAGCTGAGATGGTGGATTTGAGAGCTTCCCTCCCGTGTAAGGATTCTAGAGCTGGAGATTTGCCTCTGGGTCCTGCTTTAGCCGCACCCACAGCTCGGGTCCCACCCATGATAGTCACTGTTCTAAAGCATCCCAGGTGATTCTGATAAGCAGCTGGATCTGAAAACTTGCATTCTCATCTCCTGTCCAATGCTGGGCCTCCAGAAAGGGGGCTGACAGCACCCTTGGGTTCTGAGGAAGAAGTCAGGTTTTTCCTGCTGAAGAACCTTGTTGAAGGACAAGGTAAGACCCCCTTCCTCCACCTGGTCACACAGTCAGTCAGCTCTGTCACTCAGCCGTGTTCGACTCTTTGTGACCCCATGGACTGCAGCACACCAGGCCTCCCTGTCCATCACCAACTCCCAGAGGTGGTTCAAACTCATGTCCATTGAGTCGGTGATGCCATCGAACTGTCTCATCTTCTGTCGTCCCTTTCTCCTCCTGCCTTCAATCTTTCCCAGCATCAGGGTCTTCTCAAATGAGTCAGCTCTTCACATCAGGTGGCCAAAGTATTGGAGTTTCAGCTTCAACATCAGTCCTTCCGATGAACACTCAGGACTGATCTCCTTTAGGATGGACTGGTTGGATCGCCTTGCAGTCCAATGGACTCTCAAGAGTCTTCTCCAACACCACAGTTCAAAAGCATCAATTCTTGGGCACTCAGCTTTCTTTATAGTCCAACTCTCACATCCATACATGACTACTGGAAAAACCATAGCTTTGACTAGACAGACCTTTGTTGGCAAAGAAATGTCTCTGCTTTTTAATACGCTAAGTTGGTCATAACTTGGTCACACAGTGGACAAGTTAATTCTCAGTTTGTATGACAGTAAAGCAAGGAGGAACGCAGACGGCAATGGCGACCCACTCCAGTACTCTTGCCTGGAAAATCCTGTGGACGGAGGAACCTGGTAGGCTGCAATCCATGGGGTCGCTGAGGGTTGGACATGACTGAGCGACTTCCCTTTCACTTTTCACTTCCATGCATTGGAGAAGGAAATGGCAACCCACTCCGGTGTTCTTGCCTGGAGAATCCCAGGGACGGCGGAGTCTATGGGGTCACACGGAGTTGGACACGACTGAAGTGACTTAGCAGTAGCAAGGCAAGGAGGAAACCTGGGGGAGGGGAGAATGAGGGGGAGGGGCTCCATGAGATGTTAAATATAGTGTAGCGCCTCCATCCCTGGACACACCTGGGCCAAGGGACAGGTGAGGGATGGTGTTCCTGTGGTTCCAGGCCTGGCCAGAGTGTGGCACCCAGGAAGGAGCAGCGTGCAGATGGCACCTGGGGCCCTGCCTTCCGTGCGACCTTCAGCCCACACAGCACCCAGGGGAGGTGGGTCCTGTTACCCTCCTTCCCCTCACCACCAGGCTGGCCTGCCCATGATCCCATCCCGGTGTACCCAAGCCCTTCACACCTGAGGCCAAGGCTCGAGTCCCCAAGGTCACTGGAGGGGGTCCTAGGCCGAGAGGGCTAAGAGAGAAGACGGGTCACTGGGGCTGCCCCAAACCCGGGGAGCACCACGGCTCCGAATCCTGAGCCTAAACTGCTGCCCTCTGCCAGGTACCCCACCCCCATCCATAAAGGAGACAACGCCCCCTTGAAGCTCCCTGAGCCAGTGTTCCGGAGGACTGCACCATCCTCGCCCACAGCCAGGTGGGAGCTGCTCCCAGGCCGAGTGAGTGAGAGAGTCATTCAGTCGTGTCCGACTCTTTGCGACCCTATGGACTGTACAGTCCATGGAATTCTCCCGCCCAGAATACTAGAGTGGGTGGCCTTTACCTTCTCCAGGGGATCTTCCCAACCCGGGGATCTAACCCAGGTCTCTTGCACTGCAGGTGGATTCTTTACCATCTGAGCCACAAGAGAAGCCCAAGAATACTGGAGTGGGTAGCCTTTCCCTTCTCCAGGAGATCCTCCCAACCTAGGGATCAAACCCGGGTCTCCCTCATTGCAGGCAGATTTTTTACCAGCTGAGCCACAAGGGAAGCTCCCAGGGCAAAGGGCTGTCTTACACTGGTTTATGGCTTCCCAGTAAATCGTGGGGCAGGACCAGTGTCTGAGGACCATCAGAGCAGTGTTGAGTGAGTATTCTGGAGGAGCCCCTCACCCTCCCAGGCTAGAGATGAATCTGAAGAAAACAGGGTTCCATCTAGGAACCGTCCAGGGCTCGGTGGCCTGCCAGGAGCCGGGGCAGCTTGGACAGGGTCCCTGCCCTCACAATCGGCCCAGTGTGGGGCACGCTACCCCCGGCAAGCTGGCGTCCCCGAGGGCCAGAATGAATGGCCCCCCTCACTGGGTGGCTTTGCCCGTTTACGAGGTGCCGTCTGGACTGTGATGAATAAGTGGCATCCGTCAGCTTTTCGGGGAACCTGGCCAGGGTGGAAGGTGCTAAATCAACATGGGCGAGGGGCACCTGGCTCTCCGCTGTTTCACTCCTGGCCCGTGCCAGCCCATGCCTCAGTTTCCCCATCGGTGCCCACTCCCTGATGCCCGGCCCCTGCCCTGTAAGTGCAGGCACATGAGAGTCTTGGCAGGAAGGGAGCCCGGGACCCCCCTCTGCCTGGGGGTGGGAGTGCCGGGGGAGCTGGCTCAGCTCTCTGGGAGGGCAGCCCATCCCATCTCAGTGCAGCCTCCCAGGGGCTCTCAAGCCTGGGTCCGCCCCTCCCTGGGCCTCAGTTTTCCTCACCTGAGAAATGAAGGGGCTGTGCCCTAAATTCCCTCCAGCTCCTGGGCTCGGGGTTCGATTTACCATGTTTGGGGCTTGTTCCATCCCCTGGGTACAGGGAAGACGCCAGCGCTGGAGGCAGAATCCGAGTCCCAGCCCCACCACGTGCTGGCCATGTGGCCTGAAGCAAACCCCTTACTCTCCCGTGTCCCCGTCTCCAGGGTGTGAGATGTGACGTCTTCACCAGCTGGACCTCAAGGAGGTGCCACCGAGGATGTGCTGGGCGGACCCCCAGGGCTCTCTCTCCCCAGGGCAGTGGGTTCAGGCCTCTCTGGCACTGTGGCCAGGTGGGCAAGGCTTCAGGGTAAGGCCAGCCCCAAGTGGTCTCCAAGTGGCATTTGTTGGCTGTTGCAGGTACCTCCGGCCCCAAGGTTACCTCTGCCCGCCTGGAGGTCCTCTGCAGTCAATGGATATGAGCTACAGAGCCGGTGGCATTTGCCATGCCCAGCTCTGGCCCCAAGATGAGGGCTGGCCAGGACTGTCCCTCCCACGGCGGGTGAGTTGCTGGACCTGGGGAGTCGCTGTGCCTCTTATTATATCTGGTTGGTCTGGAGCATACCCTTGACTATCCAGCCTCCCTAACACCACCAGTGAAGCGGTGACAAGACCAAACTAGAACATTTGCTTTCCTTATTGTGAGCTTTATTAAGACAGCTTTACTGCAGCCTCCAAGGGAACTGGGAGGAATGGTCCCAGCCATCATCCCATCACGCTCAGACGGCTGTTCATCGCCTCTGGCTTCCTGCCAGCCCCCTTGGTAGCCGTGGTCACGTTCGTGTGTCCCTCTCCCCTCCCCTGACCATTGTCCACAGCAGCATCTTATTTTACGAAGCAGATCAGCCATACTAGACTTAAGTACCCTCCCTGTGGTTTGACTGGTTTGGACTGGTTCCTCTTGTACCTGTAGCTTTTGTCCTTCAATTCAGCTCACTTTTTCTGAAAACCGTCCACGTGCCAGACTCCGTATGAGGTTCCCTGGGGATGAAATTCTTAGGGAAGGTTTCCAGGAATGGGACTGAAGCCCTTAATCCTTTTTATGGATCTTAACATCTTCAGCCACGTGACCTCAACAGAGGGCTGTCAGCTTGCGTCCCCGGGGAGGAGGGCGGCTGAGTAGTCTTGCCCCAGTACGGATGCGTCTGGACAAACGGAGAGACTGCAAGCCTGCCACATGCAGGGGGATGGGGGGATGGGGGGCTGTCCCAGAGGCAGGGCTGCCGTCCATGGGCAACCCCCCCACCCCCCACGGGGAGCATTCCTTGTGAACAGGCGCATCCGTCTCAGTGAGCAGCCCCTGGAAGCGTTTCGTGATGACCGCCTGGGACAATTTGGCCCTTTCGGTACCTCCCAGCGTCTGTCCGTGGCGGCTGTCACCCCACCTCGTCACCCTGAGCCCACGCTGACTTCCACTGCCCAGCGCGCAGTGTCCCATCTGGGTCTCACGGGGACAAGGGGAAGTCACCTGCCCTAGTAGATGTGGGCCCTCACCCAGGACCCCTGTGCGAAGTGCTCCCTCCAGGAGCACACACAGGAGTGCTCCCCACTGTGGCCCCTGCCAGCCTTGGGACCGGGAGGGTCTCCTTCCCCCCACTTTTCACAGGAGTAGCCCATGCTCCGAGCTCAGGAGCGGGGGGAGACAAGGCCACGGCACGGGTGGGCAGCTGACCCCGGGAAGAGGTCCCGAGCGAGCTGGCAGCAGGTCCTTCTTCTGCCCCGTTCGTGCTGGAGGCTCCTGATTGTGGTTAGAAGATGACAGGCGATTGACTCTGGGGGCCCTCAGAGCACAGCACGTGAGCACTTGGCGCCCAGCATCCCATGTTTCATTTACCATCTTGTTTAACGGGGCCAGCTGTCTCTCACGATGGAGTGAGTCCTCCATGTGTGAGGCCTCGGGGTCCCCCTTTGCCAGCTTGGAGGGGCATCCCGTGCATGCAGGGACCACCGGGTGGGCTGAGTGAATGGGGAGGGCACACAGCAGGCTGCCCAGGGAGGGAGCGACTGCCACCTGACCCTGCAGGCGCACTGCGAGCCCCGCGATGTTCACGATTGGAACTGAGCAGGGAAATCCATGCATGGAGCTCATTAATAAAGCAGAAAGGGAAAGTGAAGTCGCTCAGTCGTGTCTGACTCTTTGCGACCCCATGGACTGTAGCCCACCAGGCTCCTCCATCTATGGAATTCTCCAGACAAGAACACTGGAGTGGGTTGCCATTTCCTTCTCCAGGGGATCTTCCTGACCCAGGGATCAAACCCAGGTCTCCCACACTGCAGGCAGACGCTTTACCGTCGGAGCCACCAGGGAAACCCCATGAATAACCACAGGCTCTAAAGCTTCACTTGGCTCCTGGGACCGTCCCCAGCTGCCTGTGCTGTACCAGCCTGCTCACCCCCACCCCCCGCCTCATTTGTCCCAGGTCAGCATCTGCCTCGGTCACCTGTCAGCCCCTAACGTGGGACATCCACCCCCATACGGGAGAAAGGAGCTGGAGAGCCAGGAGGGTCAGCTGAAACCCCCGGGTTTTATGAATGGAGAATCCAAAGTCCAAAGAGGAGAAGGGACTTCTCTGAACTCAGGGTGTCTAGGCAGGAACTCGGGAGCAAGTGGGACTAGTTTGGGAAGCCCTTGGCTGAACAAGCCAGCGACCCACTGAGCAGGACGTTAGGAAGTCAGGGGACCAGGTCGAGCCAGTCTTGGAGCCACGCAACAGCCATTTGGAGGGAGGTGGCCAGAGGTCTGCTCATCCTGGAAGAAGGCCTTTCTGAGCTCCTGCAGAGCCCCACCTCCCCACCCACTGCTGGGTCCCTGCTGTGCTTGAGGCCACACAAGCCCCAACGTGGGCAGGGCCAAGACCCTCCTGGTCTCTGCCGCTGGAACAGTGGTCTCTCATGAAGAGTCATCTGCTTCTCTGTAAACTGGATTTCCCTCTTTGCCTTGGCTGCCTGGGAACTCAAGAGTACATTTTTTAAAAAATTACTTATTTACATGGCCGCACCGGTCCTAGTTGGTGGCACGCGTGATCTTTAGCGTGGCTTGTGAACTCTTAGTTGCAATATGTGGGATCTGGTTCTCTACCCAGAGATTGAACCTGGGCCCCTGCATAGGGAGCATGGCATCTTAGCCTCTGGGCCACCCGGGAAGTCCCGACATTTTTTGGTTCAAACTCAAGTTTCTGGCGCTGTCCTAAACGTCACTGTGAGTCTTTCTAGTCTACCTGGGACAATTAAAAAACAACCCAACCCTTGTTTCATACGTGTTGTCCTGTGTTTCGGGAGCCTTTCTCACTGGTGTGTGTTGTTTCATTGTGTGACCGGCCCACAGTTCTTCATTCTGCGATTGATGGACACTCGGGTTGTTTCTTGTTCGGGGTCGCTCCGCACAGGGCCGATGGAACGTCCCTGTCCATGTCTCTCAGTGGATGCGGGCTCGTTTCTCTCAGGCACGCACCCACGGTGGAATCCCAGGGTCACCCCATTCATGTGTTTAGCGTTAGGAAATGCTGTGTCTGCCGAGTGTTTTCTGGATGCCGCAGCCGTTCACACGTCCCTTGCTGGTGAGAGGTGCCCCCTGCTCATGTGCTGCCAGCCCTCCCTGCTGGCCCTCTGGCCATGCTCCTGGGCGAGCGGGGTGTCCTGCCCTGAATTCACCTAAGCCTGCTGGCTCTGATGCTCGTGAGCACCTCGAGCTGCCTTTGGCCGCTGGACCCCCTGGTTTGTGAGGCTCCAGTTTTAACCCTTTGAAGTGGCACACAGGCAACAAAGTAGGTAAGGTCTCCCACGTGAGCCCCCAGGATGGGGCATGGAGCTGATGAAACTGCACGCTCTGCAGAATGAGAGCTCCACACGCTGGTCCCTGAGCAGCAGCCAGGAGGCTCAGCCCGGCCCGTCGCCTTCGGAGACTTCCCTCTCGAGCTAATGGACAGGGTAGGGCTTCTGGGTTCGAGCTCTGCTCCTCCATGAGCTCTGGGCAAGTTCCTTCTCACCCATCCCAAATCTCGAATTCCTCACCTTTCAAAAGGAGTGGGGTATGGGTGCCCTCCATCAAGGACCGCCTCATGAGAACCAGGGCCTGGAGGGTGCAGGCCGAGGGCCAGCTGTGCTAGCCATGGGGTCTCCCTGGCCCAGTCTAGCCTCCGGAGGAGGGGACGGGCAGCGTGTGTGGGGGAGGCAGGGAGGAAGTACCGCTGCGTGTGCCGCTGGGGCACAGAGTGCCCTCCCGGGAGATCCGGCCCTCCGAGAGCCCATCGAAGGGGCTGGGCCAGCTGGTTTTAATCTGAACACACCCCAGGTGTTCCCCATGTTTTTATCGAAACACTGAACAGCTGCCAGGGTCTCGTCTGCTGGAGGGTGGGCCCCCTGCCCACCACCTGCTAGCCCAGCCCCTGGCTCCTGGTGGGGCTCGGACAGTGCTTCCGGCAGGTTGGGAAGGAAGGCAGAGGGGCCCTCCCAGCACTGCTGTGTGACCCCGGGCAGGCCACTTGCCCTCTCTGAGCCTCCACTTTGTCAGCTGTAAGATAGGGGCCGTAGCGCCTATCTCCCGGGCTGCTGCACAGACCACAGCGGCTGCAGCACCGTACGTTCCCGTGCGAGACCCCCAGGGGAGAGGGCCTCAGTGACTGTCACTATTAGGAACAATACTATGAGCGGAGCATCCCGTCAGCTTGGAGACAAGGGCCCCGAGGGCAGGGCTTCGGGGCTGGTTCAGCCTCCCCCTGGGGCTCCCCCTTCCCTCTCTGAGGAGTCCTAGCGTCCCCGGTCACAGTCACCCAGCATCTCTGTAAGCGCTGCCTCGGCCCCCCCACGTAGGAGGGTGGCGCTTGTTCCCTGCAGCCTGGCTGCACCCTGGGGAAGGTCCCCCCCAAGATCCATGGTCCTCGGGACCTTCTCCGCAGGTGGCAGCAGCTGTCCAGACACCGAGCCCGACGTGAGCATCTCACGCCCACCTTGTGGACTCTGCCCCTCCCCTCGGGTCAGAGCAGCCCGCGAGGGCTCTTCACCCGCCCCGTCCAGCGCCTGCCGGCCAGCCACCCACCCAAACCATGCGTCCACGTGCCTGCCCTCCATGTGTCTTCCCCCTGCCTCTCCCCCACAGCCCTGGGGGGGCTCTTTCCAGACCCACTCACGAGAGATGCAGGGCTCCGAGTGTTTCCTCAAGGCCACACAGCAGTCAGGGCCAGCCCAGTCTGAAGCCGGGGTCAAGCACCCTCTGCCCAGCCCAGCAGGCACCCCCCGGCCCTCCCCTGCCCTGGGCCAGGTGTGGTTGTAATTAGGGGCCTCTAGGGTCAGACCAGGGGCGGGGGAGCCTGG
>NW_011495018.1:7246860-7247214 GCF_000754665.1 Bison bison bison | reverse complement strand
CCGTCTATGGGGTCGCACAGAGTCGGACACAACTGAAGCGACTTAGCAGCAGCAGCAGCAGCAGGGTCAGACCTGAGATGTCTTCTGGGACTGGAAAAGGGGAAAGGAGAGAGAAACCACTTTTGCTGTTTGACCATGTGTGGGAGTCACAGGGGGTGTATGTGATGGCTAACCACTTTGGCATGACTTGGGTGCCCTGGTGGTTCCCTGCGTGCCAAGAAGCTCTGCCTGCTCTGTTGACACAGCCACCCTCTTTGGGGTGCTCTTCCCATGACTCTCAAATGTCCCAAGTGGATTCCCCATGTCTCTGAGGCTGAGTGGGTGTTCATTTACTCATCCAGGGGGTAGGATGGG
>NW_011495018.1:7244519-7246760 GCF_000754665.1 Bison bison bison | reverse complement strand
GGTGGCGGGCGGGGGGCCGTTCTTTCTGAGTTAGACCTTACAAAGCGGAGGGGGCACGAGAGCATGTTCTAGGCAGTGACATGGACAGTTGGGGAACCTGAGTGTGTGGACACCCGAGCTGGGGGGCTATGGGGGCGTGTGGCGGGCGGGCTCTGGGGCGACTTCGTGGGCCACGTGAAGGAGACTGGATTTAGATTGCTGGGATATGGACACCCGAGCTGGGGGCTATGGGGGGTGTGGCGGGCGGGGTGCGACCTCATGGGCCACGTGAAGGAGACTGGATTTAGATTGCTGGGAGTGGGGAAGCACAGGGAGGGCGCCTGCCTGACGCCTCGGGCCCCTCGTGGTGGTTTAGTGCCCCCCCAGCTTCTGTGAGCCTCTGCATCCAACAC
Organism: Bison bison bison; assembly: GCF_000754665.1. NCBI lineage: Eukaryota > Metazoa > Chordata > Mammalia > Artiodactyla > Bovidae > Bison > Bison bison. The sequence goes on along the minus strand of NW_011495018.1, from coordinate 7,246,368 downwards.
CCACACCTGCAGTGTGGGCCCTGCCCTCGGGTGTCGGAGCCCGCTTAGCGTGAAGGCGCAGAGCCCTGCAGGCCTGGGTGGGTGCAGGGGGCTTGCCTCTTCGGGTTCAGTGACACCAGCCACTAGCAGTGTCGGGCTCATGGTGACGCGTTCACGCCTCTGGGAGCCTGGGTTTGCGGGAGAGGGTTTCATTCTGGTGAACGCTTCTCCACAAGGGAGCTCTCCATGGCCTGGCGCTCGGGGGCTGGGCAGTGGGCCTCCCCACGGAGGTGAGGATCCAGATTGCGTGTGCCCCACGGGAGGGGCGGGACAGTGAGGCCAGGCGGGGCTTCAGGGCCCAGAGCCTCAGATACCTGCCTTCCTGCCCCATGGCCTTGGGGACGGAGTGGTCCCCACACCCAGGTTTCTAGGCAGCTCAGGCTCACAGGGAGCCAGATGCTGGCGAGGACACGCAGCTCCCAGTGGTCAGAAGGAAGGAGGCCCCTTGCTTGTCTGCTCAGGCAGTTGGCTGATTGTTCCTGTCTCTGCCAGCTCCCAGCAGACGGCCACCACGGGGATGCCCCTGAGCTCAGGGAGCTCAGGATTTGGAGGGAGCGTCACCCAGGCAACCAGAGACTGCAGCAGAGTGTAACCAGTGCTCCAATGGGGTCAACACAGGTTGCCACAGAGCACAGAAGGGGCACCTAACTGAGACGAGGGCCGGGGGCAAGGCTTCAGGGAAGGCTTCCTGGAGGAGGTGGCTTGTTCCTTGAGAAATGAGCCAGAAAGCCAGTGATGCTGGGGCAGGGCAGCAAATTCAGAGGCTCGCACGGGCAGGCGGGAAATGTGGTGGAGGGGATTGGGCCTGGTCTAAGAGTGGGGAGATGATAGAGAACGGTGGGGAGTGTGGTAAACTAGAAGCCACTTGCCCCATTTGAGGGAGCGGCTGCCACGCGGTATCCGCTGGCTTTGCCTGTGGAATCCCCAGCCCAGTGTTAGGAATCTTTCAGATTTTCAAACGAAGTCAAGTTTCCAGCTCCTGTTCTCGAAATACTCTTATGCGGGCCCCACCCAGACGCATCCAGGGGTTCCCGGTTTGTGACTCTGGCCTCGCTGTGCATATGCATCGGGCAAAGGACGAGGCAGGGGCTCCAGCTAGGGTTGGAGGTTCAGGGGACCTCGTTTGTCAGCGTGAGGAAGCCTCTCGAATCTGCGAATGGGCCAGCGGGCGGCCATGCGGCACCACCCACTCATGTCTGCACGCCCCAACTCGGTTCTCAGCACGCCAGGTGCCCACAGCCAACGGGCAGGGAGAACCTCGCAGGAAACAGCTAGCTCATCGGGTCAGTTCTGGTTGACAAGGTGCCACCAGGCTGAAACACCCATAAACAGGCCCGTTTCCTTCCTGCGGGCAGAGGGGCCCCAGGGCGGATGCCAGGGTCCACGGCTTGGGCCCCTACTGCCCTCTGCCTGGTTCCTCCTGGGTGGAACAGGCCTGGCCTGGGTGCCAGGGCCCCCAGGGCCCAGCTCAGGAGTTCCGGGGTCTGCCATGAGGGGTTGGGGGAGGGGTGGTGTTCTGCAGCTCCAGGGTGGACCGTGCCTTTCTTTCCCTCTTTGGTGTCTCACAAACACCCTTCCGGGCATTAGTCAAAGGTAGCAGACCCTTCCTGGGGCCCACCTCCGGCCAGGGGCTAACCCAGAGGCCAGGGTGCACCCCTGCCCATGGGGCTCTCAGCCTGGCCAGAGGTGAGCCAGCACATCAGCGGTTCCCAGACGCACAATCTGTCCCGTGTGCCAAGGGCAGAATCACTAGAGAGAGCCTGGGTTTAAATCCAGACACACAGGATTGAGGTCCCAGTGCTGCCATTCA
>NW_011495018.1:7242791-7244419 GCF_000754665.1 Bison bison bison | reverse complement strand
CCATTCACTGCCTGTGACTGTGGGCAGGCTTCCCCCACATCACAGGACTGTGTGGTCATCTCTAGAACAGGCCATCCCGGTGCCCACCGTGGGGCATCGTGCAGGGAACATGGGAGACGCTCCTCGAAGCCTGCCCGCAGCAGCCGCGGGTCCGGTGCCCAGCTGTCCCCCTGGCCTTGTGGTGCAGTGTCTGTGGCTCACCCATGCCCCCAGCCGGGTGAGCTTTGCCTGCATCCTGGAACCTGCCTGCGGGTGGGTGGGCCCTCGAGTCAGCTGCAGGTTCCTCTGCGGCCTCAGTTCACACACCAGGTCCAGCAAGTGCCCCCTCCTGGTGGGAGAGACTCCTGATCCTTCTCAGCTGGGGGATGGCTCAGCCATCCTGAGTGGGGTTCTGGGTCCTGGGGTGCCACCTGCCTGAAGGAGAGGGGGCGTCCGGGGAATGGCCGAGGCTGCAAGGTGCTCGACACAGGTGCGACCCTCTCTTCTCTCTGGGGGCACCCCTGCGCCCCCTCCCACTCCAGCCCACTTGTGCACATGCACAGCCAGGGTCTCCCAGCTGGTGGGCCCAGGACCCGCCCCCATCTTTAGATCCTCCTACAAGCGAGGCTGCGGGGCGGGGGAGGGAAGGCAGCCAACCTGCTGTGCCCCTGGCCCTCCCCCCGTGACGTCAGCTCCAGGCTCCACAGTTGGGTCCCCAAGGGGCCTGGCTCACCGGGGCGCACCTCTTTGTCATTTACACAAAGCCTCCATTGGAAGAGGGTACTCTGGGGGAAGCTTTCTCTCCCCACCCCCACCCCATTGCCCGTTACGGAGGAGCAGACAGCCAGACGGACAGGGGAGGCCCAGGTACCTGCCAGGATAGGGAGCCCCTGGGGCGTTCCCCCACCCCCACCCCCCAGCAGAGCTCTGACCTCCGGGGAGGCTCAGCCAGTAGAAGTGTGTCCCCATCGGCTTCCAGGCCAGGGAGCCCCGGGAGGTCTTCAGAGGGGCCTGAGACCAGGACTGTCTTAAGCCTGGGTTTTTATTTCAGTATATTACCCACCATGTGATTTTAAGGCATCCAGAGGGGGCCCCCACCACCATCTGCACGAGCAGGTTGGGTGACCGAGGGGCAGGAGAAGGGGCTCAGGGGGCTCCAGGCTGCTCTGCTCCACCGAGGCTGGGCCCAAACAGGTGAGACAGAGGGCGGGCAGTGGGGGACCCGGAGGCCAGGGAAGCCGAGGGTCTGGTGGGTGGCGCTCCAGGACACAGGCCTGAGGCCCGGGCAGGTTTCCGAGTGAGACCAGGGATCCAGGCCTGGAGCCCACGAGCGGTCCAGGCAGGATGATGGAGGGTCCTCGTCTCCAAGGTGGCTTCATTGCAAGCAGGGATTGGGGTCAGAGTCCCCGTGTGAAGCAGGGCTCGGCGGCTGTTGGCAGGCTCCAGGCTGGGGCTCTGCAGAGACCAGCTCCTGCCTCGGTTTCTCCGTCCGCAGCAGGACTAAACCAGAGGTTCCCGGAGGTGCCTGGGGTGTCAGCCTGAGTCTGGGCCCACCCCACCCCACCTCTGAGATCTGTGGCCAGGAGCATCCTCCCAGGCCACACCACCACGAGGTCGCACCTGCCAGCAGCCGGCGCAGGCCGGGGATC
>NW_011495018.1:7242084-7242691 GCF_000754665.1 Bison bison bison | reverse complement strand
TCACTGGCTTGCCCCTCTGGGTCCTAGCAAACTGCTGTCTGGACGGCAAGCATCCCGGGCCAGCAGGTGGACTGTGGGAAGCCCCATCCATCTTTAGACCATGGCCGGTGATGAGGATCTCATCACCCGCCCTCAGAAGAAAGTGGACAAGGGCCGGTGGAAGCAGGTCCCGGTACGCACCCCTTGGTGTCTGCAGGAGGCCACACGCTGGCCTGTACCATCTTAGGAACAGGCACTCAGGCCCCCGGGGTCTTGGACTCCAGCGGCTCAGCTGGAAAGACACCCTTGGCTCCGCCTCGTCACCTCCGGCCCACAAATCGAAGCCCTCTCTGCCCTTTTCTTCCAACTTCGTCAGCAGAGCCTGGAGTTGGCGTCAGCCTCGGCTGGGTCACTTGCCCTGGAGCCAGGGCCTGGTTCCCTGAATCCACGTGGCCGGCCCAGCCTGCCCTAGCGCCCAGCCCTTGGCCACCCGGGGTGCGGCCGGCGCTTCCAAAACCATCCGGATGAGGATGCACGCCGCACCCCGTACGGGCAGCACCATGGCCTCTGGTCTCTGCCCAGCCCTGTCCTGGAGCAGACCCGGGCTAGGAGGTGGGGGCAGGGTGGG
>NW_011495018.1:7225324-7241793 GCF_000754665.1 Bison bison bison | reverse complement strand
CCTCCTTCCCTCGCTCACGGGGCGTGAGGGGGCGGAATAACTAACAGGCGGAGCCCCTCTGGGTGGGGGCCTTTGTTCATTTACTGGTTGGCAGACCCTTCCTGGGTGCCTGTGTGGCCCATGTGGACGGTCACCGGGGCAGGAAGCCTGGCCCTTCCTTCTAGGCAGCTCAGGTCAGCTGGTGCTCGGCCAGCATGGTGTGAGAGTTGGGGGCAGGGGGGCAAGTTCTGGGTGCTCAGAAAAGACAGCAGCTTCTACGGAGCATAGAGGTGGAGATGGGAACAGGAGGGTGAGGCTTTGAAGGATGAGTAGGAGTTTGTGGCTGGAGCAGGACCTGGCGATCATGCCTTTCTGGGACGTAGTGTGGACGGAGGTGCGGGAGAGCATGGACTGTCTGAAGAAGGTGGGCCCTGGACGCAGGGTGACTGAGAGGATACCCCATTAGGACAAACTTGTCTGCTCTGCTGAGGAGCTGTGCTGTGACGTGGGCAATAGGGAGCCACAGCAGAGTTTACCCAGGGAGAGGTGGGAGCTGGTGAGGAGAGAAAGGATCTGCACGGGTCCCCGGGCTCACACTCAACCAGAGACTCCTGGACACTGCCCCCACACAGGAACCTGGGAGGGCAGAGGCATCCACCTCCCCTCAGCCACGCAGCCACCTAGGGAACCTGCCTCTGCTTCCAACTTCGGAGAAGTACCTGAGGGCCACGCTCACATGGATGGCAGGGGCCGGGATCTAGCCTAATGCCCCTTCTTCTAGAAGCTTTCTTGATCCCCACATTCCATGCCACGCTAAGTCGCTTCAGTCATGTCTGACTCTTTGAGACCCTATGGACTATAGCCCGCTGGGCTCCTCTGTCCATGGGATTCTCCAGGCAAAAATACTGCAGTGAGTTGCCATGCCCTCCTCCAGGGGATATTCCTGACCCAGGGATCAAACCCGTGTCTCTTATGTCTCCTGCATTGCCAGGCGGATTACATATTGCCTCCCAAATTCCCTCAGACCCCACACCCTGTCCTTCCGTTCTCAGCCCTGGTCATGACTTTGAATGTGGGACTGGACCGTGGGCTCGGGGCGGGCAGAGGGCAAAGGCTGAGCAGCCAAAGCTGGCCTCCCCTCGAGGGCCCCCCGGGTGCAGGCAAGCTGCCAGGTGCTTCATTCTCAGTGACCCCACGCGCCAGACCACACGCCCACCTTACAGATGAGGAGACCGAGGCCGCGGGAAGTGAAGAGACACCGGCTGGGAAGAGAGCAGGGAGCCCGCCCTCCGCGGGCCTGGGGCGGCCCCACTCTGGAGGAGTTCGTTGGGGTGGAGGGCTGCTGCAGTCACAGCCCCCGTGGGGGCCCCAGCCGAGCCTCGGGGTACAGAGAGGGGCCTCTCCTAATCCCCCAGGGGAAGAGGGGCTCGGGGACTCCGGTGTCTGCTCCCCCACGCTTCTGTGTTCCGGTTCTCTTTCTTACCTTCCTCCCTCCATCTGTTGCTCTCGGCTCCCCACCCTGAGGGTCTCTCTGCCCCCTGCTGTCTCCCCCCTTCTCTCCTCTGTTTTCTCTCTCTCTCTCTCTGACTCAGTTTGTCTTTCCTCCATCCTCCTCTTTTCCCGGATATGTGCGTCCCTCTGTCTGCCGGTGGGTCTCTTCTCTGCTCCTATCTCAGTCCTCCCCTTCCCCGTCCTCCTGCCTCCCAGTCCTCCCCCCCTCAGTCCTCCCCCCCTCCAGTCCTCCCGCCTCTCAGTCCTCCCCTCCCAGTCCTCCCGCCTCTCGGTCCTCCCCCTCGCAGTCCTCCCGCCTCTCCATCCTCCCCTTCTCAGTCCTCCCCCTGTCAGTCCTCCCGCCTCACAGTCCTCCCCTTCTCAGTCCTCACCCCCTCAGTCTTCCCCCTCCCAATCCTCCCCCTCGTGGTCCTCCCGCCTCTCCGTCCTCCCCTTCTCAGTCCTCCCGGTCAGTCCTCCCGCCTTACAGTCCTCCCCTTTTCAGTCCTCACACCCTCAGTCTTGCCCCCTCCCAGTCCTCCTGCTTCCTCGTCCTCCCACCTCCCCAGCACGTCCAGCCCTGTCCGAGTAGGGCCTGCTCAAAGGCCAGGGGTGTCTCTCAGCCCCTTTGTCCATCACCCTCTGCTTCTGTTCCCACTGCCAAAGGGCATGTCTCTGCTGGGCTTCTTGGTTCAGCTTCTGTAGTGTGACCTCTTTGAGGCCCTGAGGATCACAGGTCACCAGCCGGCATGGCCTGTGGTCTTCTCCCGACCAGTTCGGCCAGGCATAGTGGCCTCGGGGGCCTCAGGGCGGGCGGGCCTGGACTGGGGGCCCCAGAGAGCCAGCTGCGGCTCACGGCAGCGTCACGTAATTACGACATGAAAGTCCACGATTTCCTCTGTGTGTTAGCAAACAGCGGCTGGCTGCTAATGCAATCCTTTCTTTTAATGGATTCTTGAATTCAAATGATATGTAATTAAGCATAATTAGCCGCGTACCCATCTCGGCTTGTACTGCATGCCACGTGGGGCCGCCTAGGATCTCATTAGGAGGCATCTTCTTTCACGGGCCGATTTCTGGTTCCCCCTCGGGGTGGAGTTGGTTCGACTGGACAGTGAACCTGGGCTGGGGGCTGGCGAAGGTCCGAGGTGGACAGTCCTGCGGCCAGCTGCCCCCAGCGAGGACGGGAGATGAAGACTGGGGGCGGGTGTTTGCTGGGAGAGGTTCCGCTCTGCTTTGAGGACGCCCTGCCGCCATCCCCCTCCCCCATCGCGGTGGAGAGAAAGGTCAGGGATCTGCCCTTGAGGGGCGCACAGAGAGGGCACAGGGGGTGTCAGCACCTGGGCGGGCATGGCCTGAAGACATCCCCCTCCCCCGACAGCCTCCTCCTTAGTGGGGGCTGGGCACCCCCACACATCGGTGAGCCGGGCCTCAGGGCCGCCCTCCGCGAGGGAAACCCGTAAGGGCGCTTCCACGCGGTGCAGAGCCGCAGCCTCGCGCACACAGGCTGAGCACGAGACGGGACATCCGCTCAGGTCCTGCCTGCCTGCCACGCCCCCCCCGGCCCCCACTGCAATGCCGCCGCCGCCCCCCCCAGCTCACTGTCTTCCCTGTACCTCGACGCCGATGGGTCTCCATCCATTCATGCCATCTGTCTGCCCCCCACCAGGCTCCCTGTCTGGCCTGCTCCCAGCAGCCTGCCACTGGCCATGATCTCCATGCCGAATCTGCCTCCGGGCCTGCCCCCTCCAACCGTGTGTGTCTCTGTGTGCCTCCCGTGAGCACCCCCCATCCAGAGGCTAGGGACTGCACGCTCGGAGGTGTGCCAGCTCACTGGTGGTCACCGGGTGGGTGAGGGGTGGAGCTGTGCTGTGCTCAGCGCAGCAAGGAGGAAACCGAGGCAGAGGGGCGGTTTGTTGTGGTGGGTCTGCTGCCGGTTCAGGCGTTCCGTCTCCATCTCTCAGGGCCTGGCTCCCTGTGCCCTGGGCCAGGCTGCTCCCATCTCAGGGGGAGCTGCCCAGAGAGGAGTCCCTCACCCGCCTGCTTCAAAAAGACCTGAGCGAGGGGGGCACCCCTCAGTATGTTCAGGGGAGGGGTTGTCTGCCCTCTAGGAGGGCCTGGGCAGAGAGCCCCGAGTTCCAAGGAGGAAGACCCTCCTACAGGAAGGGCTGTCCGCAGAGACCCTGGACCCACCAGGAGGCCATGAATGCCCCTCCCTGAGGGGATGGGAAGGGAGGGGCCCTGGAGGGCAGACGGCCAGAGCCGGTGGCACGAGAGCCTTTGCTGGGGAGGCCCAGGAGGCAGTGGCTTGAGGCTTGTGGGCCTGTGTTCTGCGTTCTCTTCTTTTCACAAAGTTTTAAATATGTAGAAACCATTCTTATCTCGAGTGCTGTACAAAAACAGGCTGCTGGTAGGGTTTGATCCGTGGGCCACAGAGAAGGACCGCCACGGTAGGAAACAGACACCTCTTCACGTGCGCTTGGGCTTCCCGGGTGGTCAAGAATCCACCTGCCAACGCGGGAGGCGCAGGAGACACGGGTTCAATCCCGGGGTCAGGAAGATCCCCTGGAGCAGGAAATGACAACCCACTCCAGTATTCTTGCCTGGACAATCCCCGTGGACAGAGGAGCCTGGCGGGCCACAGTCCACAGGGTCGCAGAGTCGGGACATGACTGAAGCAACTGAGCATGCACACACGGAACATGTGACTTTATATGAGACTTTTTAATGAAACTTTCACGGTAAAAACACCTCAAGTGTGACCCTACGTGTGTTTTACACTTGTCAAGTGCACTGAACGTGAACAGTGCGATGCTCTTTCCACCATGAACCACCCCCGCGATCACCACCTGGGCCAAGGTCTAGAACACTGCCACCCCACCCCCAGGAGGAAGCCGGCTTCTGGCCTCTGCCCAGGAGCCTGGCATCACCCACTCTGGAACTTGACATGAACAGGTCCTCTGGCCTGGATGCCTTGAGCCCAGCTTCTTCCACCCGCCGCGATGTCTGTGGGGGACAAAGGGCAGACCTGGCAGCCTGGGGGGCTCACCGTGGGTGGTGGTGGTGTTCCGCCTGGGGGGCTCACCATGGGTGGTGGTGTCCTGCCTGGGGGTAGCTGACCGTGGGTGGTGGTGGTGTCCCGGGCCGTCCAGGTGTGTGCACGTCCTACCCTGTTGATGGACATTTGTGCAGTTTCCACCTTTTTTTCTATTACGACCGAAGCCGCCAGAACATTCCAACACACGATTTTGGTGGACAGGCTGACGCCCTTTGGTTGTGTTGCCCGCCTAGAGGGGACTTGTGGCTCACAAATAGGTGCCAACACCGTTGTCCAGGGTGTGTGCCACCTACAACTTTTGACAGTTAACAAGCACGGATTTCAGCACCGACACGCGGTAATTTGGGTCTTAAATTCCCGTGTTCACTAGATGTTTGGATCTGGCAAGAGCAAAATAATAATCCCTTAAATACCTCCACTGACGCAAGAGTTGCTGATCCTGCGGGCAAGGGTGAGGGTCCTTGTGTGCTTGTCACTCTTGAGAAGACCAGGAGTGATGCCCAGTGCCTGCTGGCCCTGCCACCTGCAGGTGGCCTCTGCTTGGACTAGGCGCTGCCCACGGGGGCCTTCCTGGAGGGGTGGGAACATGTGTTCCCACGTGCCTCGAGGCTCTGGCACCCAGAATCGGGCCAGGAGTCAGAAGAACCGGGTCAGATCTGGGTCTGCCCTCCCTGCTGTGTGACCTCAATCAAGTCTCTGAACCTCTCTGATCCCCCATTTTCTCACCCGCTTCTACCCCGGGGACAGAAGGAGAAGAGGATGGGAGATGGGTGAGGGCCGTGCCTGGGGGGCAGCGGGGGTCACTGCAGCAGGCAGAGAAGTGGCCTCAGCCCGTACAAGAGGGTGGGCAAGTGAGCAGAGGTCCCGGGGAGGGGCACAGGGCAGAGTCAAAGGCGGGCCTCCTCAGTCATAAGGAGGATCCACACTTCCTGCTCCCACACCCCTGCCCCGCTCTCAGGCCTCAGCAGCCCTGGGCAGGAGGCCTCCAAGCCACTGGGCTGAAAGCTCTATGGAAGAAAATGTGCCTAGGACGCCCCTGACGGTCCAGAGGTTAGGACTTCGCGACGCCACTGTAGGGAGCACGGGTTCGATCCCTGGTCAGGGAGCTAGGATCCCACAAGCACACGGTAACTCACCGCCCCCTCCAGCCCCCGCAAAAGGCACCTTTGCTCAGTTCAGCTCAGGTCAGTCACTCAGTCGTGTCCGACTCTTTGCGACCCCATGGACTGCAGCATGCCAGGCCTCCCTGTCCATCACCAACTCCCTGAGCTTGCTCAAACTCATGTCCATTGAGTCGGTGATACCATCCAACCATCTCATCCTCTGTCCTCCCCTTCTCCTCCTGCCTTCAGTCTTTCCCAGCATCAGGGTCTTTTCCAATGAGCCAGCTCTTCGCATCAGGTAGCCAAAGTATTGGAGTTTCAGCTTCAACATCAGTCCTTCCAATGAATATTCAGGACTGATCTCCTTTAGGATGGACTGATTGGATCTCCTTGCAGTCCAAGGGACTCTCAAGAGTCTTCTCCAACACCACAGTTCAAAAGCATCAATTCTTTGGTGCTCAGCTTTCTTTATGGTCCAACTCTCACATCCATACATGACCACTGGAAAAACTATAGCTTTGACTAGACAGACCTTTGTTGGCAAAGTAATGTCTGCTTTTTAATGTGCTGTCTAGGTTGGTCATAAGTTTCCTTCCAAGGAGCAGTGCCTTTAATTCCACGGCCTTTGCTCAGGATGGCCATTTTAGGGTCAAGTGCTTTTTCAGTATCAAAACTTTCCAAAGGGGTAACCTGACTTTTAGGATGTTGTCAGAACCCACTTCAGCCACTTCTTCCCGGGGGCGTCCGAGGTGGTGGCCCCACTGCTGGGGTGGATGCGCTTTCATTGCTTGCCTGGGGCGTTTGGCTCAGACTTTGGGGTAATGCCAGCGGCAGCCCCTCAGTGTGGGCAGCTGCACCGGGGTATCCCCCTCACCCCTGCCATCAATCTCCAGCCCACGAGCAGTGGGGGTGGGGGGTGCCTTCCTGTCACCAGGGCCCCACACTCCAGTTGATAGCCCACCCTCTAGGCCACTCCCACAACTGTCAAGGCTCCAGGGGTCGTCCCCGGGAGCCCACCCTGAGCCCCTGCCCCCTCCTGGGACCAAGGCTGCAGCCCCATTAGTTCCCCTTCCCCTCTCACGTCTGCTGGGAGCCTGGCTCAGCCGCAGCCCCTGCACGGGGTCCCCTGCGGCCCCGCGGACACCCACCCTCATCGTGTGGCCTCACTGCCCTTGTTCTCCGTGTCCAGCGGGGCCTCGGGGAATAGAGGAGGGCACAGATGCAGGGTTTGGGTGGTCCTCGCCTCCCAGATCTCAGCCGGAGAGCAGCTTTGCGAGGAGCCTTCCTCTGCTGGGTGGTGCAGCCTCTGGGGGTACATGAGCCCCCCACCCACCCCGGGGTCTAGGTGGGAAACTCAGAGCAGGACGGAGCTCAGGGCCCCACTGTCCGGGGCGTGATGCTTCTGCTGGCAGCATGGATGGAGCAGGGGCCAGCGGCCACTCTGCCACGGGGCTCTGAGCAAGCTGCCCACAGGAGGGGCTCAGGGAGGAGTCCAGGCAGAGGGAGGCCTGGGTGCTTCTGAGTGGGGGTGGCCGGGACTGGGGCATGGGGAGGACAGGGACCGCACCAGCCAAGGCCAGCCCGGCCTGATGGGACGCAGAAGGGCCTGGAAACCTCCCGAGGGTGAGGCCGGGCCTGTGCTGGATGCTGGGAAGGCAGTGACCTCAGAGGGTCACCTAGGGGTTACTGACTGGCTAACCCTCCGTCCTGCCCTCCAGGCCCAGCGACGAGCACCACCCGGAAGTCAAGGCTGATGGATACGTGGACAACCTCGCAGAGGCCGTGGACCTGCTGCTGCAGCACGCGGACAAGTGACGGGCCTTCTGGGAGGGCCCCGCCTCCTGCCACCCTGCTCCGTGCCCAGACCACCCAGGGTGCTGCCCTCGGCCCTGGATAAGCAGGCAAGAGGGTGCCAGCCAGGCAGTTCTGGGCCCCTGAGCCACCAGTTCCTCCTCTGTCTCCCTCTACCGACCCTCTCCTCCCCTCACCCTCCCCAGACACATCTCCCAGCCTCCTGGGGGGAGTTTGATCCCCGCTGATGGCCCATCCCATCTGTTTGTCCCTCTGGAAGTCGAGAGGTGGGCAGACTTGTTGAACGCCCACACCCACCCTCCATTCACACCACGTCCTTTAAATGTGCTACCTGATGGAATCAGGCGTTTGCCCACTGTCTTTTAGTGAACAGTCCCTGCGCTTTAAGGAGGCACCTGGAGGAAGCGGGGGTCTCCCAGGCACCGTCCTTGTAGGCAGAGCTGAGCCAGCCTCCCCGGGACAGCCCAGCGGCTCCGGCCCCCACCTGGTGTCAGAGTGGGCACTCAGCACTCCCCGTGCACCTCCCAAACCATGCAGCCCCTCTCCCCATCCCATCCCCTCTGGAGCCAAAACAGAATGGCTCCCAGGGCCACTCTGCCGTGCTTCAGCGTGAGAACTCTAACCTCTGGATGCCAGGTTGTGGATGGAGGGTACCTGCTAGAGCCTAAACTGTAGACTTGTCACCCCCAGGAAATTAATGGTGAAATAAACTCCGCCCTGACCTGCAGTGACTCATGCTCTAACTGCTCGGGGGCTGGGAGGACCGTCCCTGATCCCACCCTGGACTTGAACCCCTACACGTCAGAGGGCCCGCGCCCCGAGACACCTCACCTGCCTCAAGCCCTTCATTCAGCAGAGGGGGGGACACTGAGGCCCCATGGGGACCAGGTGGACAGGGCAAGCATGGGCCCCCGCTCAGGGTGGTGAGCTGCAGGCTTTCTGAATTCACCCACTGCCCCGGTTTCAGGTTTCAGAATCAGTCAGCAGGTCGGATAACTTGATTGCTCTGTTTCTCCCCAAATCCACCCAGAAGCCACTGACAGATCTTGGGAGACTTCTCATAAAAGAACTCATGAGTCCTCCAGAACAGGACTCCCATGAAACAAAGGCAGGTGATGATAAAACGTTCTGCCTGAATCCGAGTCCCCTGGCCTGTTAAATCAGGATTAGAAAGATGGTGCTGGGTCTTCTCATGGAAATGAGAGGTAACTGGTTAGGCTCATGGTGTTGGCTTGCAATGGAGGCAGGGCGTTTGGCCTATCAGCTGGAAAATAGGCAGATGCCCTGCCCCTGGAGGGGGTCCCCTAATCCCAGCTCTTTAGGCGATGAGCTGGGTGCTGTAGGCAGGCACGAGGTGGCTGCAATTCACCGGGGCTCGGAGGGTGACTGTGAGGGAGCAGGCCCGCAGCCTCCCATTTGGCTTGTTCCCTTTTTTCATCTTGCCCTTTTCGTGGGCCACCCTTGCCCGCTGTCCTCGGCAGGGGCCTGCAGCCAGGGTAATGGGGCTCTGGAGGAAGGTGGCTGGTGGTTCCCGCTGCCCAGGAGTGGGATGCAGAGGGTGTCAGAGGAACAGCAGGCGCAGACCCCTGCTTTGGGCAGAGAACATACCACCTCCTGCCCCAAGCTGTGGGTTCAGCGAAGTGGACACTGTTACCTCCCACTTTTACAGGTAAGGAAACTGAGGTGCTCGAATCAAAGTCCGACTCTGCATCCCAGGCCCTTTCCGGTCCTTTCCACAATCCTTCCATGGGGGTGGCCTGTGGTGGACCCGGTGGCTGTGACTTCCCAGGCGAGGGGCGCCCTGACGTCCTCCCCCTGGAGATGTAGTGTCTTTCAGGATGGAGGTCCAGCCCTACTCTGGGGGCACCGTGTGCCGCCTGAGCCTCAGCCACTTTGTGTGTGTGCTCAGTTGCTCACTCGTAGTGCCCAACTCTTTGCAACCCCTGGACTTTGCAACCCCAGGCTCCTCTGTCCATGGGATTCTCCAGGCAAGAATACTGGAGTGGGTTGCCATTCCCTTCTCCAGAGGATCTTCCTGACCCAGGGATTGAACCCAGGTCTCCCACATTGCAGGCAGATTCTTTACCAGCTGAGCCACCAGTGAAGTCCAAGACCCTGATGCTGGGAAAGTTTAAGGGCAGGAGGAGAAGGGGACGACAGAGGACGAGATGGTTGGATGGCATCACCGACTCAGTGGACGTGAGTTTGAGTAAGCTCTGGGAGTTGGTGATGGACAGGGAGGCCTGGCGTGCTGCAGTCCATGGGATTGCAAAGAGTTGGACATGACTGAGTGTCTGACTCAGTCATGAACTGAATAGACAGTAAAGAATCTACCTGCAATGCAGGAAACCCAAGTTCCATCCCTGGGTCAGGAAGATCCCCTGGAGTCAGAAATGGCAACCCACTCCAGTATTCTTGCCTGGGAAATCCCATGGACAGAGGAGCCTGGTAGGCTACAGTCCATGGGGTCGCAAACAGTTAGACACGACTGAGCAATTAACACATAAGATGATAAAAGCAACATGTGTCACTGTAGGAACATCAACAGAAAAGTTCAGACAGGAACCAGAGCCTCTTGGAGTCTGACCGCTGTTAACATTTGGGTGCATTTCCTTCCACATCGCTCCACGTGAAGATAAATGTTTGAACAGTTGGGATTGCACCGTACGTGGAGGGTGGTCCTGGGGTTTTTTTGGGTGTTGATTCTTTCACTTAAGCCCGAGGAGTGTTACAAGCCCTGTCTGCACGTGAGGAGGCTGCTCAGAGGCAGCCTACGTCCTGGTGGCCCACGGATGGTGCCCCTGTTGGCTGCGGGTGGCCCTCAGTTGGGCCGGACCCAACGGCAGAGCATTTGAGCTGCAAGCCCCAGAGCTTGTGCTTGAGGCAGTGTCCCCTGCTGCCCCTGGCCCTGGTGAGGCACCAAGGGGGCTGCTGAGCTGGGATGTGCTGAAACCAGATCCGAGCCCTGCCATGGATGTAGCCTGAGGAGGGTGAGTAAGGAGCTATTAGGGCTGTAGCCATCCAGGGCCACTCTGGGGGAGCCTCCTCTGCCAGTCATGGGGAGCATGAGGCAGGGTCTCTGGGCCCCTGGCCTTGGGGCTAACAAGGCTGCCAGGGGAGGGCATGGGGCTCCTCCCACCCCCAGCCTTGCCTCACCTGCTTCGTGAACTGCACGTTCATGGGCCTGTTTGAAAAAGGAAGAGCTGCTAAACAGAAAACAAGGAGAGTCTGGGTGGGGTGCTCTGGTGGCTCATTCCCAGGGTTGGGGGGCGTCCTTAGGACCTAAGACATCTCTAGCCATAGCCTCTGTGGTCAGAGGACGTGGGCCAACCCTGGCTTCTTAGAAATTACACAAGCCTCCGTAAATTTGTCCCCAAGGCTGCAAGCATCATGGTCTCCTGAGCTTGGTGAGCAAAGGGTCCGTGACTTGGGGGCCAGGCACAGGAGCCCACTCTGGGCTGAGCTGTGTGCACTGCTGACCCCTTGGCACGAGCGGTGCAGACCTGAGCTGTGCGTCCTCTGCGGGGCAGGGAGGGCCCAGCCTGTGTCGTCTCCCGGGGTACCCTGGTGGGCAGGTGGCCCTGCACCCGGCAGGACTTTCAGGCCAGGCCCTCTATAGCGTCAGGGCCGCGTGGCCCGGCCTGGGTGCTGAGCTGACATGCTCATGACAGCTCTGTGACAAGCAGGTCCCTCAGTGCTCCTAACTTGGGGATTACAGCAGGGTGCGGTCCCTGGCTCCTGGCTGGAGTGAGGAGCAGAAGTCCTCCGCCCAGAACACACACGCGCTCTAATGACTGCCCCGGAGCTGGGGACCCCCCGGATCACAGCTGTGGCCATGGCCAGCCCTCCCGTCAGTCGCTCACAGCCTCCTGCACCGGAAGATTTTGAGAGCACTCAGCTCTCCCCCCACTTTACAGATCTGACCCTGGGGCTTGGAGGGGACAGAAAGGCCCCAGGCTCTGCCTGTGCCAGCCCAGAGCACAGGTGCAACCCTCCGATCCGTCACCCCCAACCCCCCAACAGAAAGCACACAGCCGGCTCACAGCAACTGGGTACTGAACCAGGAAGCTTTATTTACACAGTAAAAGTAACAAGCAGATTCCTGAGAGACTAGAGCGGCCCTAGTGCAAGATAGTTATGGCCTGCGCAGAGGGCAGGCTGCGGTGGGTGGCAGTGGGGGGCAGACCCAGCGCCATCCTGCACAGCGCTTCACCCGGGCAGGGGCCGGGCCCAGTGTGGCCCGTTTTCCAGCCACCACGCTTCCTGAAGCTCCAGGGCACCGACGGGTGCTGCTGGGAAAGCACACGTGACCCCGGAGACGGCCAACCCGCGGGCACCCGCGCCCGGGACGTGGGCCCCCACACTGGGACACAATTTCTTTGCCAAGGAGACTATGCTAGAAGATTGGACTATTCTAGCTAGGTATAAGATTTCTGCTGTGGTCTGGGATTTTTTTTTTTTTTAATTAAATCCTTTTCTTTTCTCTTTAAAGAGGCGCCAGTGGGAGGGGTCCGGCCACCGTGAGCCTGCGGCAAGCGGCGGCACCATCGCCTACATGGAGGCGCTGTCCTGGCTGGGTTGCTGCCCCCAGAGCCGGGGCGTGAGGACCGCCTGCACCCCAGGCTGTGGGATCTGACACAGTCATCGTGTGGATGACCTGCCTCCAGGCCAGGGTGTGTGAAACTCGAGCCCGTGGTGGGGCGTCTGTCCAGGGCGTGGGCTGGAGGCTCAGGCAGCACCAGCCAGAGTGTGGAAGCGCACAGGCTGCCCCTCCCCGACCTTGCTCTGGGGCCCCTTGTGGACAATGGGTTTGTTTCCTTTCTAAGGTGGACTTTGCATTTTAAAATTTCTTTCAGTGTATACAAATTCACAAAAACTTTTCCTGCTACAAAAATTTTGTTGAAAAGTAAGGCTTTCTGAGAGTGAAAATCCTCACGAGCTCTCCAGGGGCCTGGGAGTCGTGTCTGCCCACGGGCGCTGCACAGGCCCTGGCCTCCACCGCGAGTAAGGCAAGAGGGTATGCGGTAATGTAAACGCTGAGGCTGCCGCCCCGATGCCCGGCCCGGCCCCACGGGCAGCGGCCTCTGTTAGTCGGCGGCTTTAGTGAGGGTGCCCCAACAGGAAGCCCCCACACCCTTCAAATGCACGACCCTGCTCTTGTCCTTCCAGGCCCCCGGGCAGGCAGACAGCCTGGCACAGCCCTCCCTCCTAGCTCTGAACTTCCTCAGTTCCCCCTTACAGGCAGGAGTTCATGGGCTGCACTAGGCAGGGTCCTGGCAGAAGTGAGGTTCGGGGCTGGGAAGGAGGCACCAGCTGGCCTGCTGCCCCCTAGGGACACCCCTCACCCCAGGGTGGTCAGAGAGAGTCTCCCTTCAAGACCAGGAGTCCTGGTGCCGGGGGAGCAGAGCCCAGAGACGGGCCTCAGGCAGCACCTCCTATAGACAGATGGGGGCTGCTCTCTTTGATGGGAAGACGGACATGAAGCCACCCCACAGCTGCCTCTTTCTCTGAGGGATCACTGGTCATCCTCTCCCCTCCTTGCTGCTGTCGTGGGCTTGGGCGGGGAGCTTCTGTGGGAGCAGGAACAGCCAAGAGAGGCCTGAGGAGGCTGGGAAGGGCCAAACCCTGCCCTGGGCTGCAAGCCCTTCTGCCTCATGGGTCCCAGGAGCAGCCTGCAGGGAGATGGGGCTGGTGGGGCCACGGCTCGTCCTTCCCCGCCACCAGGCCTGAGAAGGGGTTGGGGGTGGCTGGCAGGGTCCGAGGGGGCCACGCGCACTACAGCTCTGTGACACGCACCACTGCTGCGTCCCTTCCCGGCCTGGAGGAATGGCATCCAGGGGAAGGGCTGCTGTCCAGGGCGCATGCCCGCTGTGGCCACTGGGTGTGGGTCAGGTATCATGCCTCCCACCCAGGCTCCTTGAGGCCAGGGGGCGCCGGCACGTCCTCTCCCGTCCATGCACCCGCTGCTGGACGCCCCGGGGTCTCCTGGATCGGCTCAAAGACGACGAGCCGCCTGGTCTGGCTCCCCAGGGGGGCTGTGCCCTTTGGCGGGACCTGCCCAGCGCCCAAACGCCCACGATGCTCTACAACCTGCGGCTTCTGACACCATCTCGGGGGGGCAGGGTGGCGGGTCATGGAGTTGGGGTTTTCTGCAAGCATCTTAAACAGCTGATTTTTAAGAAGAGCCAACTCTAAATGAGAACTTGAGCCACTGCACTTCGGATGTCCAGAAGTAAAGGTTTAAGTCACGTTTCCCCAAACCTGGTCTCTCTTCAGAGGAAAGAGAAAGAACCATGTGCCCTCAGCCCTTGCAAGCACTGAGGGCTCTGCCATCAGCAGAAGGTGAGTGGGACCAAAGGGATCCCCGGAGTGCCTCTGTCGCGTGGCAGCACACTGCAGGGGACACGTGGATGGACTGAGCCTTGTGGGAAAAGGAGCCACTTTGCTCATAAGCTGACCCCCACTGCTGTTGTCTGCAGAAGACGCCGAGCTGCTGACAGCTGGATTCCAGGGGAGCCAGAGCCCCATGGGGCGTGTCTGCAAAGCGGGGCTGGGGAGGAGCGGTCTGGGAGAGAAGCCTCAAGGAGTTGGGGCTCCTGGTGGACCTGGGGGGGCTCTGCTGGGGCGCCAGGAGCCAGGAAGGGTGTGTGGGCACCCCACTCTGTGCTTGTGGTTGGGGCAGTAGCAGGGAGGTGGCACCCCTCCAAACCCCCCCAACCAACAAGGCTGTGCTTGGTAGATGGCCGGGCCCAGAATGGCTGACAGGCACCCTCTAGTCCCGGAACATGCCCAGGGCCTGGGTCTGCGCACCTGCACAGGGCCCTTGTCCCTGAGGACGTTTTCAAAAGGCTGCCCTCCTCTGG
Organism: Bison bison bison; assembly: GCF_000754665.1. Lineage (NCBI taxonomy): Eukaryota > Metazoa > Chordata > Mammalia > Artiodactyla > Bovidae > Bison > Bison bison. Next base: position 7,227,487 of record NW_011495018.1, on the reverse strand, counting down.
GGACGTCTCTCCACTCACCCGTGTCTACTGAGCTCATTGCTCAGTGGCAGGGCATCGTGGACAGTGGCTGCCAGCTGCTGACCCTGCCAACTTCAGCCCCCAGCCCCAGAGCAGCAAAGTCTGGAGCTGGGACCTCTACACCATGGGAGGGGCTCGCGCCTCTGCCTTCTTGGCCAACAGAGCCACCAGATGTCTACCCACCTGGACGGGCCTCTAACAAGCAACCCCCCGCACCCCAAGGTGTTCCCTGGACCCTGGGAGTCCACCCGGCACGCAGGGCCCCATTACCCACACCTGGAATTAAGGCCGAACGGTTCTGGTGTTAACGACCGAGGAAGCCTCCCCCGCCTTCCCGAGCCTGAGCGGGAGACCTGGGAGAGAAGGCACGGAATACACACTCGAGGGGAGGAGGGCGCGGCAGGGCTGGCCCCCCGACCCAAACCTGAGAGCAGGAGGGCGGGTGGGCCCGTGACGCCAGCACGTGGACCTCAGGCGGAAACCCGGGCTGGGGGTGGAAACCCCAGCCCTGCGCAGACGCCAAGAGACTGCCCAGCGGGCAAGGCTGGGGTGCCGTGCCCATCGATGTGCCGCAAGTGAAAGGGGGACAAGAGACCGAGACTGAGAAGCTTCCGTCCCGGCCCCTGCGGTTCCGTGGACCGTGGCTGCCGTGCTGGTGAAAGGCTGAGATGCTGCACTGCGGGGCGGGGAGTGGGGGGCGGCCCGGGCCCCCGCAGGCGGGACAGCATCTCGGGGAGCCGGTGGGCTCGCTCCTGGGCCCTGATGCCTGCCTCCCAGGAAGCTCGGATCAGGCCCAGGGGTGGGGCTCCCCGGAGGGCCCGCCACCGCACCTGCGGGGTGGGCAGGAGGAGGCCCCTCGATTCAAACGAGCCCTCCCGCCCCCGCCCCCCGCCCAGGGCCTGCCCCCCCGCCAGGGCCTGCAGCCCCTCAGTTGTTCTCTATCTGCTCGATGTCCAGCTCGCCGTCCAGGGAGCAGGGGCTGCTGCGGGCCCTGCGGTCCCGCCAGGCTGTGCCCGGCTCCTCGCAGCATGGCTCCTCCCGGCAGGCCAGCGAGTCATCCAGGGAGGAGGGCAGAGGCTCAGGGACCGGGGTCCCGGCGGGCGTCCTGCCCCCTGCGCTGGGGGCCGAGTGCAGGGCGGCCCAGGACCTGGTGTGCAGGGCGAAGGGGCTGTGGGTGCTCCGGTCCTCCGTCCCCGTGTTCAGGCAGCTGAGACTGCTGAAGGTCTGACAGTTCTGTGGGGAAGACAGACACAGGTCACAAGGGGTTGCAGTCCCACGGAATCCAAGGACCGAACGCCCCACTCAGCCTGGCCAAGACCCCTGGGGGGCTACATGGTGGTGGGCCCACCAGGCAATGGAACGCCCTCCCCAACGTCAGCAAGGGCAGAGGGGCCGTTGGTTAACTCTTGAAGAACCACCCCTGGCCGGTGAACACCACGTTAATCAAGAGACATAAAATGCAGTTGAGTGACTGAAGTCGCTCTGTCGTGTCCAAGTCTTTGCAACCCCATGCACTGTAGCCCACCAGGCTCCTCCGTCCATGGGATTCTCCAGGCAAGAGTACTGGAGTGGGTTGCCATTTCCTTCTTCAGGGGATCTCCCTGACCTAGGGATTGAACCCAGGTCTCCTGCATTGTAGGCAGATGCTTTACCGTCTGAGCCACCAGGGAAGCCTCAAAATGCAGTTATTTGTCTACAAACTGGCAAAGAGCACAAACTTCCTAGCATCCAGTTCTGGGGGGACTGGGGGTGGTGGTGGTGCAGTAGGGAGGGAGCTGGGGGCAGGCTCAGAGGCCTTCACACACAACCTTCCTGCAAAACAGAAGTGGCAGGTTCACCTCTAGGATTTTTACCGCAAGAAAACAGTTCGGACGCAGCAACACAAATGTGCCTCGTCACACCGTTACAGTGGAAAGAAGGGAGTGACCCAGCATCATTCCCCATGATGCTGGTTCCGTAAAGCATGTCTTTTCCGGCAGAGGGAGGCTCTTGAGCCGTTGCAAGAACACAGCAGGAGCGGGCCCACTGATGTAAAGGGAGAAGCTGCCAGGCTGCGCTGGCGCTCAGAGCGGACGCGGGGGCCCACACCACCTTCTCGCCGTGGCAGGGACGGGATGTGGGTGGGGGAGGGTGGGCTTGACGTTC
>NW_011495018.1:7224153-7224727 GCF_000754665.1 Bison bison bison | reverse complement strand
TATGTGTCGCTTTGGAATGAAGACGACCACTGGCTCATGGCGCACAAGCTGCTGAAGCATCTGGGCAAATGGAAAAGGCGCTCTCTCTGGAGGGAGGAGGCGGGGCCCGCCGTGCGTACTTTCCCTGTTCCTGCCTGCACCGTGGAGGAACCCGTTCTCGTGGGTCTGCTTGTCCTGGAATCTTTTGATTAACTGAGGAAGGCAGGCTGGGGGGTGGAGGGTACTGGGGGGATTGAGGAGAGAAGAGCCAGGCTACCCATTAGACCTGCGATGCTGGCCCTGACTGTGGCAGGAGCCAGTCTAGGGGCGCGGAGCCCCTGCTGGGTTGCATAGGGCTCAGAGGGCCCAAGTCCTCGCTGGGCACGTTTGCTCTGCTGCTGGGAGACAGCTCCTCATGCAAAATGGCCCCCGAGATCCTTCATGTCCCCAGGGTCAGAACGCAAACCTGGGTGGGGATAAGCCCCAGCTGGGAGGCCCTTGAGGCCTCTCCACCTCCCGGTCACCCTCTGGACAGGCCCAGACCTGAGCCGGGACAAGAGGAGAACTGGGTGGGGGGCAGAAGGGAGGAAAGATG
>NW_011495018.1:7222219-7224053 GCF_000754665.1 Bison bison bison | reverse complement strand
ACCCCAGGCTCAGCAGGGAGGCCTAGGAGGGAGGCCCCAGGAAGCCAGATCTAAACCCCTGCACGGCCAGACGGTCTCTCGCCCTGTAGACGTGGCGGAGAGGAAGGAGTGGCGGTGCACAGCCGTGTGAGTCCAGTTACAGACAGTGGCGTCCCGTGCGAGCCCGGTGTGCTGCGAATGGGCCACAGTGAGGCTGAGATCCTGGGGCTTGCAGCCCTGGGGGAACGGCCACAATGCTCCCCTCCATGTGCAGGACCTGAGCGGGCCTCCCTGCTTCCTGGGAGCTGTACCACGAGGACGGGGTCTTCCGGAACTCCTCCCGAGCATCCTACCTGCCAAGCAGCCTGACCCCAGGTGCTGACGAAGGTGTGTGTGTGGGGGGCGCCTGCCTTCACGGCAGCTGTGATGGCACGTCTGGGCACGAATCGTATTACGCAGCGGCCACACCAGCAGCAGGGTGCCGGGGACCCCGGTTTGCTGGGGCCTTTCTGAGATGTGGCTTCTGCCTTGAGTGTGCCAGGGAGAGGACTGAAGTCAGAGAGGCTGCCGTTACAGTCCTAGGTTCTGCCACACACAGGCCTGACAACTTCAGACAAGACCCTCCCACCTCTGGGCCATGGCACCCCCAACCAACGAGGGGTGGGCCAAGGGCACCAGCCCCCTCCCCTGCCCGTTCTGGCTGTCTGGAATAACTGGGTCGTTTCTGCTTTGAGGCAGGACAAGAAGCTGCAAGGTTTGGTTGGTGACTGTTGTCACAGCAAACCCCGGGATGCCCCTGACCCCACCCTCTGAAAGTCCTCAAAGGCACCTCCTCCTTGGCCACAAAGCCAGTGTCACCTTGAAAACACTGTTGACTCAAAACTCAGCTGTTGCAGCCACGGTGAAAACCAAGACCCCTCTGCAGAGTGTCCCAGCCGGTGGCAAGGCCCACCTGCCGGGGAGGAATGTGGCTGTCACAATGGGGCAGTTGTGTGTCCCGCCCAGGTTCCAAGCCAGAAGAGCCCGTCCTATGCCAACATCCAGGGTGTGGCGCTGCGCCTGCCAGGCTCTGGGGCCCGGGTCCCACCCCGCCTCTCCTGGCAGCTCACACTCCCCGAGATCTCAGCACCCACGGGAGAATGCTACACGGGCCTGCCAGAGGCCTGGGCGCCCCTCTGGGGAAAGCGGCAAAGCTGAGGACAAGTTCAAAGCACCATGTGAACACATCATTCCAGCGTGAAGTGGTTGCTGGGGGACAGACAGTCCCCCTACGCCAAACTCTGTTCTCTTGAAACCCAGCCCTAGCCCCAGGGCTGGGCCGCCTACTTGGGCACAGGCCTGCCCAGGTAACAGAACTCAGAGAGGACCATCCATGTGGCCTCAGGCTAGAGGCTGGAGATACTCGTCAGCACCCCAGCCCGAGAGTCTGGAGTGACTTTGGAGTAGGGCCCTGAAAGTCCAGCTGCTTCCATCAGACCTGCCATATCGCAGGGTCTATCCAGCTGTGTCGCAGCCCACACACCTATCCAATCTTCCCAAGGCTCTGCAGTCAGGAGCAAGGGCCCCCTTCTCCTGTGCGGATCTTTGCTGGTATCCCCCTGGGAACTCCAGGCAGCCCTCACTGCAGGCAGAGGCCCACCAGACCTGGGTGGGGGAGAGCACCCCCTGGCACTTGCAGCCACACCCAGCCCCAAGTGCCCACCCTGCCAAGGGGCGAAGAGCTCATAGCCCCTCACCAGCTCAGGACAACTCTGCCTTGAGCTACCAGCTGAAAACCAAACCCCGCCTTGGGAGACTCACCCGAACTCAACAGACTCAGCCCCGTCTCCCTGTGCATGCCTCCGCCCCCGCCCCT
>NW_011495018.1:7219691-7222093 GCF_000754665.1 Bison bison bison | reverse complement strand
GGATGGGGTCAGAGAACCCGGACCTGAGTCTGGAATTGCCTTGTTTGCTCCAGAAATGTAACAGTCCTTGCCGGCCTGACTGCTGGGCCTTCGCAAGGGTCCTACCAGAAAAGGGATGCGAAGGGGGGCTCTTGGCATCCCCCTCGACTATGGAAGCCTGCTCCCTGGTGCCGACGTGCTGGCTGGCACAGCCCCAGCCCCCCTGGGCCCATTCTCCCGAGGCAGACCCCCGGCCAGTGACAGGCTGACGTGGGTCCCGGAGCAGCCCAGGACCGGGGGTTGGGGTGGGGGGTCCAACCCCAGGTGCTCTGTCACATGACGGTGCTCCCCGGAGTTGGGCTGTGGCCGGCCTGGCTGCTTCCTGCACTTCCAACAGGTTCCTCCCAGGAGCCACAGGGTCTCTGGGACCAGATTCTGCACTCCAGCCCCGCTTCCATGGAACTGACCTCAGACGGGAGGTGAAAGCGCTCTGCTCTCCACGGCTCACCCACAGCGCTGTTCCTTCCGAACAGGAACGCACGAAGGCAGCCCATGAGGTCCATGGGTCGGGACCGCCGGGGAGGAGCGGCCACGGAGAGGGGCCCTGTCTTCGGGTCAGCCCGCGTCCTCACCCCCAGGCCCGGGTGAAACGTCCTCTCTGCGCTGTGCTGGGACGGGACCCGGGTCCCCCAAGGCACACGGGCACTTCCCCCTGCTCAGACAGCAGGGTGACAGCGCCCAACTCCCCTCTTCTGCACCGGCCTTCCAGCCTGGCACGTTTGCTTTTTCCTGATGCCAGCTTCTGGTCATCTAACTTCCTAGATCGCTTTGTGTGACTGATCTTGAGGGAACCGCCTCAAAAACAGGGGCATCCCAACAAGCCCAACCAGCTAGTCAGTTTGGCCAGACCAGGTCCCCACCCGGCCGGGGTTCCTGGAGCTTCGGGGGCCCCTCTGCTGGAGCTGCTGGGCTCGGGTGCTGGCAGAGTCCGGGCATTTCCTCCCCAAACAGACGCCTTCTCCAGAGCAGAATCTCCAAGTGTCGGGAAAACACCAGGCCGTGAGGATGGCTAGCGGCCTGGAAATTTTCTAAGTCTCGTTTATGCTGGAGGCTGGCATAGTGACAACCGAGGCGGTGTGAGGCGTGCGGTTTCCTGGGGTGGTGCTGTGTTTTTGTTTTTAATTATCTCAGATAAGACAAAAAAAAAAAGACACTGGCTTACTGGGGCCTATCTTTAATCCATCTTTGGTAAATCTGAATTTTGCATGAAGGCTGGACTGTCGCTTACAGGAAGCCTGGGAGCCCAACGACGGGTCAGGTGGTGGGGCTGCCCCGGGTCAGAGCTGTAGGTCTGGCTGGAGGTGGCCTGGGGCAGTGGGCACGGCCGGCCCCTCACTCCCGGCTTCTCATCTCCGGGCTCAGGACGCAGAGCCCAGCACCACTTCCTGCTCATTGGGCCTGATCTGTCCCTGTCACACTCACCTACGGGACCCCCGTGAGAGGCAGCCTCCTCGAGCCCGGACTGCTCCCTTGCCGTCGGGAATATGGGAAACGCCGGCCATGCAGCCCAGAAAGGGAGGCCCCGGGGAGCACCGTGGATTCAGCCCTGGACACACAAAAGTTCTTCCCAGACCACGGGCTCTAGAATCAGGCAGCCGGGGATGGGTGGGGACTATCTGTGAGGGTGCACGGACGGCCCTGGCAGTTACTGGGAAGCCCTGACTTCCTGGGTCATTTCCCGGGCTTCCCTCTGCAGAGGTCAAGAAACGTCTCCTGAGCACCCAAGCCCTGCAGGCTCTTCTTCGTCCGCTAGAGCCCAGTCTGCATCGTCCCTGCAGGAGCCAGGCTGAGCCCAGTGGACCCTGCTGGGCCCCCATGGCCTTGACCCGCACTCCACCGCCTGGCTTGGGGGCCGGGTCATGGAAGGTGTGAGAGCAGCCTGGTGGGATAGGAAGGAAGGACCCGCAGGGTTGGCCCCCGGGAGCTCAGCTTGTGCGTTCGCGCAAACCGGAGGGCATGTCCTCCGAGCGGTAGCCGGCCCTATAGGGTCTGGAGCCCACACAGGAGCACCCCACACCCGGGCTACACTGTGGTGAAGGCTGTTTCTACACCAGGTCCCTGGGGCGGGGGCGCAGATGGCCTGCCTGCACAGAGGTGCGGACGCTGACGCCAAGCAGCTCACAACTGGGAAATGAAGCATTCTGCGGTGTGTGTTCCGGCCAGCACACACTCAGGACAGGACATGTGAAACCACTTCGCTCTCAGCTTGGTGTGGAGAAGATTCTTCGCCTGACAAAAGTCAAGAGATCTTTCCAAAGCACACAGGACGCTGGCGGGGGGGGCGGGCCAAGGCCAATGTGTGGCGGGGGCGCTCGGGGGCTCCCGGGGGGGGCCCTGCCCGGGGCGCAGGGGCGCTGAAGGGG
>NW_011495018.1:7213796-7219591 GCF_000754665.1 Bison bison bison | reverse complement strand
ACGTGAGTGCGGAGCGCCGGGCCAGCTCAGCCCCGCTCCAGGAGCTCCATGTCTGCCCCCTCCCATCTCAAGAGAGGCTGGTTCTCAAGTTTTTAAACTGAAAATTAAAACAGGTGAGAATAATCAGGAAGCCTCTGTGAACAACAATTAGGTGAGACCAGTCCCACCAGTTCTGATATTGGCTTCCAGAGAAAGGCGAGGCTTTCTGGGAAAATGAACAGATTACCAATCAGCCTAGCAGCCTCACCTGCAGATTACGTGGACTGAGGCTGGGAGAAGTGAAGAGACCCCAGGTGGCACAGCACAGAACAGTCACAGAATTGTCTGGAGGGTTCATTACATTGAGACCACGTAGGAAGCCAAGGAGGCGCTTGGCAAACCTTGATCTCCCCGGTCCCTCCTCCGCCCACTGCGCTGTGTTCAGGCTGAGGGAGGGGGCATGGCTCTCTGTGGACAGTACTGCATGACCAAGGCATCAGGGGTCAGCACTGTATGGCCAAGGGGTCAGGGGGCTCGGCTTTGGGAACAGAATCTATAATACAGATGGTCAAACCCACTGCCCTTTTTAACCAAAACTTGCTTTCAGAATTCCGCAAGACCTGCCAGTTACACAAAAGGTAAAAATCCCTAGGAATAAAAATGCAAGAATTGGCAAGAGAAATAGAAGAAAACTTCATAGAACGTAACAGTGGACTTGAACAAATAGACATCCTGTCTTGTGGACAGAAGACTCGACCTCAAAAAGGTGTGAATTCTCCCCAAGTTATTTCATAAATCTAACACAATCTCAACCTGCAATGTCAACAGCAGTCCTCGACCCCCACCTCCAATCTCAGAGTAAGCAGATTCTCGAGTTTTTAACTGAAAAATGAACAGGTGAGAATGATCAGGAAGCTTCCGTGAAGAACAATGAGGACAGCCGAGTCCTGTGCTGTGCTTAATTACTCAGTGGTGTCCCCACTCTTTGCAACCCCATGGACTGTAGCCCGCCAGGCTTCTCTGTCCATGGGATTCTCCAGGCCAGAATACTGGAGTGGGTAGCCTTTCCCTTCTCCGGGGGATCTTCCTGACCCAGGGATTCAACTGAGGTCTCTCCTGCATTGCAGGTGGATTCTTTACCAGCTGAGCTACCAGGGAAACCCTGAGACTAGTCCTACCAGATGCTAAAACTTGCTGCAGAGCCTCAATAATTAGCAGTATATTACTGCGCGAGGACACAGAGACTAATGCAATAGAGAATCTTCTGAAATAGCCCCAGGTTCAGTTCAGTTCAGTTCAGTTGCTCAGTCGTGTCCGACTCCCTGCAACCCCATGAATCGCAGCACGCCAGGCCTCCCTGCTGCTGCTAAGTCACTTCAGTCGTGTCCGACTCTGCGAGACCCCATAGACCCTGTCCATCACCAACTCCCAGAATTCACTCAGACTCATGTCCATCGAATCAGTGATGCCATCCAGCCATCTCATCCTCTGTCGTCCCCTTCTCCTCCTGCCCCCAATCCCTCCCAGCATCAGAGTCTTTTCCAGTGAGTCAACTCTTTGCATGAGGTGGCCAAAGTACTGGAGTTTCAGCTTTAGCATCAGTCCTCCTTTAGAATGGACTGGTTAGCATGTCATAAAGATGGAATCTCAAAGCAGAGAGGAAAAGATGGAATTTTCAATAGCGGATATTGAGACCAATGAGTAGACATATTAAAAAAGAGAAAAAAAGGCTGACTCCATATTCAGACTATATACAGGATGAACTCCACACAGACCTAATATTGCAACATAAAACCATAAAAACACTAAAAGGAAATACAGGAGAATTCTTTTATAGTCTTGGGATAGAAAGCCCTTTCTAAAACCCAAAATTCAGATCCATAGAAGAAATAACAAATTTGATAAAAATGTATACATGTCAAAAAACACCAAAGGCACTGGTGGGAATGTAAGATTGTGTACGCGCTTTGGACAGAGACTGACAGCTTCTGAAAATGTTGAAGCACAGAGTTACAGGACACAGCAGTTGCACCCCAGGTATACAGCCAAGAGAAATGAAGACACATGCCCGTACAAAAACGCGCCCGTCAGTGTTCACAGCAGTGTTGCTCATAACATCCAAAAAGAGGAAACCGCCCCAATGTCCCGTCAACTAGCAGCTGCATAAATAAAATGTGGTAGGAGTATTTTTCAGTCATAAAAAGGAATGAAGCACTGACACACGCTCCAGCAGGAATGAACTTTGAAGTCACCACGTTGCTTGGGGAAAGAAGCCGGTCAACGAGAAATGGCGTTATTGTATGATCCCATTTATATGAAAGACCCACAACAGGCAGATCCAGGAAGAGCAGAAAGCAGATTAGTGGGTGGCTGAGGGTGAACAGCGACTGCCAGTGGGTGTGAGGCTTCTTTGGGGGGAGTGAGGAAGCTGTTCTAACACCAACTGTGATGAGGGCTGCACAGTTCTGTGAGCACACAAAAAACCACTAAGGTTGTTTGCTATAAATGGGTGAACTGTATAATGTGAATTATATCCCAATAAAGCTGTTAAAGAATGTCAAAAGACAAAGAACAAATCAGAAACAAACATTTGCAGTTCACAGCACATGCAAACGGAGAAGGCAACGGCACCCCACTCCAGTACTCTTGCCTAGAAAATCCCATGCGCGGAGGAGCCTGGTGGGCTGCAGTCCATGGGGTCACTACGAGTCGGACATGACTGAACGACGTCACTTTCACGTTTCATTTTCATGCATTGGAGAAGGAAATGGCAACCCACTCTGGTATTCTTGCCTTGAGAATCCCAGGGATGGGGGAGCCTGGTGGGCTGTCGTCTATGGGGTCACAGAGAGTCGGACACGACTGAAGTGACTTAGCAGCAGCAGCACATGCAAAACCAACCTCTCTAATGGACACTTGGAGCTTTCCCTGGTGGCTCAGAAGGTGAAGTATCTGCCTGCAATGCAGGAAACCCAGGTTCAGTCCCTGGGTTGGGAAGATCCCATGGACAAGGAAATGGCAACCCACTCTAGTATTCCTGCCTGGAGAAGCCCATGGACAGAGGAGCCTGGTGGGCTACAGTCCATGGGCTTGCCAAGAGTCGGACATGCCTGAAGCGAATAACATGCTACTGTACAATCAAGAAACAGAGCAACAGCTCCATTTTCTTTTAAGGGCACATGAATACAGTGCAGAACACACGAGTGACCTTTAACTATAAGATGTTCAACTGACCAGAAAAATGCAAACTAAAATGACATGGAGGAACCATGTTTTCACCTCTCTGGTTGGCAAAACCCACGTGTGAGCAGGATCTGCTGGGGCGGCGGTGGATAAATGGACCACCTGCAGCATCATCGGGGAGCGTGGCCCCCCGGGCGTCACCTGGGCAACAGGCTCCCGGACGAGGAGCGTGCACGTGGAGTGTGCCCACAGAGGATACACCTGCACACGCCTGTAAGGGCCCGAGCAACGCTGAGAAAGATGCGTGCGGCCCCGGGGGTCCACAGCCGGGGTCTGGGAAAAAGAAAGTGGGGCAGAGCCGCACAACAGACCCTCCTGTGCTGGAAAAAGGCAGCCAACAGCTGGGCTGTGACTCAGAAACTCTTCCAGGGTCTATGATTTACGACAGCGAGGTGCAGAAGGCTAGATGTCAGCCTGCCGTCTTCCGTACAAGAAAGGAGAATGAAACAAGAACATTATTATTTGCTGGTACTTGCATAAAGGAATTCTGGAAGGATCACAAGAAACAAACAAGGAGTTAACCTGAGGCCACGGGGGATGGGAGCGAGACTTCCCTTGTGTATTGTTTTAATTTCTGAACATGTGAAAATACCATCAAAAAATAAAATATGTGTGTGCTTATATTATAGAGGAAGGGACACTCTAAATTAGGAATGAAGAAAAAGGATGACTCACAGGCCAAAACAAATCTTACTGAAGTGGTCACTCTGATTTTCAAAAAAAAAAAGACCCTCCCCACGGCTGCAACAATCTCCATCTTAAATCATTTTAACGTTTCTCCACCAAAGTTCTTTTCGACTTTCCTCTCTCTTATTGGCAGGAATAAGGCTTATGCATTACCAAAAAACAGTACTTTGTGCAGATGAAAAAAAAAAACAAAACAAAAAAACCCCTACAGGGTTCCTACACTTAATAATCACCAAATTAAATCTGAGTCTCTCACAAGCACAAGACGGGAACACATCGGGAAGGCCGCCCCTTGAGTGGCAAATGGCCCACACATGTGCCAGCCATCTGCACGTGGGCGGTCAGCCATGCGGGCCTTTGCCCGGGGCTGGTAGGCGCGCTCACAGACGTAGGCCGGGGGAACCCCTTGGAAAATATCTCGTTGTTCTAGAGATTTGCAGGGCTCCCCACCCGCCTGGAGGGGGCCTGGCCCGGGGGGGCTCCTCTCGCTCTGTGGGAGAACACTGCCCGGCTTTGTGGGTGACCCCAGGCCGTGGCTGGGGCAGCTTTGTGCCCCAAACCCAGCTTTCCCCGGACAAGGCCCGTCTCTTAGCCTGTGCCAGCCTTGTCCAAGTAGGCCAGTGCCGGCCATTCAGAGCGGCTGCCCAGCCCTGCCTGGGGCGGGAAGGAAGCTGCTTGTCTATCAGAAGTGGTCTGAGGGCAGCAGCCCCCCGGGGCCCGCGAGAGCCTGGGTCCCCAGGGAGGGTTAGGACACATGCCGAGGATGGACGTGTAGGCCAGGGGTCCGGAGCTGCGACGCGTGTGAACATGGAACCCCCCACCCCCTCGCCACCTGTCACCGTATATCCACACCTGGCAAAGAGATGAGAAGCACAGATTAAGTTCAAAGTGTCTGATTCGGCTGGATTTCCTTTCTGTTTGGTGGGGGAGAGGGGAGGCGCTCTTCGAGATCTCCTCCTCAACGATAAAACATAAATCATAAAGAAAGGCAGGCAAACCCTGCAGAAACACAACTGGCCGGTTTCTCTGCTCCAACAGGCCTTGGCGTGGAGAACTCCAGAAGCGAGCCACCCCCATGCCCTCTACAGACTGGACCAAGCGCCCCCCTCCCGCTGGAAGGACCCCCAGAGGATGCCCTGGGCTCACACTCCCAACCTCTCTGGTTTGGTTCCGCCCCTCTTCCAAGCTCTGCAGCTCCAGGCCCCTGGCCCCCGACTTCAGGAAGGACAGTGTCTGAGCAGGGTCCAGGGGCCACCTGCATAGCCAGGATCCATCCCACACCATGGGCTCCGGCGGTGTCTGCACTGACACCAACGGCCCTGGAGGAAGGCTGGACTTCACGGCAACAGCCACACGGCACTGACTCCCAGCTAGCAGGCCCAGGCCAGAGGGCCGCGGAGGAAAACAAAATGCACGCCCCATGTCTGCAAGGCCAAATATTGGAAAATCCAAATGAAACCTGCTACCATCAGGCTGAACTCCAGGCAAACCTGAGGCCAGGAGAGCCTACGCTGACCACCTTAGGGTTGTCCCAGCACCCCTCAACTCCAGGAAGCCAGGACCCAAGCTGGTCCCAGACACCACCATTCGTTTGCCGCGCACTCAGTGCCCATGGGTCGCCAGGCTGAGAGGGCAGGCTCAGGAAATGGGGTGGCTGCAGGCCCCCAGGGAGGGGGTTTGTCCCCACTGACCAGACCATCCACTTGGCACCCTGGCCTGCCCACGTCCCTGAGCCGGGCACGGCAGGGCTGCTGGGAAGAGGTCCCAGGAGGCCAGGAGACAGTGTCTGATTGCCTTCGCTTCTAACAGCATCAGGTGGGGGCTCCCCGGCCAAACCCAGAGGGGCACCTCACGGTCCACAGAGCTGGCCATGTCACAAGCCACAA